>NC_056735.1:592102552-592427552 GCF_019279795.1 Protopterus annectens | reverse complement strand
AGGAAGGACAATGGAGTAGAATATATTCTGAACAGTCAGATTTAGAATTGTCTTTAACTGATCCTGATGCCCGAAAACGCAAGTACCAAAACACAACTACCCTCAAAAAGGGAAAAAAAAGGGGGTGGGTGGGTAAGACATGACCAAATTATTAGACAAATGTTCTCTCAATATTTGTATTATTCAACCTATTCATTGTGATTGAATGCAATGCCCTTTACTGCCCATCTACCAAACTCAGACCAGTTGTCATGCTTGCTCTGTCTTTTTAGCTAAAAGCATAAAGTTAAATATATTACTTGGGAAAAAGAAAGGCTATACATATGTTAAACAGATAGATAGCATACACCTTTGTACCATGCCTTGAAGAAAAATAATGATTAAGACTATTTGCTAATGTGGAATGCTGTATAATATGTCCTTAATCTCTATGTGTGTCTGTGTATCTGCCTGAGAGAGAGAGTGGTCTATGTAACTGTGTTGCAAATTTTTGGACAGTTATTAAAAAATTATGTGATGTGTCTTTCTATACCTAAAGCTGAGTGTTTCAGTGGATCATCCCATTGGTATTGTAAAGCAAATTGCTTTGAGTGATTTGGAAGATTTCTTCAGTAAGGAGGACTTTATTGCAAAGCTTGTAAACCCACTGCCTTGCAGGATTCAGATGAACTTATGACTGTAAAGATGCTCACCAAGGAGCTACAGAAGCATGCTCTACTAAAGTAGTCTTTGCTGTGATTACTGTGAACCTACCAAACCCAGGACTGGAGGGCAAAGATAAATGATGAATAGCAATGCAAATTTTCTAAACTGCAAGCAAGAGGAGATAAATTGGAAAAATTGCAATAGTGGAATAATTTAAAGTTAATTGGTTTCAAAAGGTCTAGTGAGAGTAAGGACTTGCTTTTGTTTCTAGAAAGAAATGCACCAGCCATTGAGGTCGAACTTCTCACAACCCTTCTTAAATGAAAGGGTGCAAAGAGCACTGCAAACCCTGTCCAGAAATAATTATAAGCCTCACAAAATAAATTTTAGAGAATTAAACTGCACTAACAAGAACATAATACTCAAAAGACAGGAGCATGAGGGAAGGTCTTTTCAAATCACTGATGTGTAGGTTTCTGGACTTTAACCTAAGCTTAACAAGGAAGAGGAAAAACTTACAGAGGATCACACAGTGTGTTTTAAGAAAATTATCCCATGTATGACAAAATATCTGGTAGACATGAGAATTAAATGGAGCAAGATAGAACTATGGATTTCGCCACACTGAAGATATTTCTTAAAGTTTCACAGGCTGCTCTTTTGACTGAAGCTGTAGCAAACGAGACACATACCCCTCCTGTATGGAAAATGTTTTTTATTGGTGAAATCTTGTAAGTTTGGTACATATCCTAGTAAATTTGCAACTGTAAAATCCAAACTGTGTGCATAATATGGGCAGTTCCACTTTAGACCCATTAGACTTGCTACAAAAATCTTAAGGTCAATGATCTTTCATTTCTAATTTGTTCTTTTTGAAGGGCATGAAAGTGCTCCAAGTACACAAGGGGCTATGTATATATATATATATATATATATATATATATATATATATATATATATATATATGGGTCTGCTTCAGGAGACCGACATTTCACTTACCTGACTCCCATTTGGCCAAGACAAAAGAACCAACAACTTCAGTAGACTGACATCCGGAACACAGACATTTCATGCATTGTAAGTAACCGTTTGGCCATCCTGAATAAAAAAACTAAACAAAGCAAAACTAAACCCATCACCCCCCCACACCCCCTAACTAAATACACCACCTCCGAGATCACACTAACACGGGGGGGTAAGGGGCAAAGTTCAACAAGATGGCCAAGGGGTTACATACGTGCGTGAAAAGTTAATGTTCTGGGTGTCGGTCTTTTGAACTTGTCGGTTCTTTTGTCTTGGAAATTTTAGTGTTAGGTAAGTGAAACATTGGTATATTGAAGTAGACCCATACACACACACACATATATATATATATATATATATAGGTTCATAGGTTTATAGTAGGCTATCTGCCCTAAGGCATTTATAAGCCTAGCCCAAATTTTTGTGGCTTACATCACCCCTTATATGAAAAAATACTGTGCCCATTAGTTTGTTGTGCCTCTGTCCAGCAGTGACATGGAGATGATTCCCGGGGTAAACCTACGATCTCCCATCCACAGGTCAAGATTTCTCTTGAACAGAGCCAGAGAGGTGCTCTGCCTCACATGGACCGGGATTTTATTCCACAGCATAGGGAGTCTCTGAGTGATAAATCTATCCCTCCAGCACGTCCTATTTATATCCGTGCTAAGGTTTAAGTCGCTTGCTCTAGTGGTTTTGGTGGATTTGGATTTTTTGAGGTGGAGCATGTCCATTAATTCCGGGTTGGACATGGCCTTGTATGTCAGGAACATGTCACCTCTGAGCAGACGGTATGCGACTGAATAAAGCTGGAGTTTCTTCAATCTGGCAGCATATGACAGATTTTGGAGTCCCTTTATCTTTTTGGTGAGGAACTTTTGGGGTCTCTCCAATTGCTGCAGATGTCGGGTGAGATACATCCCGGATGGGGCATTGTACTCGATCATTGGTCTGATAAGTGAAGAGTACAGGGGAACAATGACCTCACTAGATCTGGATGTGAATCCCTTCATGATCAGGTGGGCAATGTAGAAGGTCTTTCTAACCACTTTAGCAATGTGAGTGTCAAAAGAAAGGCCACTGTCAACCTATATTTATATATATATATATAAATACCAAAATGGGGTCACTAAGGTTTCAATGATGTATCTGTAACTTCTTGAATAATTTATGAGAACTGCATGTGGATTGATGGATATCATGTCTAATACAATCAACAGCTTATTGGCAAACCTGACAGTGAAGTAAAGAAATCACAAAGAAAACTATTTGAATGCTATTATATAGTGTTCATCAAGGTAAAAAATGACTTTAACCTAGCTGCACATAAATAAAAAAAAAAATTCAAAGATATCTCCTCAATATGGAGAACATCGATGTCTGCGCTGTAACCGAGACCTGGTTCAAGGCTCCTGAGAGCACCCCAGCGCTACCAGGCTTTACCTCGTATCATGCTTTCTGGCCCCAAAACCCAGGCCGAACCACAAAGGGAGGGGGAGTGTCCATATTCATCAAGGATACCCACACCTCTAGGTTAGTGGCAACTCATGAAGCATAGGAGACCATCCAGGTGCAGCTAACCGTAGGCAAAACTGCTATACAACTGGTTGCATGTTACAGACCACCCTCCCAATCTCAAGAACCCCACTCAGCCTTCCTGAAGACATTGGAAGATATGAATGTCTCACCAAATACCATCATATTGGGAGACTTCAACTACCCTAACATAGACTGGGTGCACTATTCTAGCCTTAACACCCTAGCCCAAAGGTTCCTGGAATTCATAAACTCAAATGCAATGGAACAGCTAATCACCTCTCCCACAAGGGGGTATAATATACTAGACCTGATCATCACAAACATGGGGACAAAATGCTCCACACCGGAAGTATTGCCCTCACTGGTGAGATCTGACCACAAACTAATCACCCTGGATATACATTTACCACCTCCACCCCCAGCACAAAAGACTACAGTGAGAAACTTCTCAAAAGCCGACTTTACACTTCACAAGACTGAGATGGTATCATTTAAGCCCTCAGGGCCAATGGAAACCACATCCCACAATGATGAATCCTACACAAATGCTTTCTATGGACATCTCCAAGAATGCATGGATCGTGCAATCCCAAATAAAACCAAGACCCTCTACACCAAAGGAAAGCGTCCTGTCTTGTGGACCCCAGCCATAAACAAATTGTATAACAAAAGAAGGAAGCTACTGCAAGACAGAGCAAAATCCCACAAAGGGAAGGCATCTCTGATCAGCACTAGTAGAAAGCTACGTTCTCTCATAAAAATATCCAAGGCCAACTTTGAGAGAGAAATCGCCAAGGACACTAAAGATAACCACAAGGCATTCTTCAGTTATGTTAGAAACCTGGGTGGAAACACTCAGATATGCTCAGAGTTAGTACACAACGACAAAAAATTTACTGAACCCACAGATATTGCCAACATTCTGGCAGACAGGTTCAGTGCAAATTTCTCCCCTCCCTCACCTCCAAAAGAAGAAATACTCATCCCATCTGAATGTAACCTCCTTGTCATCTCTGATGTCCAGGTGAGAACCGCCCTCAACAAAACAAAAAACACAGCATCTATGGGACCTGATGGTATCCACGGCTGCGTGATACGTGAACTCCAAGAGGAGCTAAACCCGCATATAAAAATGTTATTTAACCTTAGCCTTACTACAGGATATGTACCTAAACACTGGCGTACAGCAACAGTGGTACCACTCCACAAGGGAGGCTCCACTACAGACCCTGGGAACTACCGCCCCATAAGCTTGACCAGCCTGGTTTGCAAAGCTATGGAAAGAATTATTATGGAACTCATAAAAAAAGACATTGGGGACCTACAGACACTTGATCCCACCCAGTTCAGCTTTGTAAAAGGGAGATCCTGCCTTTTTAACCTGGTTGACGTTTTCAAAACAGTCACTAGAGCCATTGATGAGGGCAAGGCAGTCCATACAGCCTACCTGGACTTGGCTAAAGCCTTCGACACAATACCCCACTCGGGGATCATAGAAAAGCTAAACAGCTTAAAAGTAAATCCATATGTCACAAGATGGGTTGCAAACTGGCTAAAGAACAGAACCCATAAAGTCAAGATTGCGGGAGCCATGTCAGACTCAAAGCCAGTCACAAGTGGTGTTCCACAGGGCTCTGTCCTGGGACCCCTCTTGTTTGGCATTTAATTCTCAGATGTGAAAGCAAACATGGGAGGGTTGTGGCTGAGAAAGTTCGCAGATGACTGCAAACTAGGTGCCATAGTCGATACACCAGCTGACACATACATCCTACAGAAAGGCCTCACCGAAACGGACAACTGGTGCCGGAATCACGGCCTTAAACTGAATGCCAAGAAATGTATAGTCATCCCCTTTGGGAAAAACAAAATACCCACAAATATTCACATAGACAATAATCCACTGAGTACCAAAAAAGTAATCAGAGACCTGGGGACCCAAGTTGATAGTGACCTCTCATTTGACACCCATGTTGCCAAAGTGGTTAGAAAGACTTTCTACCTTGCCCACCTTATCATGAAGGGGTTCACATCCAGATCAAAGGTGGTCATTGTGCCCCTGTACTCCTCCCTTATCAGGCCCATAATTGAGTACAATGCCTCATTTGGTATGTACCTCACCCGGCACTTACAACAGCTGGAAAGACCCCAGAAGTACCTCACCAAGAGGATCAAGGGTTTCCAACATATGTCATATGCTGCCAGGCTAAAGAAACTCCAGCTCTATTCAGTAGCATACCGCCTGCTCAGAGGTGATCTGTGCCTGACATACAAGGCCATGTCCAACCAGGAATTGATGGACATGCTCCACCTCAAAAAATCAAAATCCATAAGAACCATGAGAGCCAAAGATTTAAACCTCAGTACAAACATGAATAGAACATGCTGGAGGGACAGATTCATAACTCAGAGGCTTTCCATACTCTGGAACAAAATCCCAGTCCATGTTAGGCAGAGCCCCTCACTGACTCTCTTCAAGAGAAATCTTGACGAGTGGATGGGAGATCGTAGGTTTACCCTGGGGGTCACCCCTGTATCGCTACTTAACAGAGGCACAGTAAACTAATTTTAATAAGTAAGGGAGTCTTCAATGTGTCACTACTAAACAAAGGCACAGTATTCTAAATTTATTCTATACACCTTAGTACCACTACATGGGGTGGCGAAAGCCACATCTCTTGGGCTAGGCTTGCAAATGCCTCAGGGCAGATAGCCTAGTACTAAACTACTAAACTATGAAACTAAATGCATTAGCAGGACTGCATAACTGCTATTCACTTAAGAATGATAAGATGTCGAACAGGCAAACAACCACTGATCATTTTCTTGGCTTCAGACACAAAATGCTAATGCTTTAGACTGTCTGGTGAAATTAGGTGAAAATTCAAGGCTGGCAGTGTTAATTTACTTAAATTACTAACATGTCTGTCTTTATCCACATGAACTTTGTTGCAAATTCTGTAAAATAAATAAAGTGACACCTCAAAGAAATTGCAAAATATAGCAGCCAGAATGCTGGAGCAGTTCTGGCAATCACATTTATTTTGTTTATCTTCATGTGCCAGATTAACTCTGGCTAGAAGGATGGTACTCCATCTTCTGAAGATTGTCAAAGGTGTCATTGAAGAAGACAGGAGTCTGACGGCAAAGCTTATTTTAATGTTTCACCATCTGAAAGGACAGGCCTGATGTTTGCCAAAGCTGCAGGTGAAGTTTCTTGTTTTATGATAAAGAAAATAATTTTCAAAATGTATTACTTATCCATGTTTCTGCTCTGTTATGCAATGTAGAATTGGTACTTACTGATTCTTTAAGCAATAAGAAAATGTTAATTGGCAGAATATTTAATATACAGTGTAGTTGGCACAACTTCTAAACCTCAGAGACTGTAAAGAATGCATAAATAGAGCACGGGCTCTTGTGTATTCCACTGCATGCACTGAATGATCTTGTAAGAAAATTAATTAGGTAGCGATTCTTGTGGTTGCAATGTAGCCCTTTGATGGAGTAAAACTACTCCACTGAAATTAATGAGCAATGAAGCAAGACACATAACCCAAGATGAATGATAAACAAAACACATTTCTTTATTTGTCTTAACATACTCCAACTGCAGAAAACAAAGAGCTTTATCCTGATAATTTCCTTAATCTTTTTCCATTACTACTGATTTCACATCAACAAAATCTTTGGGCTGTTGATTTTTTTTTTAGTCAGACATAGAAAACTGTGCTAGCATATTAAGCATTGGTCTCTTGAGAACAAAAAGAAACAGATGGTATAGCTAATGCACAGTGCATGCCACTCCAATAATTCCCATGGGATGTTATATGTAAAAAGAGAGAATCTTGCCAGCTTGCTGAATATTTAAAAAGCAGATGTTATGAATAACTTGGTTATCTTGATGTCAAATAAGTCTTTTTATCTTTGGTGGCAAAGGCATTGGTTTCCTGCTGAGTATTATGGACCACATTTGTTATTAAAGTCAGATTCGTAACTGAAGTTTGAAAATTAAAGTTGTCGTGCTTGAATATCTGCTTAACATAACTAGTCATGAAGTTGTGTTGTATGATTCTAATAGTATCATGACTGTAATCTGCACAAGCTTTGCATGTCTACAAAATACTATTTTTCCAAGGGAGGTGGTCATTGCACAATGGGCCACATAGTTAATCAGACATGTATCATGTACTGAATAGCAGTAACAGCCAGATTAAAGTATTGCATAAATAAAGACAAGTCAAGTGCAAAAAGGAGAACATGCACTAGGCCACCTGATGAGGATGGCGGTGCTATAGTGTGACTCACGTGACATGCATCAGAAACTAGAAGGCTATTACAGCCAAGTCAGTGCATGCTCATGCATGTGCATAGTTGCATTCTGCAGTAAGAAATGCAGCATAACAGCAATTAGACAGATTGCATCAAAGTGTCATAGATAAAATATGTACTACTAAGAAATCTTGTCTTGGTGGTATCGTTTTCACATCAACGTGTCAACCTGGTTCATCATATAAATAAGAGGAAATGGGATAGGGAGGAAAAGTTGGAAAAAGGAGAGCAGCAAACAGGGATAAATACACAGAAGTGTAAACACAAAGTATGAAAGGTGTGGGGGTGAAGGAAGGATAGTATTTGAAGGGAAAAGTCTATTTTTTCATGTATAAAACAGAAGGGAGCATCAGAAAGATAGTAATAAAATGTTGCTGATGGGATATAGGGAGAATTGCATGCAACATGACAGACAAATATAAAACAGAGAATATGAGATACATAGACAGTAGACACACAAAAGGTGCTATAAGTGTACATGTGCTATATGCAAGAGCATTCTAGCCACATGCCTCATAGCCACTCTTCTCATGCACAACTATTTACAGCACATCTATGTAGCACACTAGACTATGTTAGCAACTACAAAACAATAGAACTAAATATTGTTATTAATATAACTGCCATGCTAACTAGCACTTGTTAGCATGTCATAAAGTGGTGGCACTCATTTTTTACAACCACACACAATGTTGCATAACTGCTGAGTGGACAAATTTCAGCACAGATTCTACAGTCTTGCAGTTTACAGAACTAAGGAAACAGTTGCAGAATACAAGAAGGATTTCCACTTGATAAAGTACATCAGCAAGGTCAAACCATGTGGTGGCTGTCAGTGTTAATGAGCTAGGCATTGTGATGTATATGCAAATGTGAAACAAGGACATTGACATAGCACTGTCTGCTTAGGGTGGGTTTTAGGAGTTCAATCATGTGCAGTGGAAAATTTTGGAAAGACATGCTGCAGTGATTGTTTGGGTCCTAGGAGCATATGTTGAGGCATGGCCACCGTATGTAATGGGGGAGGTCTGCATATAACAGTAACTGCGACTGATACATTTATGCAGAAAGAAAGGATGAGAGTTTGCAGCCAAAGACACAGTACAGAAATGTGGGAGGATGAATAGTTGAATAAAAGGTTGGGCATTAGCATGGCCAACCCTCTCAGCATAAAACACACACACACACACACACACACACACACACACACACACACACACACACACACACACACACACACACACACACACACACAAACACACCAATGTATATATTTTGACCACAAGTGTACGTGTACTGACATTGCAATGACTGGAAAAGTTCACAACTTGGGAAAATGAAGTGATACTGCAGGCCATCCTCATGACATGTTCACCCTGGACAAAGTTGTCATAGAAAAGCAATATCAGGACCAGAACTACTAGAGAGTGGTACCGGACATGAATTCTTTGGATAGCTAAAATTGATTGCTGCATTAGGTGTCATTAAAAGTCACTAATATGGTACCTCATGTAAAGAACAAGACTTAGGACATTGTGACTGATGTGGCCATCACAGATGATAGGCCACCACATTAAAGTAACTCACTGGTGCTGAGGAGCTCTTGGTTGCACTCCCTGGTCTGGGAAACTAATACTTCATACCTGTTGTGACTTGGAGGTAGGAGCTGAGGTTGTACCAGTGATCTGTGTTTCTTTTTTTTTTTTTTTGTAAGCACCCAATTAAAAATGCCTATAAATGACTCCATAAGACAGCACAGGTGACAAAGCATCACTGCAGCTTGACCTCATCACTGGAGAATGTAAAACCTGAATCCACACAATTTTCTAGACTATGCAGGTACTGTGTTCACCTCCCATGACTTACCGTGTTACTTAGATCTGCTGTCACATTTGACTGTGTCCCCACAACAACCTTTATGACCACACCCCATTTCATAGTGTTGTAGACACTTGGCACTATGTCCAACCAAACACCTGTGCAAGTGATAGTGTCTTTGACTTGCCCAATCAATAATCTGTGCCAATATTGTGATGTCTGATGCACAGAATGACCACTTTGTGTATTGCCCTGTATAGCTTGGATGTTATAATGAATACATCACCATATGTTATGTTGCCTGTGACATGCCTCATAGCTGTGGACAAGACAGCAACTTTGGTTTCTGTTGGGTCTCACACCCATGACTCTACATGCAGCCATCCAATAATGGTATAACTGGTGCCAGTCCAAGTGTATTCACAGTGCCATATTGTGCAGCATTGCACACACAAAACAAAGATCATACTTTAAGGCTGTATTTTTTCCATGCCACTCCTGATTGTCCGAGGTAATGGCCCATGACTCTACATGCAACCATCCAATAATGGTATAACTGGTGGCAATCCAAGTCTTTGCACAGTGCCATATTGTGCAGCATTGCACACACAAAACAAGGATCGTACTTCAAGGCTGTATTTTTACCGTGCCCCTCCTGATGGAACGAGGCAATGGAACAGTCTCCTGAGTAGGATTAACAGCCACCTGACTGTCTTACATGTTTGAACATCTGTCATGTTACAGTACATTTCAGGAATGAGGGTTATACACCAAGGATGTAGAGAATACCCAGCATTGCCGGAGCACACATCAAGTGTCATTATACATGTGATCTGGTCTCTGATTGTATGGTAACTGTGTTTGAAAAAATATCTATCCTTTGTGTGTGTGTGTGTGTGTGTGTGTGTGTGTGTGTGTGTGTGTGTGTGTGTGTGTGTGTGTGCACATGTATTTGTGTGTCTGTGTGCACCTATGAACTAGAAGACCCTGTGGGAAATTCTATCACAAGAGCTCGTATAGGTCTAATGAGTGCTAGATGTAAGAATCATGAGAACTGCTTCGGTTGTTCATGAACAGATCACATATAATGAATTGTGCTTGGCAGATCACCTGCAGTTAAGGGAGTGGAAGCCCTTCCTAATGATGTAACATGATCTTTCTGGATCTTAGCAATGTGTGTGTAGTCAATGGCTCTTAGTACTTTAGGGAACTGGATAGTGTTGTGGTTGTTTCGGGGAACCATTTCCTTATTTCATTGTCAAATTGCACTCATTAGCCACTGCATATCATGCTATTTTGACAAGAAGACAGTTGCCCTGTCTCTCTGAATCAGACACATGATGCAATTGCCATCACACATGTTAATTTTCACCAGCAAGGTGTACTAAATATGTATTAATCCCTGGCCAAAAGTTTTGACCATAGATCTCAAATATCCAAATTTTTGCCTTCTATTTTTTGTCCATTTCTCATACAATTTGTGGTTCTCTGGCAAATCACTGATGATGGAAGTCCCTAAATAATGACATACATGTGTGTTTCAGACTTTGTATCCTTCAGAAAATGCATGGTAACACATTCTTGTTATTCTTGTTATTTTCTAAATTTATTAGAACAATATTTAAAATCTGTCCCTATGTTCAGACCTTTGCCTGGCCATTATTTTGGGCCTTGTTAAAATTTATTACACTAAGAAGATGAGAGGTACGGTTGTGACATTTATTTTTTATTATGTTATGATGTTTTTTGCCCCTTAGTTTTTATTGCCCTGTGTTTAAATGTATTGCACTACTCACTCTGTTCCTACCTCTGTGCTCTGTTTAGAGCTATAAACAGTGTCCCATTACTTTTAGTCAGTGTATTGATGATGTTCACATCATCAATAAATTTTGATCAGGGAAGCACCATAGTTTTGCACAAAATTTATTGCTTTCACTTATTATTATTATTATTATTATTATTATTATTATTAGTAGTAGTAGTAGTAGTAGTAGTAGTAGTAGTAATATTAGTATTATTATTATTAGTATGATTATTTGAAGATGGGGTCTTGGTGCCAGACTAAACTTAGTATAGCACATTGCAACTTTTCTTTTTCTTTTTTTCAAACTTTAGTGTTTTTTTACAGCGTTCTATCTCTCTCCACCTGTGATCATTAAGAACCTCCCCCACTCTAGTTCAAGGGGATGAGGATTTCCCTTGCAGACTGTGTCTGTCTACCTGGGGAATGGAAACAAATAAGGAGTGGAGTCCTGTCTGCAATGGTGGCCAGGGGGAAAGTCAAGTTAACAAAATGGTGCAGGGTGGTCCTTGATGCTTCACAAAGGATTTTTTTGACACAAGATAACCACTCCCCTGGGAACATATTTTGAGAAACCATGTAAAAGTGGAGGCTGCATTCTCTAGACATTAATATTTTGAGGCTTCAATACTTGCTGAAAAAAGCTAAGGTGAGAACATGTTTTAGAGTTCTTTGTGAGAGGCTTTGCCCATATGCAACTGGTACAACCACCCAGCTTCTTCCAGAAATAACTAGTAAGATAGGTCAGGCTGTCTCTCTTCCTTCCCAGGATGGGCAAAACAGCACTGGTCTGTCACTTCTACCCTTTCTAGCTGGCATAATTACATATGATTTTCTTTTTATTTCAGTTGCGCCTAATTTCCACAGAACAATGTCTAGTATGAAGAGTGCCCTATAAGTTATCAAAATTAAAAAAGCATCATCTAGGCCTTCTCATTGTGATTTACTACATCAGCGTAATAATTCCTAATTTTCCTTACTCTTTTACCTATAAACATATCTCAAGGCTTGTATGAGTATTAGTTAATGTCACATAGTTTGCATGCTGAAATTCTTATGTTGTAATCATATATTACCAACTCATGAACCTGTTGCCCTTTAACATATCTCCCACTGGACAAACTTAATTAGATTCTGCTTTATATGTCAGAGCAATATGGGTTAGCTTCTATAAATATTAAGGATGATGATGAGGTTTAAGTTTGCCTAGATAAATATTTAAGTTGTGGTAGGGCTGAAGAGGCTGGTAAGGGGATAATATCTAGAGTAGCATTCTATAGGTTCATAAGAATAGTACATTGACCTATACACCCCACATCATGTAGGACATGTGATGAGTTTCATTATACAGCTAAATTGCTCTGTGCAAAATAACAATTCCCCAGCATCATAAGTTTATGTGAGTTGGTACAAGCAGTGGTATTGGAATAGTTCTTTGCTGTGTATGGATGTGAGGGCATCAGAACAGAGGTCAGTACACTCTGGTCAGAGACAAATATGCAGCATGAGGAAGGGTCACAGGTACAGGTAGCACTCTACAAAGACAAATCATTAGGGTGAACCTAACACAATCAAGAGGTACTTGTTTGGGTGGCTAAGTATCTTCTGTCTTGTATTATTATCATCCTATGTGGTAGTCTGATTTCTCTGTTGTTTGATAGGAAATGGATAAGAAGGGAGAAGTTAGCTTCCTGGAGAAAAAAACTACTCATGAAGGAGAGGATATGTTTCTATTGGGATCGTATCCATTGCAGCATGATTATTTGTTGGGGCTAGAAGTCACTCCATTCGCTCCTCATGTGTGAATTTGGCCAAATGCACAAATCACTAAAGGAGCAAGGCAGTAGAAAGGAGACTGCACTTGCTGGAATGGGATTAGAAGATAAAAAATGATGGCAGACTAGGATGCAACATAAATGTAGATAAAGGGTTGGCAAAATGTCATTACACCATGATTTTATGGTACTCCCCACTCCACATATGGCCAACAGCTAAAATATTTAAGAGCTGTATATTTCTACCTGCCACATACATTTATGGTCCATTTGCATATACTCAGTATAGAAGCAACAAAAGTGGGAGATAGGAATTATTGGAGTGGGTCAGATGTGGTAGTTCTAATATAAGGTGCACACACTGAGTAAGGGTCTTACTTCTAGAGTAAGGATTTCAGAAATTATGTACTTCTTAATTCCAGAAATAGTTTTACAGAAACATATGTAAAGTGCTAATGATGTTAAGGCAATTGAATTAAGGGGTAAAATACCAATTCCTCTTTTATTCTTGTATATTTTTTCTCTTTAATATTTTAAATGTTAAATATGAATTCTAATAAGAGGGTTCTACGCAATAAACTACAAATGAAACTTGAACTTAAGTAGGAGGTAATCCAGGTATCCAGCACAGAATTCAATATCCTCACTGAAAAAACAGATTCACATGGCACATCAGAAACTATATTCACCATTTTTGCCATCAGATTCAATTTATTTTGCATATTTTTCATCCATGTCCACCTATTAAATGGATTGTTGTATGTAATACCATACACATAGTTTGCTTCTTTGCTCCTGTTATGTTCTCATCCTGAACACCAAACAGTTGTTTCTCTGTTTTTCTTGTATACAGTGGCAGCAATGTAGTATAGCTGAGGAATGTAGATTAATTACACGATTCATAGGACCATATCATTAGTTAGAGGTTGGTCTAATGGATAAGGTGTTTACCATGTAGTCACAAGATGTAGAGTTTGATTCTCACCTTTGCAAGGGAAATAGTTTAGGATTTAAATAGCCCTTCAGAGCAGTTAACTTATTATTCAACTATGAACCCATGAATATGGGAGGATGCATGAATGATATACCACTAAACTCTTTCTGCTGTTTTTCTTTAGTGCCAAGAGACTGACAAATGCATTGTACAATGGGGATATTTAAAATATTGTGAATTTTTTTTGTAATAATGCTATGAATGACAACAATATACCATGACAAGGTCATAGACAATTTTATTCCAACACAAATCTACAACTGTGAGTAAAATATTAATTCCACAGCAAAAAATCCAAGTACAGGAACCACTGGGTGAAATAAATAACAGAAGCAGTGAAAAAACACTTTATTACAATCACAAAGATTTCAGGAATAAATACTCAATGTAAATCACACAACACAGTCAAATTAATAAAAACAATTAGACCATATATATAAAATAAATGAAAGCATATACAATATATCAACATTTAAGTACTCAACTATTCATTTTGGATGATCTGTTTTCTTTTGTTTAACATCTATTAACTTAAAACAAAACCTATGATTATCACCCTTTTCCCTCATATGCCTTCATAATGCATTACTATTCACCTGCCTGCGTATCTCAGACTTATACTCAGTAATTCGATCTTTCAATTTCTTATTACAAGTAGCATAACATCTAAATCAATGCTTCTTACCTGTAATTGGATGTATAAATTCATTATTTACTTTTATATTGCCACAACATTTGCAATTATAACAGGGGGAAGTGCCATTTTTACTTCTTGTCAATGATTTACTTTCGACTAAATCTTTATAATATAGTCTCATCTTCATGTTAGAGAAGAATATATAAGAGAAGAATGGCCTCTCTCCAACTACTTTTATAATCTCAGGCTTAGTTTTAAGAATACACCAATTATTTTTGATTAGATACCTAATACCTTTTTACCCCCTACTGAAAGTAGTAATATAACACATATAGTCATTTCTCTAATACACCAATTATTTTTGATTAGATTCCTAATACCTTTTTACCTCCTACTGAAATGGATTGAGGTGGTAATATTATGACCATTCTTGGCTAAATATATGTCTAAATAGTTGATATTATCTCTCAAGAACTGGACTGTATACTTCAAAAAATCTGTTTGGTTTAGAAAATGCACAAATAAGTGTAACTCTCTATCACTTCTACCCCATAGGAGAAACACATCATCCACAAATCGCTTAAAGAAGAGTATATTATATATATGGTTTACATGCATATGAGCGAACAGCCAATGTCCAAACGTAAACATGTCGAAAGCAGAATCCGAAGATCGCAATATGCAGAATC
Organism: Protopterus annectens; assembly: GCF_019279795.1. NCBI lineage: Eukaryota > Metazoa > Chordata > Ceratodontiformes > Protopteridae > Protopterus > Protopterus annectens. Next base: position 592,412,302 of record NC_056735.1, on the reverse strand, counting down.
TACAAATGCTGAACCCGAAATTACCAAACGCCGGCCAGGCTATTACCCCCTCTCAACCCATGGTAGCCTTGTTGCAGGTGTTGTGTGATCGGGAATTTCAAATTTGATGTTTTGGGTGACATTGCAAGTGTTTGTGCCTACGAGATTCGACATTACAGTTCAGAATTACTGCTGGTCGACATTCAGTCAAGAGACCAAATGCATGTATTCCTCTCTCTCGCTATCTATCTCTCTCTCTCTCTATATATATATATATATATATATATATATATATATATATATATATATATATCAATAAAATTATAAATAAAATCGTTTTCCCATTGAGACCTGGCAATATTGGCATAGGTGTTAGCCATCGAGGTCCCCATGGCTACACCATCATGTAGGTAGACACAATCATTAAATATAAATACATTGTTACTCAAAACCATCTCAGTGAGCTCACATACTGTTTCTTTCTCTCTACCTTACATATCAATGTTTACAAGTAAAAATTTATGTAGGGCTTCCAAGCCATACTCAATAGGTATCAGCGTAAATAGCGATTTGATATCAAGAGTGACAAACATAAACTCATGTTTGACACTCTTGATATCAAATCCTTATTTATGGTGATGCCTATTGATTATGGCTTGGAAGCCCTAATGTGTAAACACTGATATGTACGGTAGAGAGATAGAAACAGTATGTGAGCTCACTAAGATGGTTTTGAGTAACAATGTATTCATGTTTAATGACTGCGTCTACTTACAGAAAAATGGTGTAGACATGGTAACCTCAACGGCTAACACCTATGCCAATATTGCAATGTCTCAATGAGAAGAAGAGTTTATTTATAATTGTGTATATATATATATATATATATATATATATATATATATATATATATATATATATATATATATATATACTCTTATTTAACCAATTTGTGGACAATGTGTTCCTCCTATGGGGTGGAAATGACGGAGAGTTAGACTTCTTTGTGAATTTTCTAAACCAAACAACAAATTTTTGAAGTTTACAGTCCTGTTCTTGAAAGATAATATTGACTATTTAGACATATATTTAGCCAGGAATGGTCATAATATTACCACCTCAATACATAAAAAGGAGGAACATACGAATCACTATGTTCATAAGAACAGCATGCATGTGACTCATACATGTAAGGCATGTGAAAGGGCAAATTTAAGAGCTAGCCAACTCAATACTAATGATGAGAATGTCTATAAGGAAATGGATGAAATGACTAATGAATTTAAAGAATATGGTTATAGTAGTAGTATGTTACAAAGTGTAAGACAGGAAGTTATAAATAAGAGAGATGGTTATGCTAGACCACACTTTTTAGAAGTATATTAGAATCCAAATAGTAATAACAATACTAGAGAGAGAAATTATTACATGCATTATGTTACTACTTTCAGAAGGAGGTCAGAAGGTATTAGGAATATAATCACAAAGAATTGCTGTATTCTTAAAACTATGTCCGATATTATAAAAGTAGTTGGAGAGAAGACATCCTTCTCTAATCAGACTTGAAGAGGAGACTATCTTATAAAGATTTAGTTGAAAGTAAATCAGTGACAAGTAGGAAAAGTGGCACTTCCCCATTATAATTGTAAATGTTGTGTCATATAGGAGTAAATAATGAATTTATACATCCAATTACAGGTAAGAAAAATGTATTTAGATGTGCTACTTGTAATTCGGCTGCCATTGTGTATATGGCAAGTTGCACAGTATGTTCAGCTTTCTGCATAGGCAAATGTAATAGGAAATTGAAAGATAGAATTGTTGAGTATAAGTCTGAGATACGTAGGAAGGTGAATAGTAATGCATTAGGAAGGCATATGGGGGAAAAGGGTGATGATCGTAGGTTTTTTTTAAGGGTAATAGATGTTAAACATAAGAAAAAGAGGCGTGCTGATTTGATTAATGATTCAGAGTTATGTGAGTAAGAATGGATAACTCAGCTGGAGGTAAATCATCCACCAGGCTTTAATGTACCAGTAAGTGTGAAACTGGTTTTAAAAAAGAAACAAATGGTTTTAAAATGAATAGTTGTGTAAATAAACATTGATATATTATATATGGTTTTATGCTTTTATTTATTTTATATATATATGGTTTAATTGTTTTATTAATTTGGCTGTATCATGTGATTTGTATTGGGTATTTAAATGGTTGCCTTGTACTGTGATTTACACACTGAAGGAGGGCTAGTCCTGAAAGCTTTGTGATTGGAATAAAGTTTTTTTTTTCTGTTATTAATTTCACCCAATGTTTCCAGTACTTGGATTGTTTGCTGTGTATTTTGGGTTTCATTTATCTTCCAGGTCTGGTTTACCTAAGTAATGGCCCGGTTTCCTACCATGATGTATTACCCTATAGTGCAATTTCTTGTCAATACTTCAGTGCAAGGGTATTTTTCTAGTGTTCTTCTTCAGATGCATTATGTACTGCCTGCATGGGACAGCTACTGGAAGGATGGAAATGATAGATTCTTTGCTAGTCATTTGGGGATCTTAGAATCCTTTGCAAAACAGCGTCATTTTCTCCATGTTCATGTTAATAACTACAGTACTGGCTTGGTTCTCTGAATGCTCTTATTTAACAAAATCAGCTCTGAGGCCACTGCACCTAGGGAACAGGGGAATTTCCCACATAGCTATCTCACATATAGTAGAAAGCACTATATAACCCTGAATTACATTCACAATAGTTATCCTCATAATCACTGTATAATGCCATTGAAGGTGACCAGGTAACTGGAAAGCATTGTGCTCAATTAGGTGCAGAGACACTATAGCATAAACGGCCAGCTTATCAGAATATAAAATATGGGTTACAGAAATGGTAGCCCAAACCTATGTGAGCTTATGAACAGTACAAGGAAAAGCTGTTCAAGGGTTAAACCACTCAGTACTCCTGTGGCTAAAGGTTGTAGCTAGATAAATGACAGGAGACACAAATGACACCCTAAATAAACTGTGAGACAGGAATTGTGAAAACCATTTTATTACTAAACTGCACTGACAAATCAGCCAACATGAGATCTTTTGTATGCAATCCATAGATGTACAAATACTTCACCAGATATATATCCAAATCCATATTATGAGAAATGGAATGTATTTATTTATTTATTTATTGCATCTGTTAACTTGGAAAGTCAGATGGGACATAAAATCATATTTCAGCAGAACCTCACACATGACAATGGTAGTAAACTGAAATACAAATTTATTTACACATATAGTAAAGAATACAGTGCTGTAATCTTTGTGCAAATATAGTAGGAAACACAAACCTGAGTACATCAGCAGTGAGGAAAACAACCTGCAATAATGCATAGTATGAGAGACACAATGAGTATTTTAGTAAAAGGAGAACAATCTGATATTATGCACAAAAATGAATTATTATTTTTTCATAATTTGTCATTGGTAAATAGGTAAAACATTTGTGCTTCTTCTAGTTTTGATAGTTTTACAGATCCCTGAAATGGAGAAAACTCAAACAGTAATCTAGATACAATCCAGCTATAATCAGCTACATAGGTAGGATACAGACAGGTGAGTAGAAGCAGGTTAGTAAGAGGATATAGACAGTATAGTGTTAGTACAGGCAGTTTAAGTATTGCAGGAAAGCTGCTGAAATACAAAAAATATGGAGTATATAAATAGGTTTAACTAGATGTGAGGATTATGCTGTAGTAAGTGATAGAGACATAAGTTTGGATGGGTTTAGCCTTAGTCAAGTAATGTATAGAAGCAGAGCCTTATACGTACAAACTGTTGCTTGAGCTCAGTTTTGAAAGATTTTAAGTTCAATCTGTCTCAAAGAACAGGAAATAGAGTTTCATTTTTTGAGGTACACTTGGAATACATTGACACGCTTGCTGTGCTGTAGGATTTAGTTATAATAAGTAGCATTTTATCTCTTGAACACAAGTTTCTGCTCAGAAAATTGGGCAGATAAGTCTGCTTATGAAGTCTAACTGTTTGTGTTTATGAAGATTAAACATGCAGTCATTGTACTTTCACATAGCCATCTAACAATACTGTCACTCAATAACAGAATCATGCTTGGAAAGATGAACATATGTCTGGTAAGAATTGATAAATTCCTTCAGACTTAACAGTGATTGCATGAGCAAGATAGGTCTACTGTTAAAAAGAGCAAGTGCATCCCCACCAGTGAGAAGAAAATTAATACTGTTATTCTTATGAATGTCAAGAAAAAATATAGAGAACAGAAAGATAGGGTGCTTACTCGGAAATCAGTATGCAGCTTGCTAGGAAGGGTGCACATGCATAGAAGCATGAGTGCAAGCCCCAAGAGAGACATCACAGATCTTGCAAGGTTGTTGACAGGTTGGGGATAGGCAGTCTGCAGGATCTTCAGACTGGCCCATTCCCTAACACCTCACTCTTGCTTTCACTGTGGAATGAATGGGGCAGAGGGCTATTCTACTGAGGGAGAAACAAATGGGTCGATTGTTTCATGAAGGGGAGCCATTGGGCCAGTTCTACAACCCCCCCAAAAAAGTCTGCAGAAATAAAGTCCAGTACAGTCTCAAACAAAACAAAACAAAACAAAAGTTCATGTATTTAAACTCTTGTAACTTCCAGATCAATCTCTTCAAGGCAGTCTGTCCAATTAAAAGAAAATAAAACTCACTACTTGTCTATTACTAAGGCTTTCCAACCACCTCTGTCTTTCACTTTCAATCCCATCCATACTTTAAGGCCTTTCCTTCTGATTTTTTTCCCTTTTCTTCTACTCTAGAAACATCTCTTAATTAACATACCCCATCTTGTGTGGCACTCCATTCAGGCTATAATTCCTAACATTCCACCTCTCTGTCTCTCTCTCTCTCTCTCTTCAGTTGCTACTGACAGTTACCCTCATCCCCTCGACAGGCAAATAACTCTTTTACATTAGAGTTCAGGTTGTATCTTCCTCCATTCTGAGTAAGAGTATGGCATGCTCCTCCTCTAACACTGCCCTAGCATGGTAGCTCCACATATTCCGTGGCAGTCACTAGGGGTCATTATGCCACATGATCTCTCAGAGCTTGGACCTGTGGAGATGAGCACCATTGGATAGCAAGGTCCAACCAGATTTCACTTTGACTAGCCAATAAATTCATTGGCATGGAGTCATGTTTTTGTCTTGAGGCTCAGCAGATCGAACACAGTGTGACACTATGGCCAATCTGATAGCAGGCATAACACTCGACTCCATGCAGGGTGTGAACAATCCCCTTTAGTTCATCTACTTTCTGTTTCTAAACTCAGACTAAATCTCTCTTTTCTTTCATAAGATCATCAATACTTTGTTCACAACTTTTATTTCTCCAGCACATTTCCTGTGGGTACACTGTACATTCTCTTACACAGTAGATTGATATATTTACTGACTGGATCCTTATAAGAGAGTATTATCTTTCCTTGTTATTAGATTGTGGACTGTTATTTGGAACTTTCTCTGTTGAAACATGACTTGTGCATTGCTTGTATATTTAGCTATGTTTACCCTGGCTTCATACTGTTTGTTCCTCTTAACGTGTTCCACAAACTATCTCAGTTACTGGCCTAGGCACTAAGTTTTCATTTATAGGGAAGCATATGTTTCCTTGTATCAGGCATTTTACAGGTCATACAGTTTGCAAAATAGCAAACAAAAGGCTTTCATTCGGCTTATATTTTTGTTCTAGAATTTGAATATGTTGATAAGTGCACTTCAGTCACTGTATTTCTTTCAGCACCTACTAATTAGTGTCAAATGTTTACTTTCATTTATGTTTATTGATATATTTTGATGTATGAGTGTGGGACTTCAGTTGTGAACACAAAGTCTGTATACCATCCCTGCCATTGCTTTTGGCATCTTGAATTTGTGCTTTTAAGTGACTCATTCTTTGCTTGCTTATTTTTGCTGTTTCACTTTTAGGTCATGGAAAAATCTATTAATCTTTTGCAGTTTCCAACACAATTCTATACAATTTGTAAACATACAATGTTTGCTTGAGTATGAACTTGCCTTCTGTTTTGTTTTTTAAGTTCTGACGGAAAGGCTGGGATTCAGAATAGCTTTGCACAATGGGAAAGCATTAGCTTGAAAGTTTTCTCCATTACACTAAGCCTTTCTAATTCAGAGATTGCTCTGCACTGAGTGTTTTTCCTGTCATGGTGGCTTCAGCAAAAGGCAGTCACTCAGGCAGATGTAATGAGGCAGTCCAGGGAAGTAGCTAGCCATGAACTGTCCCTTAGACACGTCAGCAGCTTCCATTTTGCATGGTTGAGTGATGTAAAATTTTACTCAGGGAAGAAAAAGTGACCACCATAAAAACATATCACTAAACCATTCATTCCTACTGGAGAATTTGCAGTTCAATTAAGTTCAACTAAGGCATCAGGATGCTTGGTATACTAGTGTGTGTGTGTGTGTGTGTGTGTGTGTGTGTGTGTGTGTGTGTGTGTGTGTGTGTGTGTGTGTGTGTGTGTGTGTGTGTGTGCATGTGTGTGTGTGTGTGTATAGAGTGATGCCTTTGGTATTGTGATAAATGAGCTACTAGTATTAGGACTAGTACGCTCTGGTTGACAGCATTACTGTATCATTCAAAGACATGCTAATGACCCAATAAAAATATCTTTCTCATTGCATCCACAGTTGTCTTTGAATCACATTTTCACACTAGATAATTCGTCCATATATTTTATTTAGCTAATTCTTTCAGTGGTCAGTGTCAGCCAGCAAACTTGCAAAAGTCCCTCTTTTATTTCATGCTCAGAAGCCTGCTAAACCACTCTAGTAATGATTGTTTTCTTCTTCAATACAGTGCCATCTGACTGTTCTCCCAGTTAGTGATCGACCACTGTCTCTCAATCATACAATATTGTAGGAGTGTTTCAGTTACGTTGTTTTGGTTATAAATAACTATTTGATGCACCAGTATATTTCCTGTAATAAGCTCCTTTGTTTTTTTTTTTCTATTATATTAACAAAACTCTAATTTGAAACATAAATTAGACCCATCAAACTAAACAAGTCATGAGAGACAGAGACAAAGACTGGAAACAATGGCACAAAGCTTGCACTCAATACTTCCCAGACAGGTATCAGTGCCTCAGAAACCACACAAAGACACAAATTCATCATGATAAAACAAACTACTTCACAATACAGACCACACATAGAAAAAAAAACAAAAGATTATGGCAAAGTTTAAACAACCTCTTAAAACCAGGAAGAAAATCCACTTCAAATTCTTTCCCATCTGAAACCAGTAGGAACATTGCAGACAAATTCAACAAGCATTTAATATCTGGTATTTCCCTTAACTCAAACAATAACAGCCTACATCCACTCCGCTTAACTCCCCTGACCATAGCTCCATACCCCAAATGAATCTAGCAACCATCCAGGGAAATAATAATCAAAAATACATTCGAAAATGAAATCTAGAACACTAGATCTTGACAACTTGCCACCCAAATACCTCAGTTTAGCTGCTTTTAGCATTTGCTACCCTGTATCTATCCCATTTACAGAAAACTATATACCAGTCCTATGGAAAGCTACCTTCATATTACCATTATATAAGATGGCACATCCACTGAACTGTCAAACTATTGTCCTATAGCAATCCATCCTCTCATCTGCAAAGTACTTGAAAAATGCATATATCAGTAGGGTTGCCACCTTTTCAAATGCCCAAAGTGGTACATTTTTGGTACAAATGTCAGATTTTGCAGGCCAAAACATACCCATGGCCAGTACAAAGTACAGAACTTCACTTTTTTGCCTAACTAAAGCTTATGCTTGTAGTATTGTAGTTGCTTATACTGTTTTTTATAATATTTAGGCATTTCATATACAGAATAACTGTTTTATGCAACTATTACATAAAATGTAGGAAATAATTTTGTCCTAAAATCTCAGGACATTTGCCATTTTTACAATTTTTTTGCAGGACACAACTGCCCAAAGAGAGACTGTCCCTCGCAAAGTGGGACAGGTGGTAACCCTATATATCAGCAACTCCTAGCCTTTCTACTTGATAACCAATTACTTCCTCCTACCCAGCATAGCTTTTGATCCCACTGCAGCACATATTCCTCCTTACTACATTTCCTAGATACCACTAATCAAAGTAAAAACTTGGGTAACTTTGTTTCCATCCATTTCCTGGACTTGTTAAAAACTTTTGACTCAGTCTCAAACCCGTATCTCTAAAGACTATATTTTATAGGCCTTGCAAGTCCTTCAGTTAACTAAACAGTCACACACAGTTTGTAAAATGCAATGACTCCCACTCCGCCATCCTTCCAATCATTACTGGAGTCCCCAAAGCTTCATTCTTAGGCCAATACTTTTCAATATCTTCATTAATTTTGTTGTTGTGTCTTTCAGCTTTTCCCGGTTAGGGGTCGCCACAGCGGAACTCCGGTCCGCTAATGATTGGCAGTAGATTTTTACATGCTGAGTTGCCAGCTCCGACGCACAACCTTCAATGAAGGTACGCCCATTCATGCATGTCTCCACACAGAAGACTCTTTAGCTGAGAATCGAACAGGACAATGTCTTACTATGAGGCGACAATGCTACCGCAGCACCACCACCGCAGTAATGCTTTACATACAATAAGAATCAAAACTCACCACCATAACACAATATGCTGACAACTCAGTTTAGTTTGCTTAGCCATTCATGCATGAAGCTTTCACTTCTATAGAAAACTGGATAAATAAATATTATCTGCTCTTAAAGCCCCCAAAAAACAAACTAATCTCATTCCTTCCCACAAACATAAATCAAAACAACACTGAACTTAACATTTCCAGGATTCATTAAACTCCATGAAGGCTCCACACAGAGTTTACATGGAGTGTATCTGTGATCACGACGGTGGTCAGCATGCATCAGTATGCAATGCTTATTAATGAGGTGCAGCCCACCTAATCTAGGTTTTGTGGATCACAACAGTATTGTTGGCTATGAAACCTTGTAAACAAACATGGATATTGAGTCCATGTAAAGGGCAGCACATGCAGTCCACAGATTTGAGCACAATAACACAGTGATCACAATGGATGTCTCTTAAAGTAAGAAATAAGGACAAAAGGCATAAATAATGTGGGGGAAAGGATGACAAGTAGGCACTATACCTCTCAAGCTCTTGTCACAAGAAATCTGGACAAAGCATGATATAATGTGGGGCAAAGGCACAAATATAGGGACACATTTTAAATATTGCACTTATAAATATAGAAAGTTCCTAGAATAACAGATTTTGTAATAGCATGCATTTTCTGAAGGGCATGAAGTCTGAAACTCAAAGGCATGTCATTATTTAGTGACTTTGATCACCAGGGATATGTCTTAGAACAAGAAATATGGAAAAAAGGCATAAACATTGTGGGAGCAAAGGATGACAAATGTAGGGACACATTTTAAATATTGCTCTTGTAAACGTAGGAAGTTGTTAGAATAACAGAATTTGTGTTACCATGCTTTTTCTGAAGGACATGAAATCTGAAACTCAAGGCATGTCATTATTTAGTGACTTTAATCCTCGGATTATACTAGTGATTTGTCAGAAAACCATAAATGTTATGAGAAACAGGCCAAAAATAAGAAGCAAAAAAGGGGACATTCTGCAAAAAATCTGGACAGTTGTGAGGTATGCTAGGGCTACACTTATTAAATGTTGCTGTTAAAGATGTAGAAAGTTGTAAAAAACAAAAACTGCTGCCCAGAATGCCACCAAGTCATATTTTAATCAGGTTTAATTGCTTTTGTTCTAAAACATACTTACCTTAGTTATTTAACACACTGTTTTGTAGAAGTTGTTTTGGTTAAAATGCAGAAAGTTGTTAGAATGACAGGTTTTGCATTCCTGTGAATTTTCAAAAGCGTACGGAGTCTGACACTCAAATGTCTGTCACTATTTTCTGACTTCAACCCTCAATACTTTAACAATGATTTTCCATAAAATCAAAATTGTATGAGAAATACACCAAACATATGAAGCAAAACCTGGACATTCTGCAAATATTTGTACAGTTGAGTGGTATGGCTGTACAAATAACGGTCATTCTGTGCAACATATATGCACAGAGGCAAACTTAATGAGAGGACAAATAACCAGAATAGGAGCATGTATGACAATATATATCACATGGAAATGTGTTAGAATGTAACACTCTCAACCTCTTAGAGTGAGAAATGTGGACAATGCCATAAAAATGGGGACACAGGGCCAGAAATAGAGACAGATTGTTAATATTCCAAGTCCAAAGTTAGGAAATTGCTAGAATATATAGGCTGTACATTAGCATGAACTTTCTGAAGTTTGAAACTCAAATGTCAGTCATCAGTTACTGACTGCACTCTGCAATGACATGCCAATGATTTGCCAGGAAAACACTTTATCAGGAAAAGGTGACAAATATGAGACAAAAACTGGATATTCTGCACATATCAGGACAGCTAAGAGGTATGCACTCAAATGTCTGCAATATTGAGTCACAGAAGTCCAGAGATTATCCCAGTGATATGACAGAAATCCATATAGTCGATAAGGAAAACATTTGAACATCCTCCTTCACCCTTCAACCTGTATCAACTTACACCATCTGCAGATACCTAACCAAACTTAAACCCACCACTTTAGCAGTAGACAAACTACCTGCCATATTCCTACAAATAGCCGCCAAAGCCATTTCCTACCCATTCTCTAATCATTAACAGATCAATCTCAGAACAAAAGGTGCCACTTCTCTGGAAAATCTCCTACATTATATCAATACACAAAGGTGGCAACTCCACTGACCTAACAAACTACTGCCCTATAGCTATACTTTCACCACTGGCTAAAATACTGGAAAAATGTATCCACACCCAGGTTCTAACACATCTCCTCTCCAACAATCTTCTTGCTGAAACACAATATGGATTCCACCCCAAACATAGCACTCCAACTGCACTCATTCATTTTAGTAACCTAGTAAATATGCAATGCAACATGGCCAACTAGTGTCTGCAATTTTCATTGACTTATCAAAGGCGTTTCATACAGTCTCCATACAAAACTAATAACATCACTCTCAGAATTAAAACTAACTACCCCCACTCTATTATGGTTTCAAGACTATCTCTCCCAACATTAACATGCTGTTCAGTGGAAAAACTCCCTTTTCCCCTACTTCCTGTAAAACTAGGAGTACCCCATTGATCAATCCTAGGACCCCTACTTTTCACTATATTTACAAATAATCATCACAAATCCACACCTCTAGCAAACCTGGTTCAATACGCTGATGACTCCACCTTAATCTGCTCTACCCCAACCCTCCAAAAACTTCAAATCAGGACCCAAGAAGCCTTTACATCCATCAAAACATTGCTTACAAACTCCCAGCTAATACTAAATCCTAAAAAGACCCAACTTATGCTCTTTCATCCTTCCAAAGCAGCAGACTTACTCCCCCATTCTATATTTTTGCATCAGATAATACCCCTATCTCCCCCATCACACAAACCAAATTACTATGGGTCATCACTGACAATAATATGAAACTTGACAAACACATAGGTCGTACAATAACCAACATCAACAAAAAACTACGTACTCTTTACAGATGTAAGAACTTCCTAACCAGCAACAGTAAAGTTACCCTAGCTCATACTCATCTTCTCTCTACCTTACTGTATGCTTCTCCTGTCAAAAATAATCCAAACAAGAGCAATTTAAACAAGCTGTCAGTATGTTACAACAAAATAGTAAAATTTACCACAAACTCCTCCTACCACATTCACGACTGTCAGGCCCTAAAACAGCTTTTCTGGCTGGAACTCCCTAACACCTTACCTCTGGACCAAATTCTTCTAGCTCATCAAATACTGTACTATCCTGGAAAAACTCCAGCCTTACAAGACCTGATCACCCTCTACTCCAATAACCAACAACTTAGATCAATTAACAAGGCACTAATCTCAATCTCTAAAAACCATTACAGCTCTGGCGACTCCCTGTATTCAAGCAACATTGCCAAGACTTAAAACTCCCTGCCACTACTGCCTAGCACCTGGCTGACATATTCTAACTCCTTTCCACTACCCACTATCCAACCTCCTCTTTAAAACTCCTACAGATGCACTATATATTATCAGACGTTACTTGTAACTGCCTAACACCTGGCTGACATACTCTAACTCCTTTGCCCTACCCACTATCCAACCTCCTCTTTAAAACTCCTACAGATGCACTATATATTATCACACATTACTTGTAACTGCCTAGCACCTGGCTGACATATTCTAACTCCTTTCCCCTACCCACTATCCAACCTCTTTAAAACTCCCACAGATGCACTATATATTATCACACGTTACTTTTAACTGCCTAGCACCTGGCTGACATATTCTAACTCCTTCCCCCTACCAACTATCCAACCTCCTCTTTAAAACTCCCACAGATGCACTATATATTATCACATGTTACTTGTAACTGCCTAGCACCTGGCTGACATATTCTAACTCCTTTCCCCTACCGACTATCCAACCTCTTTAAAACTCCCACAGATGCACTATATGTTTTCACACATTACTTGTAACTGCCTAGCACCTGGCTGACATATTCTAACGCCTTTCCCCTACCCACTATCCAATTTCTTCTTTAAAACTCCCACAGATGCACTATATATTATCACACGTTACTTGTAACTGCCTAGCACCTGGCTGACATATTCTAACTCCTTTCCCCTACCCACTATCCAACCTCTTTAAAACTCCCACAGATGCACTATATATTATCATGTTACTTACCAACTCACTGCCACCTACTCACCACTGTTCCATGTTTACCCACTAACTGTCCCATAGACTAAGTTGAAAAGCTTTCCCTTAAAATGTCAATGTACTTCATATGAACTTTTTTAGTTTTCCTTTCTTGTCTTATCTTCAGTACATCTTTAAGATTATCTCTACTAAACATACTGTATGACCAACTATCATGTTATTACCTACTATACTTTTAATTGTATGTCTAAATCTCTATGCTTATGTAAATATCTTATGCAATCATATGTTATCTGCTAACTTTTATAACTGAATATGTAAACCACAATGTTCATGTAAATATCTTATGTGTAGTTTGTTGGCATTTGTTCTGGAGCTTTTCTACCCGGGCCTCCACTGAAAACAGACAGGTCTGTCCAGTTGGACCTCCCTGGTAAAAAATGTAAAATAAATAAATAAATCATGGGAATAACTGGACATTTGAGAGATATGACTGTGAAGTACATGGTCCAAACACAGTACAGAACAGTGTACCTCCAGTGCAGAGTATTGTGAAATCCCATTCCTGGCATTCTGTACTGAAGCTGTGTTAATGATCTATAACAGGACATGGGAGTGCCATGTAAAATGATCACTCAGGGGAAGTGTGTGCATTGAATAGGGACAGACAGATGAATTATAGGAATAAACACAGGGAAAGAGTAAAGGTGAAACTCCCACATGTGCAACAGAGGAGGGCATGTGGATGGAAGATGGTTGTAGCAGCAACACCAAATACAGTGAAAATGCATTGTCTGTGACTGCCACACAAGGTGATATATCAGTGGGGAAGATGTGTGTGCAAGATAAGCATCCTTACAAGAATAATGCAGAGGACATCTATCAGGTATTTGACATACAATTGATGTAGGGTGCATATTGGGAAGCTGTGCAAACTGTTATAACCGAATATGAGTGTACTCTCAGAAGAGGTCTTCAACATGGTGGCCACAAGTAAAGGATCATGGCAAATATTACAAGAACCAACCACAATCATGGACAATATCTGATTAATACCACCATTAATTCCATGACATAAGATATGCGATGTGAAGTGATAACAGATGAGCCTGCACACACACTGGGCAACTCTCTATGAGGGTAACCATGCACACTGTCCTGGTACTGTAATACCTGCAGGAGGTGTTAGGAGGGACACTGCTATACCTGTGTGTAACAATATGGGCACTATAGGCTAGTTGTTAGTGTGCATGGCATATATCTATGGCACAATTCACACTGTCACAAATGATATATATGCATTAATGTGGTCAGGCACCTATGTATGCAGAGTGTGCATAAAGTGAACAGGTAATACACATGCATTTGGTGTAACAACTTGATTGGTGTTCCACACTATCAGAAAGTCATGTATATTCCACAGAAAGAATATCTAGCTATGGACAATAAGCAGTGTAACAACACACTGTGACAAATGTGGTACACTTCAGCTACACATCACTGGAAAATGTTTAAGGAGTTACATTTAAAAGGGTGCAGTGTACTCAGTTACTGGTGTGATGAAGGCTGGGAACTATGATGTTAGTATGCCCTCTGATGTGCATGTCTTTCACATACCCAGTACTTGTGTTACAGTCAAGGGAGTAGTCAGCACTGTGACCACATGCTGGTGGATGTACCACTTACCCTGTACCCAAGGACACAGGTCACACACCTATTGGTCTGAGTTTAGGGTGTGATGTCCACATTATAATTGTGTGCTGTGTCTATTTCCTGATACAACACATCCCTCCATGTGTCTCGTCAATGCAGGTGTTGTCATGGCTTTGGCAGCAGTCTCTAGTGTGTGTTGATACTGCATGTATTATACTAATGTCACAGTTGGAGTCAATGACTGCCCACAAGCTGTAGTCTTTCAGGCAGCTGTTTGCATACAGCATGTATATGTCATCTTTGATGTCCATCACTTAACTAAAGGACAGCCAAAGGCCAAGCAGACACCTCTGATGTACTGGTTTGATCACTGGGCCTGAGATATATGTCAACATCACACATTTCAACTCAGGGAGATGCCATGTATGTCATATAGTGGTCTAACCATTTAGTGATATAGATGTATATGGCCACATGTGACGGTGTTGATTGAATACCACTGTGTCACTTTTTGTCAAATGCCTTCACATGTTCAAATTCCATACAAGGATACTATTGTCATCATGCATGCCCCTGATGACCTCCTGAACACGTCTATCAGATGTAAAGGACCTGATGTAGCAGTAACAACTTACACAGTTCTGTTGCATACACCTGGAATATTATAAGTATGCATGTATTAGAGGCCCATGATGATATGCTAGTGTACCTCACAGTCGAGGAGAGTCAGGATGCCTCTATATGGGTCTACTTCATTATATCAGAATACAATATCGTTGAATCTCATTTTATGAAGTCCACTTTAATGAAACCTCATTATACTGAAACTGTATTAAATTGACTCCCATTTCATCTAACCTATTATCCAAATGTAGCAGGACTCAGCAATCAGAGCACCTCCTCAAATGACAAACATAATTTAACAAAAACCTATACCTATGTTAACAGTTATGCAGGGGGAAAGTCCCCTGCATCCTCCACACCCCTGTACATTTAATGTACCAACTCTGAGATTACACTACAGTGGGGTAAGGGTAAATTTCCCGATCCCCATTGTACCGCGATCTCCATTCAATAATTAATGCAAAGACATAAGCAATGTGAGGACATCTTACAGCACAGACGTGATTTTGATTCTCTTCAGTTTATCACTGCCATAACAATGGTGCTTAAAATGTGAAACTTGTTATTTTTTTTTGCATCATACTTCTTTAATGTCAGCATAGTCAATGGGAATTTCCTGTATTTTTAAGTGTGGCTTTTTTCCGGTGATTGAATATAATGCATTGATTTGTGTAAGTTATCTATGTTGAATTTTTGCGAATAAATATCTATGAGTTGATTTGGTGGTTTTGGAGACTACACTCAATGAAATGGGAGTCAATTAAATAAGATTTCAATGTTATAAGGTTTTTGTTGAAGTGGTCTCGATAAAATAAGAGTTGAAGATATGGTATTTCAATATAATAAAGTTAACCCCCTCTATACATGCATGCATCAGGTGCAGTCCACCCAACGCAGGAGGATGTATGTTGATGTAAACCCTTGTATGGGAACATAGGCTATGTGGAAAGTGTGCTGAACTGTGTATTCCACTGTATCAGGAAGATGTATGTGTTGGATCACGCCATAGGTGATCTGTTTTGTTGCCACAGCACATTGATTCCATGTGATAGGCCTGGAGGAAAGTAAGACATTGCATACTGCCTATAGTGATCTAGCCTAGGGTTTTGACACAGTCACACATGCAGGTATCATTGCGAAAACCCCAAGGTGGGATTAAACCTTACGTCAACTGATGGATAAACAATTGGCTCATTGACAGAACACATCTTGTGACAGTTGGTGACTCAACTTGTACCAGTAGTGCTGTCACCATTATCAGACCCCAGGGATCTGTGCTTGGCCTTTCATTCTTTGGACTGCATTTTTTGACAATTCAGGCTTAAGTATATGTCCTCTGGTTTACCAGGATTGCAGATTCTTGCTTATTGTTTACAATCATTGAGACCAATAATGGTTATAACATCGTACAGAAGGAGCTAACACACACATCTGAATGGTGACAAAGGGACATGATCTTCAAATAAATGCAGAAATGTGTGTTTGTAATGCTGTCTGTCTGAAAAGTAGAGTTTCAGGTTAATCACAGCATTGACAACAGTCCTGCTATGAAGAAACCAAGTTATGCATGCACTGTAAACACATTAAGATAGCAATCTGAACTTTGACCACCAAGTGTCCAAACTGCTATTGAAAGCCATTGTTGTGCACATTATAAGTCACACCATCATATTGACATCTTAGGATTGCATGACAGCACTGTAGTCAAACTGCATTACAGGACTAATAGAGTATAATGACCTTTTTTACATGTACCTTATCAGGGTTTACCATCAGAATGTTGACCATCACATCGGCGAGTCATTTTGCGCAAACTCTGAAGTCCAACTTCTGAAAAACTCGAGCACTGAAATTTGGAACTGCAAAATTTTGCCCCCTTTTTGACCCATGTCGACACTTGTTTTTAGGTCTGGAGTGGTCAGAAATGCCACCCTTCAGTTTTATTTCGGCATTCTGAAATTTTGGTAGTACGGATTCATGAAACATTTTCAACAATGTGAACATTCGACTATGTGCAATCAACATTTCGAAGATAATCCCCTCACCAGACACATGTAGCAGCTGGAGAGACCACAAGACTTTCTCAGCAAGATAACATAGTGGCTACACATGATGTCATGATGTATGTAGATAGAATTAAAGCCATGTCACTGTAAACTTTATTGTATAGGATGAAGTGTTTTATGCCTAGCCCCCAGGCCAGTCCCTGACTCTGCCTGGTGAGAATACTGCATATCCAAAAAATGTAATACAGCTGATGACATCAGCAGTGTCTGTTGAGGACAAGAAAGCAGTGTCCCACATGCTGGAGTAAAAGGCTGTCTGTACTGTCAAGCAATAACTCACACACACAACCAGTTATCTGCAGTGAGAATAGGACCCCCACCCAGCTCACTACACAGAGTGCAGACCACAGCACTTTACTGAAGCACCACAGCTCAAGTGCAATTTGAAGTGTGTCAGACAACACATTATAGCTGATGACATCAGCAGTGTCTGGTGAGGGGAATATGGTAATAACAGTGATCCACATGCTGGTGTTAAAGGCTCTTGATAATGTAAGCAACAGCTCATACACACACACACACACACACACACACACACACACACACACACACACAGTTGACTGCAGTGAGAAAAAAACCCTACAAATCTATGCACAAAGATGTCAAACTGCAGTACTTTACACCAGCGCCACAGCTCAAGTGTTTTTTGGAGTGTGTCAGGTTCATAGGTTCATACTAGGCTATCTGCCCTAGGGCATTTACAAGCCTAGCCAGAGTGTGTTTGGCTTTCGCCACCCATTTTAAATTAATTTTGCTATGCCTTTTTTGAGGTTAGTATACTGTGCCTCTGTCTAACAGTGAGACAGAAGTGATTGCCGGGGTAAACCTACGATCTCCCATCCACTCATCAAGATTCCTCTTGAAGAGAGTCAGTGTGGGACTCTGCCTAACCTGGACTGGGATTTTATTCCAGAGTGAAGGGAGCCTCTGGGTTATGAATCTGTCCCTCCAGCATGTCCTATTTATTTCAGTGCTGAGGTTCAAGTCTCTTGAGCGTGTAGCTTGATGGGATTTGGATTTTCTGAGGTGCAGCATGTCCATTAATTCCGGGTTGGACATGGCTTTATACGTCAGGCACAGATCGCCTCTGAGCAGGCGGTATGCCACTGAGTAGAGCTGGAGTTTCTTTAACCGGGCAGCATATGGCATCTGTTTGAGCCCTTTGATCCTCTTGGTGAGGTACTTTTGGGGTCTTTCCAGTTGCTGCAGGTGTCTGGTAAGGTACATCCCAAAAAGGGCATTGTACTCAATTATGGGCCTGATGAGGGATGAGTAAAGAGGCACGATGACCTCTCCTGATCTAGATGTGAATCCCTTCATGATTAGGTGGGCTAAATAAAATGTTTTTCTAACCACTTTGGCCACGTGGTTGTCAAATGAGAGATTGCTATCAACTTGGGTCCCCAGGTCCCTAATGACTTCTTCTGTACTTAATGGATTACCACCTATGTGGTAATTTGTGGGCACTTTGTTTTTGCCAAAGGGGATGACTATACAGTTTTTGGCGTTTAGCTTGAGGCCATGGCTCTGGCACCAGTTGTCTGTTTCTATGAGGCGCTTTTGGAGGATACTTGTGTCGGCTGGAGAGTTGATTATGGCACCCAGTTTGCATTCATCTGCGAACTTGGTTAGCCACAGTCCTTCCGTGTTGGCCTGTACTGCCGAGAAATATATACCGGACAAGAGAGGTCCCAGGACTGAGCCTTGTGGGATGCCACTTGTAACTGGTTTGGAGTCTGACATGGCTCCAGCAATTCTAACCATGTGGGTTCTGTGAAAGGAAAGTAAGCACCACCAACCAGGAATGAACACGAACAGTGAAAAAAGGATCCAAAAGCAGTTACCAACCAACCAGGAATGAACACGAACAGTGAAAATTCCTGGTTGGTAACTGCTTTTGGATCCTTTTTTCACTGTTCGTGTTCATTCCTGGTTGCTGGTGCTTACTTTCGTTTCTTAGTTGTTTTTGCACCATTGGTCCCTGTTGTGGTTACATGTGGGTTCTGTCTTTGAGCCAGTTTGCAACCCATCTAGTGACATAGGGGTTTATATTTAAGCTGGTGAGCTTATCTATAATGCCCAAGTGGGGTATTGTATCGAAGGCTTTTGCGAGGTCCAGGTAGGCTGTGTGGACCACCTTCCCCTCGTCAATAGCCTTGGTGACTGTTTCAAAGAAATCGACCAGGTTTAAGAGGCAGGATATGACCTTAACAAAGCCAAACTGGGTAGGATCCAGTGTCTGTAGGTCCCCAATATCTTTATTTGTGAGGTTCATGATGATCCTTTCCATAGCTTTGCAGACCAAGCTAGTCAGGCTTATGGGGCGATAGTTTCCAGGATCCGTTGAGGCACCACCTTTGTGGAGAGGGACCACTGTTGCTGTACGCAACTCTTTGGGTACATATCCTGTAGTAAGGCTAAGATTGAACAGTAGTTTTATGTTTGGGTTTAGCTCTTCTTGGAGTTCATGTAGGACGCAGCCCGGGACACCATCTGGTCCCATTGATGCTGTGTTTTTTGCTTTGGAGACAGCGGCTCTTACCTGAGCATCTGAGATGTCAGGGGGGGCAGCACTCTGTTGGGATAGATATTTGCCCTTTTGGTGGGGAGGGGGGGAGAAGTTTGCACTGAACCTGTCAGCTAGGATGTTGGCAATGTCTGTGGGCTCGGTGTATTTTTTGTCATTTTGGACTAATTCTGAGCATATCTGGGAATTCCCACCCAGGTTCCTAACATAACTAAAGAAAGCCTTGTGATTATCCTTAGTGTCCTGTGCAATTTTTCTTTCGAAGCTGGCCTTAGACGATTTTATGAGTGCCCGTAGTTGTTTGCTAATACTAATCAGAGATGCCTTCCCTTTTTGGGATTTTGCTCTATCATGTAGTAGCTTCCTCCTTCTATTGTATAGTTTGTTTATGGCTGGGGTCCACCAGACAGGACGTCTGCCTTTGGAGGATTGGGTCTTGGTTTAATTTGGGATTGCATGATCCATGCATTCCTGAAGGTGTTCATAGAATGCGTTTATAAAGGATTCTGTGGTCTGGGCCGTATTTTCCACAGGCCCGGGGGCTTTGAAGGATTTCGCCTCGGTTTTGAGGCATGTGAAATTTGCTTTAGAGAAGTTTTTCACTGTGGTTTTCTGCGCAAGGGGTGGGGTTGGGATGTGAATATCCAGTGAGATTAGTTTATGGTCTGATCTTACCAGTGAGGGATACACTTCTGGTCTGGAGCATAGTGTCCCCATGTTGGTGATGATCAGGTCCAGTATGTTTTCCCCTCTTGTGGGAGTGGTAACAAGTTGTTTCATAGCATTTGAGTTTATAAATTCTAGGAACCTTTGGGCTAGGGTGTTGGAGCTAGAGTAATGCTCCCAGTCTATGTTTGGGTAGTTGAAGTCGCCCAATATAATGGTGTTTGGAGAGGCTTTCATATTTTCCAGTATTCTCAGGAAGGCCGAGTGGGGTTCCTGTGTTTGGGAGGGTGGTCTCTAGCAGGCTATAAACTGGAAGGCAGTTTTACCCACAGTTAGTTGCACATGGATAGTCTCTGATGCTTCGTGCTGTGCCACCAACCTGGAGGTGTGGGTATCTTTGACGAATATTGATACTCCCCCTCCTTTTGTGGTTCGGTCCAAGTTTTGGGGCCGAAAAGCATGGTATGAGGTATAACCTGGTAGTGCTGGGGTGCTCTCGGGAGCCTTGAACCAGGTTTCTGTTACTGCACAGATATCGATGTTCTCCATGCTAAGGAGAGTTTCGAGTGCATGCATCTTGAGGTTTAGACTTCTGGCGTTGAGTAGCATTACTCTTTGTTTCTTATCCCTTGTGATACCTATGGAGTTGGGTTTGTCTTTTGAGCCTTGCCTAAAAAAGGCACTATGGGGGTAGCAAGAGTCCTTGCCAATATCTGAAAGCCCAGGGGTGACAGGTGCAAGCCATCCCTAGCGAAGCATCGTGGCTTGTCGAGCATGTCATCCCAGGCTGACAGGCATTGGATCCCCTTTGAATGACACCAACACTTAAGCCAATTGTTGAAATTGATCATCTTGTCTTCATATTGTGGCATCATTCTTGGTGAGGGTAAGATGCTACTCAAGGTCAGGGTCATACCTGCCTGGGCTACATGCTCAGAGAGCTCCTCTATGTCTCTTTTCATGTAGTCCAGGGAGGTACGTCTCAGGTCATTCACACCAGCATGGACAATGACTGAGTCATATTTGTACTTGCCTTGGAATGACCTGAGTGCTTGTGTTATGTGGCGGATCCTAGCGCCCGACAGGCAGCTCACCATGACCTTCTCCTTGTTCAGCCTGGTGAGCGGTACGCCAGTGTGCCTGACGATAGAGTCACCTATTACAAGTGTATCAGGTGTGTTGTTTAGCCTTAAGGGCTGTGACTGTTCAGCACACTGGCTTTGTGAGCTATGTGTTGCACGTGTTTTGTTTTGGGGTAGCGGTTGCTTGGGTGTCTGCTTTGGAGGTTTCTGCTGCTTAGGCAGATTTTTATTTAGAGCCTCCGAGTATGTTTTTGTGTGTTTATGTGTTTGGTTTGTTGTCGTGGTAGGTCTATGTGAGACTGGAATTGTAGTGAGTGTGGTTTCCTTCTCCTCCTGACTGGTTACGCCAGTACTGATTTGAGAGAGAGCTTAGCCTCCAGTTTGGCTATATGGTTGCATCTCTCACATGTGTTGGAATTTGTTGGGAGGAGGAGAGGGTTGTCTGTGTACATGAGGCAGTTGTAAAATTGCCTCAAGATTCCCAGATTCACCAGCTGGACCGGAGAGGAGACAACACTTTATACCTGATGACATCAGCAGTGTCTGGTGAGGGGAATATGGTGATAACAGTGATCCACATGCTGGTGTAGAAAGCTCTCTGCAATGTCAAGCAAGAGCACAGACACCCCTCACCCCCAGTTGACTGCAGTGATAACTGAACCCCTAGCCATCAAAGTACACAGACTACAGAGCATAGTAATTAATGCAAGCACCACAACCCCATTTTGATTTTTATTAGACTGCAGGTGACCATATAGTAGATGACTTCAGCATGCCATGTGGGAGACAACAGGTTGGGAGGCTTGCATAAAATGAATGTGTAGGTATGTTCAAGTATCAAAATACGGGCATTCCATGCCATTGGAGAAGTAACTGTAGAATACACACATCTGCTCTTCTGTCTAGACACACACACACACACACACACACACACACACACACACACACACACACACACACACACACACACACACACACAGTCAATTACAGTGACAACAGAACAACTACCTAAGTACACAGGCTACAGAACACAGTACTTAACATAATCACCACAGTACAAGCCTGATTTCTATAGGAGAGCAGGTGAACATATAGTAGATGACATCAACATGCCTTGTGGGGAACAACAGGTTGGGAAGCCTGCATAGCTACAAATCTAATAACACTAGGGGGTGTAGAAGCCTAGCTATGTAAAAACACAAGTGCCCTTACTGAGCATAGTTGAATGATTGTTTTTAGCAGAGTGTGTTTCTGAGCAGCACCAGCTGGCCCTGTCCATGAGGGGCATTGGTGCTAGCTCAGAGGTGACTGCACAATCACTCAATCAGTAGTCAAGCTTGTGATTAAACAGGAGCATTGAGGGGCACTGCTTCACATGCATTGAGAGCCTATTACAGCCTCTGGGGTGGCATCTATGCCCCTCATAGATAGACCCAGTTGTTGCTGTTCACAAAATTGCTCTGCTAACAATGACCATCTAGATATTCTTAATAAGGGTACTTGTGTTTTTCACAGCTATGTTTCTAATGCCTCATGTATAGTGATAACCTCGTACTCCTAAAATTTACTAATACAATATTTGAGAGATGCAAGTATACAAGGACTCTATAATAAGTGATGTCTCCCCCAGGTAACAAAGAACCAGACAAAAAGCAGGTTGTCAGCACAAACACTTCACTTCCTCAACAAACCAAGTGCACAACACATAAACCTACATAAACAGAGGTACTCATTTAAAGCTTACCAAAGAGCAGAGACTTTACAAATGTAAACTTTTTGCACACATGACAGTCCCAACTGAACCCACTATATATAAAAACAAATGTATCAGTGTCTCACCCATTAAGCCCTAAAGGCAAAACACCTCATAACCAATGTCTTGGTCACAGACAAATACACAATGAAATACACAGATGTCTCCCTCAGCAGTTTGTACAAAGAGAATGTCACAATCAGTTGCCTGTCAGCTGCCAGGATCCGCAAAGTCATGCATGCATTCAAGTCTCTCAACAACAGCCACAGTTCCACCTCTGTCATACTCCATGTTGGAGTAAATGACTTAAGACATATTTCACTGGACTATATGAAGAAAGATATGACTGACCCCTCAGATTATGTGTCCCAGAGAGGTATGCCTATAGCCCTAAACAACATAATACCTTCACCCAGGATGATACCTCAATACAAACAAAAGAATTATTAACTTCAACAATTGACTAAGCTTCTGGTGCCACTTCAGGGAGATCCAGTAGTTGTCAGTCTGGGACGATATGTTTGACAGACCATGCTGCTTTGCCAGGTATGGTCTTCATCTGTCACCTTTTGCCTTTTGGTTACTGGCCAAGGTATTTGCCTCACCCATAGTGAATTTTTAGGTAATGTCATAAGAACAAACTTCCTGACATAAAAAAATCCTCAAAAGACAAACTCAAGGTTATGCTGCTTAATGCTAGGAGTCTAAATCAAAAACTACACTCAATGGAGACACTTGGGAAGATGTTGATGTTTGTGCAGTCACAGAGATATGGTTTAGGGCCACAGAAAGTACTCCAGCCATGAAAGGCTACAATGCCTTCCACACGTTCAGGTCACAAAATGAACATGAACAAACCAAAGGAGGAGGTGCATCCATCTGCATAAAAGGCAAATACACCTCAAGACTGGTTCAGCCGTAAGACTCCCTGGAATTACTACAAGTCCAAGTAGAAGAAACCTCCCTCCATGTCATTGTTAGCTATGGTTCCACCAACATGGACCTACTTGAGTGATTAATAAATCAATCAAACACTCTAGTCATGGGTAAATTTTACTATCCTTCTATCGACTGGGTTACATATATGAGCTCAAACTCACTCACCCCAAGTTTCTTGCAGTTTGTAAACACAAATGTTCTGAAACAGTTACATGGAAAATCGGTGCACAACCCCATGTTTGAGACCCTCCTGGGTAAGGCCTGAACATAAATCAGTCACATTCAATGTAAAATCATAAATGACCCCCCTCTGGATCCAAAAGGTGGAAAAATCTCTGCTAAGCAAACTATAGCCTCCTAAGAAATGGCGTATATAGATTCAAACCTACTGACACCAGTAACAGTAAAGACTGCTATATGGAGGTGTACACAAATGCCCTGTATAAACACCTTTACAAGTATTTAGACTTAGCTGCACCAGAATGCATCAAACTTTGGTCATGAAAAAACAGCTGTCCTGGTGGACAGCTAGCATAAACAGATTATACAACAAGAGAAAGAAACTGATGTCCAGGAATAAGAGGGAACAGTATCAGCAGAAGAACACCCTCCATAGCTTGAACAAGCAAATTGGATATCTTGTAAAGAACTCTAAAGCTAATTATGAAACTAAATTAGCCTCCATAGCTAAGGATAATCACAAGGCATTCTATAGTTATGTCTGTAATGTAAAAGGGATGGCCTGGATTTACACCAAATTCAGAGTACACGGTACTACTCATATTGAACATGAGGACATAGACAACCTGTTAGCAGATAGGTTTGGAAACAATTACATACCTCTGTCTCCACTGATCATACCACATAGCATACGTGTCGACAGTTCTCTATCTAATATCTGCAAATAACCGATCATAACCACACTCGTCAATGCCAAAAAAAAAGCCTCTATGGGATCACATAACATCCCAGGCTGCTTACTAAACAGTCTAAAGCAATACTTAACAGACCCACTGGGTACTCTCTTCAAATACAATCTAAGTACTGGCTTTATCGCAGAAGAGAGAAAAACAGCAACAATAATACCCTTGCACAGAGGGGGTCCCTCAGCTCACCCAGGGAACTATACATCCATAAGCCTGACCAGCCTGCCTGTAAGGCCATGGAGAGAATAATTTTGGACCTTATTAACAAGGATACTGGTGACCTTCAAACTCTTCAGCCAATCCACTTTGTCATCAAGGGCAGATCATGACTATTAAGCCTAGTGGATTTCTTTGAGAGTGTCACCAAAGTCCTGGAAGAAGGCAAATCAGTACATACTTCCTATCTCAACTTGGCCACAGGCTTTGACACAATCTCCTACTGAGGCATTATTGTGGAAATTATCAACCTGGGGATTAACCCATACATCATTAGATGGGCAGCCAACTGGTTCACCAACAGAACACATACTGTCACAGGTGGGGATTCCATGTCTCCCAACATACTTGTTATCAGCAGTGTCCCACGATGGTCTGTGCTGGGTCCTCTACTCTTTGAAATGTATTCCTCAGGAAATCAGGTGAAAAAAAATAGCCTGTGGCTCAAACAAATTCACTGACAACTGCAAACTTGGTGCAATCATTGAATCTGCAAATCATGCCAACATACTACAGAAATATGCTTGCATATGTAAATGATTGTTGCCATAACCACAGACTTAAATTTAGCCCAAAATAATGCACTATTATCCCTTTCAGCAAAGAAGTCCATACAAATTACACTATCAATAATACCTCTATGTTCTAACCCAATGGTGACAGATTTAGGAATGCAGTTTGATGGCAACCTCACCTTTGATAATCATGTGTCCACAGTGGTAATGAAGGCACTTTACATCACCCACCTCATGAGTGAGGGCATATCATTAAAGACTAAGGATGATATAACTCCACTGTAATCATCCCTCTTCAGACCAATAATAGAGGCCAATGCTCTGTTTTACATGTACATCACCAGACACCTGCAACAGCTGGAAAGACCTCACAGGTTTCTCGGTAAGAAAATCCAGGGACTTTCAAAACATTACCTACATGGTCAGACTGAAGGCTCTGTCACTGTACTCTGTATTGTATA
The DNA here is from genome assembly GCF_019279795.1 of Protopterus annectens. Lineage (NCBI taxonomy): Eukaryota > Metazoa > Chordata > Ceratodontiformes > Protopteridae > Protopterus > Protopterus annectens. The sequence goes on along the minus strand of NC_056735.1, from coordinate 592,386,058 downwards.
GACTGTAACTGGCCTACAGAGCAGTCTCAAACCCTGCTTTAATGGAAATGCTGCATCTTTGTAAATCACATGGGATAAAACTCACTCACTCTAGGGACCTTAACCTAGCCTGCAACATCAAGAGGATGTGCTGGAGAGACAGATATGTCTACCAGAAATTGTGACTTCTGTGGAACAAACTCACAATTCATGTGAAACCGAGCTTCTCAATGACTCTATTTAAGCATAACTGGGACAATTGGATGGGAAAGCATACGGGCTTTCAACTGTGTCACTTTTAGACAGTGTCAGTCAGTGCTGATCATGGATTTGCAAATATGGACTACATGTTTTGGTCTATAAGGGAACAATGGTACAACTTGGGTGGGCTTGACAGAGCTCTACGTTCATTAGCTTAGTATCCTCCTATGAACCTAGGGCCATTATGGTAGTAGCCTCACATGGACCTATGAAGCTATAAACCTAGCAGGCCTGAAAACATTGTGTGTGTGTGTGTGTGTGTGTGTGTGTGTGTGTGTGTGTGTGTGTGTGTGTGTGTGTGTGTGTGTGTGTGTTTGTGTGTGCGTGTGTGTGCATGTGCGTGTGTGTCTCTGTGTCTGTGTGCTCTTGCTTGACATTATAGAGATCCTTCTACCACAGCATGAGGGACACTGTTATTCCCATATTCTCAAATAAACTGCTGATGTTATCAGCTATATCAGATGTCTGGATATGCAGTTATCCCACCAGGGCATAGTCAGACACTGGCCTGGAGGCTAGGCAGATGTCACCTCATCCTAACCCAGACAAATTACAGTGACATGGCTTTTAAGCTATCTACATACATCATGCCATGGTTTGATGACCCTGTGTTATTTTCCTGAAAACAGCTGCTGCATGTGTCTGTAGAGATACATGCAAAAGACAGCATTATGCTGTATTACTGTTCTGATGAGGTTTAACTACATTGTTGTCATACAATCCTAAAACCTGAATATGATGGCGTGACTTATGATGGGCACCGTACATTTTTTATGGAAAGTCATTAAAGAGAGAAGTTAGAAAGTAATGATAAACACTGCAATTTCTGACTTTACAATCCTCACAAGATCAAACAACAGGCACAATGACAAACAAGGAGAGTAACAAGAGCAAAATATCTTTACTTGTGCATTAACAGTAACTCATCTTTTCCCCCCAAAAGCACAGTCTATGCTTGTTTGTGCCATCCAACCTGCCCTTCAGTTGTTTGCAAATGCATATCATATTATTGTGAGTTAATATCCTCACACATTTTAAGGGCAATGATAAAGCATGGCGTTTAAGCTGCATGTCTCAGAGTACTGGTCAGATACCTGATGAATGACCAGGAAACACAGAAAGGTAAGACAGAGCAGTATATTTGCAAACAATAATCATAACAGGTTTTGTGATCACTAAGTGCACCATGTCCACATATAATAATACATAGGTTCATAAATTTAAGCCTAGCCAATTAGGCTCATTTAAGTATAAAACCCTGCACCTTGTGTCTGCATGCCAAATAATGTAAATGTTATGCCAACCTCTTTCTGGTGGTTTGTGGTTTGATATCATTCTACATTCTGTTGCAGCTGGTTGTGTGATGAATGACTACAGTTCTTTGTTGCTAAGCTGCTTTCAGGGCCGGCCTTAGCTGAAATGGCGCCTCTTAAGCCCCACCCACACAATACTCAAGGAACACCCCTATCTGAGCCATGCCCACAGATGGGTCACTCCCACAAAAGCCACTCCAGTTCCTTCAATGTTTAAATGCATGAAAAATCAGTCGTACTACAAGGATTTAATTTATTTTGTAAAACTTGTGTGAATTTTCTGTTGTTATTCTATATTAAATTTTTTATGTAAATTTGGGAATACCAACTTGTCTCGAAGTGTTTTTAATTTTGTTGAGGTAAATATGATTCACTGAAATTAATCTTATTCAAATATATTTCTAGGAATCAAATCTGCTATCAGTTGTCTGGATGCCTTTCAGAGTGTGCACAACTGTACGGTTGTACTGTTGGCAGGAGGGACACTAGCATAGTTACCTGTAATTTATAGACATTCTAATGAGCTACTAATGAGATTGCTCCATGCAGCCTCATCATCTCTCTAAATCACATTATGCCATGTTGTACCATTAGGCACTGATACATTGCTGGTGATTGTGTGTGTGTGTGTTTTTTGAATCCCAGCCATTGTCTTTTCATTTCAGCATATTATATATTTTCAGCAGCTAAGTTGTTGTTGTTGTATCTTTCGGCTTTTCCTGGTTAGGAGTCGCCACAGCGGAACTTCGGTCCGCTAATGATTAGCAGTAGATTTTTACATACTGAGTGGCCAGCTCTGACGCACAACCTTCAACGAAGGTACACCCATTCGTGCATGTCTCCACGCAGAAGATGCTTTAGCTGAGAATCAAACAGGACAACGTCTTACTGTGAGGCAACAACACTACCGCAAATAATAATAATAAAAACTGACACTAATCTGATACACTAATCTGAAACACGAAAAATGTACACTAAAGAAACTCAAACTCAAAAATGTATCATTAGAAAACAAGTAAAACTGCATTGCCCAACACGAAACAGCAAAAAAATGAGCAAGAGTTAAATATAGCATTTTTACCAAAATCAGAAGGTAAAATCATGACAAATACTCCTCCTAAAAGCTGCACTAGCAATGCTTATGTTGTTATCAAATATGTTTAACATTCTATTGATCTGCATTACAAAATGAAGTATATCACAAAATCAAAGCAGAATCTTTTCAGTTACACATTACATGACTACTACTGTTAGGCTATAATAAAATTAAACTCTTTTGTTTCAGCCATTTCACTTTTGAGTTCACCATCTAAATTTCTCTTGTGCAACATTATTATAAACAAGACTGCTTCTGAAGAGTTGTTGCTCTTATGGTAGTTAATGCCAAATCTGACTGCAGGAATAGATAGTAAATACAAAAAAACAACAAATAGCTGCAGCCATCACAGTAAGATTAAAGTTCAACAAAAACACTCAGTTGTGCAAACATTTTTAACCTTTTCATTAGTTCAAACATATCATCAACCCACTTTAACATTGTGAGAAAGTGAACTGCTACAAATCAGGAACAAAGCCAGAACAAAGCAGGAAATAAATCAAGGACACTTGTAATATATTAGCACTGTTAGCTAAAGACAGACAGTGATAGAATATAAATTAATAGCATTGTTTTGTAAAGCCACGTTAATGTACCCTGGCTGATAGCATACTACCTATGTTTTCTGGCTAGGGAGGTATGCTGCTCTTCACCCAACAGGCAGATGAAGGAGCAGGAAACCTTTAAGACAGAGGCCCCCATCACCATCACAAAAAAAAAAATTTGGATCCCCATGAAACCACTAGATGATAAGGGTATGTGCTAATACTGCACACCTCATTTTCATCCTAAACTGGAGCTCCAGACTACCGGTGGGGGGTAAAAGAAGGAAGTGCATCTTTTCTTGATTAGACAACTTGTTCTTCCAGATCAAAATGCCATTGATTACTGCAGGAATAATTTCTCCTAAAGACAAAGTTGTCAAGAGTTTTAAGGTGTTCACTATATGGATTCTGGCCGGCTACTGTCCCAAAATTCTGAAAATATAAAAAAGGGGAGGGAGCGCACTACACAAGATGTAACATACCAATATACTGACAACTAGAGATGTATGCTACTTGGCATTTAAATCTAGTAATGCCTCTCATGCTGTCTGCCTTAGATAACAAAATGCTATTCTCAACTATTTGTTACAGCTTTCAAATGTCAAATATAATGATTCTAAAGTAGCTTAACGATTGTAGAGAAGGATGAAAAGACATACTTGTATCAGCTCACATCTGATTTCACATTTCACTACTTCCCTTTGAACATCCATCCATTTATTTTCTGATTTCACACTAAAACAATCAATGCGTATTTCCCCAGAACAATGGCTTGTCCTACAGAGACAATATACAGAAAGTTATATACTTCCAAAACGTCCCAAACCATGAAATTATAATGACAAAAAACACCGTTACCATTGAAGTTATAATATATAAAATATATATATATAATATATATATATATATATATATATATATATATATATATATATATATATAAAAGTATCGCTAGAATGCATTTCATTAATCTGTTTTATCTCGGTCTTCTTTAACTTGCAGCTTGTTTGCGTCACTTTTGAAATCACTGATTTTACCAAGGAAAAAGAAGCATGTCATTTAGCAGTCTTGAGATCAGCAGTTCTGCAGATTCTAGGGGTGTAGACATTATTATTAAGCATCCAATAAAATCATGTTCATGCAGCAAGCCCTTCTATTTTATGACTTTTTGCTGCTGGTCTGGGAGGCTGATGCCATCTTTGCTAGGCAGAAATGGTGATGTTGTACAGCGCTCAACCTGATGGCTGAGGGAATGAGGGAAATATTTCTCCCAAAATCAAAACTCTACTCTACTTTATTCCTATAGATAATGCACACAATAAAAAGTTTAAGATATAGTTTGTAGTTTTATGCTGACAATCACCCTTCCACCGAACAGCCCCTCCTGCAACAATCCCCTAACCTCCAACAATTCCAGTTTTCCATTACTTGGCTGTTTCTCACCAGCTGCCATAAACACTGTTCAAACTTATCAGTGTGCATATTGCAGGTATTGAAATAAAATAACACAAACACATATAGCAATTTGCTAAACAAACACAGCCTCACAATGAAAACAGATGTACATGAACAGTAAACGTCTCTGCCCTTGAAACTTGCATTCATTGAAACAGCATGAAAACCCACATTCATAGAAAATGCATCAGGCCACTAGAGGATTAAGTTTACCTTTGGACTATTTTTAAAACATAGGCTCCTTGCACACATTTTCTAGGGCCTTACATACATGTATTTGTTCTTTGATTCACCTTTCTGATTATATTCCTTGTATAATACAGCATCACTTGTCAGAATGTGTTTTAAATTTGTAGTTTTACACATTTTTTTAATAAACAATGAAACAAGATATATGAACGAATAATGACTAAACAACCTATTTCATAAAATTTCAACATAAAAGTGCACTCAGACTTCTGTCATTACAATCCAGCAAAATCACTCAATATGCATAATCTCTGCAGAAGTAAAATCATCTGAATAATTCCACATTAAAGAAACCTATAACTAATGAAGAGGTTGCTACTGTCAAACAACTTTACATCTCAATGTTTAATCTACAAATTCAGTGCCTGCTGCTCTTGAAGAATCAATTGCCTACATTATATTGAAGAAAAAAATTGGTAAGCTGGTAATATTGCAGCAGGAAATGACTGAGAAACCTACATTTCATAGTTACTAGGCATCTTATACAATGTAGGGCACCCTTAAAATGCACCAAATAATCGACAACTAAGGGCATGACATACCATGCATCCATACCTCTCAACCTCTTAGCACAAGAAATCTGAACAACATGCTGCATACAATCAGGACAGAGCATCATCAAGTACAGGATTAAGGCTCTGACTTGTTAATAAGCTGCTTCTTATATCCAACAAGGTGTCCATTTCCATCCATCTCCATTTTCCAGCTGTGCAACTTTCTGCAAGTCATTAAGAAGAGTACTCCTGAGTCACCCCTGAAAAGGGACACTTGGGCACTTGTTAACCAGGTAAGCCTAATGGACACAAATATATAAAATAAAGAAATGCTACCATGGCCTATAAAGGCATTAATCAACAAAACACTCATAATACTTCTATTAACCAATTAACTGTGTCCATCTATCTTTATAAAGGATTTTGTCAGACACCAGCTTCTTTGTCAGTCATGTTTTGGCAATGACAACTTAACATCAGCAGCTTGCCATTTTTTTTTTTCAATAATATTTCTTTATTTATTTTTCACAGTATACAGATTAAAATACAAAGGTGATATTAGATCATAACTACATCAAAACAGTTAAAACATATTTACACTATTTACATGAATGCTTTCATAGTTTAACATTAAAAAACTGGTTGACTTCATATATTTCTTCTGAATGCTATTTCCAGGGTTAGTAACAATATCTCAGTTTATGACTACATAATGTTGTGGTGATTCTTGTGTATGTTGTAATGTATCTTACGTTTAGTGGTTTATGTAAGTATTATATTGAAAATTTGTTCCCAAAGTTTAAAAATATTGGGATTTTTGTTTTGTTTGTTTATTATGTATTTATGGGCTAGTATATGTTTTATCGCCAAAATCCTGAAATTCTCCCAAGAGTTCTTGTACGGGTTATGCCAGTTGGTAGCTATGTAGAGTTTCATTAATAGGAAAATATTAATAAGAATGATTATTTGGTTTTTGGATAGATTATTTGGGGGAATATGTAATATCATAAATTCCCAAGTGAGCGTTGAGGTTTGATAGCCAGTCTTTTGCAGTTGTAGTTTCAGGGAGTTCCAAGGTTTGAATACACATTTACAGCTCCAGAACATATGAAAAAGGTCAGCAATTTTATCTTTGCAATGTGGGCAAGTTGGGGAATTTTTAGAGTTAAATTTATGCAAGCTAAGGTGTGTGTAATATGCATTGTTATATATCATGAGTTGAGTGAATGCTAACTTTTGAAGGGATATGGATTTTACTGTGAGGTTAATTGCTTGGGCTAATTTACGATACTCAATAGATGATATTTTTTTCTTTCCAATAGTCAGATATGAGTATGTGATCTTGAAATTTCATGTCTTTTTTCAATTTGTATGAGCATGCTGTATATTTTTTGTTTAGTAAAAGAGTTTTCCATAGTAAGTTACATTTCATTATGTCTTCTTTATTAATGTTGATATCATGAAGATAGCTTATACACATTTCTTTAATCTGTCTCATGAGCAACAGATATGATTTGGGAAGGTTCATTTGACTTCTTCTTTCATGAATAGGGCAGTTTAACTATGGGTATATATCTTGTAAGGTTATGTTTATTATATGTGGGAAGCGTTTTAAGTCTAACATCTGGTTATTTATTTTAAAGTTGGGGGTTTTATGTATGGGTTGTAATATCATCATGAGTTGACGCAAATTTACTGATCTAAAAAGTTTTTGTGTTAGCGCTACAGCAATTTTAAGGAGTTCCATTAGATTATATGATTTCGTAATATTGTTATTTAGAAATGGCAATGCTTTGGGATTTATACCCAGACTTTTGGTATGTTTAAAATATATTCTTACCCAGTGTGGACACCACGTTTTATCTGATGTATTGTAGTTTGCAATTCTTAAGATTCTATTGGCGTTTATAATTAAATAGTAGCTTTCGAAATTTGGTAAATCTAATCCATCTTTGTTTTTAGGGGTCATCAGCTTATCATATGAAATTCTACACTATTTAGGTTCCCATATAAATTTAGCAAATTCAGTGTGGATCTGCTTAAAGAATTTCTTGGGAATGCTTAGCTGTGAGGACATGAAGATGTATAATAGTCTGGTAAGATATTCATTTTTATAATCGAGACTTTGGCTACTGGAGGTAGTTTCAGATTTTTCCATCTATTTAGGTCAAGTAGGATGTGGTTCCATTTTTGTTTAATATTATTTAAATAAAAGTCTTTGTTATCCGTGGAGAATGTAATCCCTAAATATTTAACCATTTCTTCAGTTTTTACATTTCCTATCAAAGGTAAAAGTGAAAAAGGTTTAGGGGTTTTTAAAGGAAAGATGTTAGTTTTCTTGAGGTTTATTTTGTAGTTTGATATTGTGGCAAAGTCTTCAATAGCAGATATTATTTTCTTTATGTCTGTAGTTGGCGTTGTACAATAAATGTTGAGGTCATCTGCAAATGCTGAGAAGGAAATTTTGGTGTTGTATATTAATGGGGCATTGTGATATATATTTTGTTTTATATTTAAAAAGAGGGGTTCTTGATATAGGTTGAACAATAACAGAGATAAAGGACATCCTTGACGTGTACCATTTCTGATCTGAATTCTATTAGACCATGTTTTATTTATATATAATTATGTGTAGGGGCTATTGTATAATATTTGTGGGGTTTGAATAATTTTTTGGGGTATGTTAAAGAAGGGTAAGATTTGAAATAAAATTTTGTGTTTACTCTATCAAAGGCCTTATGAGTATCTATGACGAGTGCATACATGTTTAGGTTGTTTTGGTTAGCGTATGAGATTAGTGTGTGTAATGTTAATGTATTATCACAAACGTGTCTGGATGTTAAAAAGCCAGATTGTTCACTAGAGATAATTATATCCATTATTTTTTTCATTCTATTGGCCAGAATAGATGTTAGAATTTTGGTATCAATATTTAATAATGATATGGGTCTGTAACTATCCGGATTTTGAGGGTCTGCCTTTTCTTTGAGTATAAATATAGTTTTGGATGCATTAAAGTGTAAATCATTAATTTTATTGTTTATTATATAGTTTTATATGTGGGATAGGATTTATGCAATGATAAGGTAAAATGTTTTATAAAATTCTGCTGTGAGACCATCTGATCCGGGTGATTTATGGGATTTCAGTTTTTTGATTGTTGATATTATTTCTTCAATGGTTATTGGCTCTAGTAATTCTTTTTGTAGTTTCATATTGATTTTCAGGAAATTAAGTTTTTGTAGGAAGTCTCTACTGTTTTCATTTATGAATAAGGACTGTTGGTCTCCATAGATTTGTGAGTATATATCTACAAATATGTTAATAATATCACCATTTTTTTGTATAATTCTTGTTCTCATAGGTTATTTCAGAAATTTGAGAGGATAGTCTTGATTGGTTAATAATCCTTGCTAGTGCTCGCTATGGTGTTTGGACATATATAGCGTAATTGGCAAGTATTTTAGTTTTGTGAAATGATAAGTTATTATTGTGTAAAATGTAAAGGTCTTTTTGACATTTCAATAATTCTGTTTCAGTTTGAGTGTTGAAGTTCTTAATTAGATCTTGATCTAATGATTTAATTTTAACCTCCAATTGTTGTTCCTCTCTGAGTTGGATTTTTTTATAGTAGGTTGCTTTTTGAAGAAAAATACCCCTAATTTGGGCTTTTGTTGTCGCCCATTCGATATCTGGAAGGTGTTGTTGTTTTGATAAGTTTTCCAGGGTTGTTTTAAGGATATCCCGTATTTCCTCAACTATCTCCTTTTTCTTTAAAAGATTGGGGTTCAGGGACCAATTATATCCTCGGTTTAGTGTGTTATTTTTGGTGTTCTTAGTAAGATTTAGGGTAATTTTTGAATGATCAGATAGGTATCGAGTATGTATGTTTACTGTAGGGTCTAGATTAATTAGTGTTTCAGAAATTAGAAAAAAGTCGATTCTCGACCACATATTATGACAGTTGGAGTAAAACATAAATTCATTTGAGTTATTTGTTTTATTTCCATATTTAAAGGAATCATATAAATTAAAGTCATATTTAAGTTTGTTTAATGCTATAGATGCCTGCTTATTGTATGACATATGTAAACTTGATTTATCCTGTTTTGGATTTTGATAGGCGTTCCAGTCACCTCCCAGAATCATATAGTGATCATGGTATTAATTTAAGATAGGATACAATGATGTATAGAAGGAGTGTTGATTACTACAAGGTGCATATATATTAAGCAGTAAAATAGGTTTAGAGTAAGCAGGAGTTGAAAGGATTACATAGCACCATCTTCCTTTTTTATCTATTTTGGTTTCTGTAATTTTATCTTGGTATTGTTTCTTAATGATTATAGCTACTCCTGCACTATTGGTTTTACCTTCCGAAGCTATAATTTCTCTTATCCATTTTTTTTTCTTTGATTTCTGACCATTGTCCTATGGTTAAATGTGTTTCTTGAATTAGTATAAACTTTGCCTTAGCTTGCAAAGTAAGGTGTAAAAACAATTTCCTTTTTTTCATGTTCTGGAGCCCCTTGACATTCCATGAATCAAATTCCCACATTTACATAGCTTCTTGGTTTATGTATGTAGTCCTGAGATTTGAGTATACATATCAGATTGTGTTTATTTCTTGTCAAGATCATGTTATGAAAGCATTCTTTTATTCCCATCTCTTCCTTGTGCCTAACCACTAGCCTCCTGGACCAGGAATTAAGCAGGGTCTGAAGAGGTTTAAACCTTGTATATTTTTGTAATATTAGTATAATGTTCACTTGCATGTTAGAGTTTGTGGAGAAAAAGAAGCTTAATGACCCTGCATGACTTGTCAGTAATTTTACAAAGCCTACCCAACTCATTCCCTAAAAAAGACACTGCTTTTATAAACTAAGCCTCTTCTTATGAGATTTACTATAGAATGTTATAATTTAGATAACATATTTTCAATCAATTTGGTCTTAGTTAAGTCAGGGATCATCAATTCAAGAGGCTTGTCTCTAACAGTATTTACATATTTTCTAGCTCTAAATTGGTATCTCAAGCTTTATTTACTAACTATAGTAGTAATAAGTATTAATTCCCAGTCTGAACTTTCGCTATGACTGGACGTTACCTTCCTTGAAGGAAGTTTTTTAGCTCTATTTATTTCCCTCTTAGATTTGGGAGTATATGGGTTCTTAGTCTACGTAATGTTATGTTGCCGTTTCCTCATTACAGAATTTAAGTATCTACTTGCAATTACATATGAGTTTGTTTTATATCTATCTTCTTTGTAGATATTCCTCTCTTTGTAATTCCTTTTAACTTTTTATTGTCTCCCTATATTTATTGGTTTTGTGATCTATCTGTTTCTTCTCTTGATTCATGTACTTGTCATTTTGTGTGGTGTAGAGTAATATTGTTCTCAAGTTGGGTCTTTGGATATCCCCAGTGTAATTGACCACATATGTTTTGTTGCCCTTGCCTTGTGTTGTTCAATTCTTGAATGAAGTTATATTATATAAGTCTTGGTGTGACATACCTCAACTACAGAATCATTATTCTTCATGTAATTAATTTTACTCATTCTTATGCACCCCTGAGAAAGCATTGTAGCTATACATAAGTTTTGTATAGTTTGGTGAAAAAGCATTTATTTTGTCTTTTCAGATATTACTTACATGCCTCTGTTAGTATCTGCGTGTTGTAGCATTCTATTTATAGTCTGTATTAAGGTAAGCAGTTTGCTATATTTGAAATACTGTTTGACCGTTTTATTTTATTCATATTTTATTTTTATATATTAATAAATATATAAGCACAACAGATGCTTTTTGTTTACAACCTGTGTTAAGACAAGTCAGTTCCTGTAGCAGAGGCTTTTAGTTAAATGTAAGTATATTCCACATAACTATCTGAATTTATTAATGACTAAACTCATTAAACTGTATGACCAGAAAGTAAGGATATGGCATGCATTCTCACTGACACACACACACACACACACACACACACACCACTGGCCCCTTCAAAGGATCAAAATTTATAATATCAAGTCACTGATCTTTAAATTAAAAACAGCACATTGTAGCTCTCTTTGTAGATTAGAGTTCCCAGCAACTGTAATTGGGTTTTTATTATTAGGGAGATTTCTGACTCTCCCTTCAATTTTTCACTTTTTTTTTTTTTTACATTCCATTTCTTCTGATCAGCTAAGCCGGTTGCCTAGCTTCTCGTAGGGGGACTCTGAATGTACATGGACTTCCGGAAGTGCCTCCTCTTCAATTCAACCTCCTGGAAATGTCAGGTGTCTTGTAGTTTCTCCCGTGGGAAAACCAACATGGTGGACGTGTAATATGATTCCCATTGAGCCCCTTGTGGCCTGCAGAGAGAAAATCAGGGTAGTGCCACTCAAAAAATAAGGCCTAGGGCAAGACAAGAGCAAAATGATGGGGAAAGAAGTCTCCGGCTGTCCGCATAGCTTATAGCCGACCTCGAGGGCTCTATGAGCCGATCCGGTGAGTGTATCGAGTTATCCAAAGCAGGAATTGTTTTAAAAACTTCAGAAAGGTGTTTTTTGCTCCTCTGTGATTAGCGACCGAGTGTTTAACTCCATCCACATAAAATATCAGTGTATCTGGATATGTAATTTGAAACTTTATCTTTTTGTCAATTAAGAACTTACATTAAGAGGAGAGGATTGGCTAGCCTGTCTAATTTGTAGGGGCAGATCTTGTGCAAGTGATATTTTGTTATTGTTCCAAATTATGAACCCACCATTTTTCTTTGCAGATAATAAGACTGTGTTAACATCCTGAATGTTTAGGAGTTTGGCATATACAGGTCTTGGATTGTTTGATGCTTGAGATTCTCTCAGGGCTCTGTGTGCCCTCTCTATTATTATTTGGTGGGCTGTTTTTTGGTTTTTGAGTAGTGTGGCAAACATTTGCATAATAGAAGGGATCAGTTCATTGTGCTGTATATTTTCCGGCATGCCTCTGATGATTATGTTATTCCTTCTGGATCTTGCCTCAAGATCAATAATTTTTGCTTGCATGTTTTGGATGTCTACTTCATGTGCATCTGATTTTTTGGAAATTAGAACTATTTTTTCTTTATTTTCTGTGATTTTGGTTTCTGATTTGTCCATTCTTTCTATTATTTGGTTAAAAGAATTTCCAAATGATTGTAGTTGGGTGGACAGTTCTTTTATTGCCTCTTGAATAGGTAGTAAAGCTGCCTTGATGTCATCCATATTTGCAGGTTTATCTGCTTTATTTTTGTTCCCTGATTTTGCAGTATCTTGTTGCTTTGTTATTTTCTGTCTTTTAGAATTTAAATCTTTCTCAGGTGATAGTAATTCTGAGAGTTTAGTTTTTGTTGTTGTAATGTCCATGTTTTTGTCTTCTTTTGACATTTTGTGTGAGGCGTCTTGGTTTACAGATAATGTTCAGTATGGGAACTTTCCTGAGCACACGGCTTTCTTTCTTTATCTCCCTCCTTTGCTTCAGATAATCTGTTAGAATTCTAGTAGTTTGACTGTTTATTCAGGTTTATTTTCTCCTTCCAGAATTCTGGAGTGTTGATTAGAGTTATTAGCTCAGCTTATTATATTAAAATAGATCCTGGTTTTTCCTCTGGGTTGGTTTTATTCCATAGAGATTGAAGAGCTGTAGGTTAGCAGCGCCTACAGAACAGTGACAATCTTTGAATCCCAAATTTGTTTTGTGATATATCACTCAGTCACTTACAGAGAAAACATTTTAATGCCTGATAGTAAAGAAATGTGATCATTATAGACTAATATCAGTATATACCCCATACCAGCCATACCCATCCTGAGGAAATTATTCAGAAAAGTAGTTTTCTCTGAGCTTTACAACCATCTTCAATCCTAAGAGATCTTCTTTCCCAAACAACCATGTCTTTTGGAATGTCAGGACCACACAAACCATTATAAACTACCAAGAAGAAGCCAATGTTCACCCTAACAAATGATGGTCTATTAAACACAGATCAAAGTAGCTGTACTGGAGCAGTCTTTATCCCTTCCTCTTTGAATCACTAACTGAATGCATGAGTAAACAATCAAGCCCTTTCTTAGTTCAAAAACTTCCTAACTAATAAACTCTTTCATGTCAAAATACAGAACTCCAAATCATCACCCACTCCACTGACTACAGGAGTACCACAAGGCTCTGGAGTTTCTCCACTTCTATTTTTTTTATTGACCAACTAACTCCCTGGTGAACTCCCCCCATATTTCTATCATCCTACAAGCAGCCATTATGGTAATTTACAGGTCCTACCACCACCATTGTGTAATAAGGAGCCATCTCCAAGAAGACCTAATACAATTCTTTCTCTCAGAATACCAGAAACACTAATCAATGTAATTTAGGGCAAGACATAAACTCAACAATGTTTATGGGAATGGCAGACAACCAATAACCTAATACCATAGAAATGGCATGACACCTTGGATACCCTGCAATTTCTATAGAGCTGCCTCTAAGCTTTCTGCACCATATTGAAGGAACAAAAAACAAAATCAACTTCCGTCTATTTTTGAGATGAGATATCTCAATCCACTTTCTCTTCCCTAAAGGAAGGCATGATATTGGGTAGAGAGTATTTACTTACCAACCTTTATATTGACTCCTTTCTTGTAGTGACAGCGTCAAAGAGAAATCTTCATGCCAACAGTATTTGCAGATTCATTAGAATGGCTACCAAGCCAGAATGCCACTGCAATGTGCTCACTAAAGCACACTGGCTACCAATCTTTCACAGAATAAAAGTCATATTAAGCACCTTACTCTTCAAACTAATTTCCCTGAATTCTCACACTTCTATCTTAAATCCCAACAACCATGCATCCACCAAGAACCAAACTGCACTGCACAAACCACAGCTTCGCCATACTAACTTAAATTCCATACACACACACACACACACACACACACACACACACACACACACACACACACACACACTTTCTCACGCATACAGAAACAAATAGTTTAAATTACACACACATACACTTATCTTCTTTCTTAACCAAATGGCCAAAAGGGCACACACGGACTTAATCCCTCTTAACAAAACTGCTAGCTTATATTTTGTGTGCCTGCAAAATGTATTTACTTCCACGTTGGCGTGTACATGCATGATTCTCCTTAAAAGAGAAGACGCTAATACCACGATGGTCTATATTATAACATTGAAGTCTAAAAACATTCAATGTTATAATATCGACCCCCATTTAATCGAAATGCCAGAAAAGCGAACAGTCAGAATAGCGAATTTTTTCCCAGGGAAAAAATTTGCTATTCTGACAAACATACACACAACTCAAACACACCAAAATAAATAATCCACACACATACACTTCACGAAACCCTACACTAAACCAGACATACACCACTAGCTACCCACTTACCTTAACCCAACCCTAACCCTAAGGTCCCTATCACACACTCAACTTACACGATCCCTAACCCTAACTCACCTACCACGCCCTAACCCTCATGTCCACACAATCGCACATTTACCTGACCCACACCCTAACCCTAACTCACTTAACCTGCCTCTAACCCTAAAGTCTATCACTACCGCACACTCACCTCACTCGCGCCCTAACCCTATAGTCCTTAACTACTGCACCTTAACCCAGTCCGTTCACTCACTTACCTTAACCCGGTCTGTAACCATTGCACCACACTTACCTGAACCCAATCCGTAACCTCCATTCGCTCACTTCCCTAAACCCGGTCCATAACCATTGCACCACACTGCTGTAAATAGCGAAGCCATGGACCACTAAAATCTTAACCTAGGTAAAATTTCGATGTTCCGAGGCTTCGCTATTCTCAGCTTTCGCACTAAAGGGTTTGATAGTATAACATTTGAAGTTTTTGAACTTTGATGTTATAATATAGACCCAATGCTGTAAAATTGGGAGGGCGCTCACCACCCCCTTTCCCCTGTGGTTTCAGTACCCTCGAGTAGGCACCGAGAAGAAAGAATGGACTAACTAAATTAATTTAAAAAAAAAAATAATAAAATAAAATAAAAAATTGCGCCCTTTACAAGGCCAGCATTTATGATGCCCTAGGCAGTCACCTAGTTCACCTCCACCTAAGGCCGGCCGTGGCAGTTTGTGTGGCAAAGAGGGATAAGGCACCCATCCTGTTTTCTGAAGGTGCATTTGTGTGAGATTTCACATCCAGACTTATGTCGACATATCCCATGTGTACTAACAATTTCTACTGTATATCTCATGGGCTGCTTTTCCTCATTTCAACTATTTCTCCCTTTTTTATTTTTTTTCTTTTCTTTTCTTTATGTATCTTTTATACTGAATAATGCTAAAAATAAGACAGAGAAAACACAATTTGCAAAGAAATGAAGAGGAAGTTGGTTGTTAATGAAACAGAACCTGTGAATTGTGCATTGCTTACTTGCATTTCCAGCCTTGATAGTCCTACAGTACATGTACAACTTTGTAAGTGTAACCTGACACACCCGCCTGAGGATGTAAGAATCACAGTTTCCATCCCATATGCACAAACACTGAGGGAGTGCCTACATGATGTGAACATCCCTAGACAGATCCAACTTTTTGGGATTCAGCAATTTTAATGAGTTCAGACCTCATCTGCATCTTCACCGTGCTGACAGTCTTGAATTTACACAAAAAGGCAACCATGTAGCTAGTTAAATTGAAGGGGTGCTGAATGTTGAACACAGAATGGAGAGTATTACATCTGTTCCCATTTTGAGCTTTTGATATAGCATACCTCTCCATTGCACAGATTTTTGCAAAATGTCCAGTTTTTACCTGATATTTTTGGTCTCTTCTGCATAAACATGTTTTTTTTTTTTTATGAGAGAGATCATCGGGATGATCTAAGGATTAAAGTCCCTAAATAATGACATGACATTTGAGTTTCAGACTTCATAACCTTCAGAAATTGCATTCTAACATAAATCCTGTTATTCTAGCACGTTCTAAGTTAATAACAGCAAAATTTTAAATGTGTCCAGATTTCTTATGCTAAGAGGCTGAGTGGTATCATGTAAGAGGTTGAGAAGTACGCAAAGCTTTTAACTGCTGCTGCTGTTGCAAACCTCTAACTTTATCAATTTTCTAAGAGCAATATTTTAAAAGTGCCCCTATTTCTGGCTCTTTGTCCCCATATTATTGATGGCTTTGTCCAGATTTCTTGCTCTAAGAGTATGAGAGTATGCTGTGTAGACTAGTTTCATGGCTGTATTCAAAAAGTTTTCAAATACAGATGGAACACCAGCATTGAGTCTACATGGTTGCTTTCTCTGTTGTTGAATAGCTCCAGCCTGTTTCCCTAGTTTATTGATGCTATTCAGCTGCTTATGCAGTTGATTAGCATGCCACAGTGTTTAACTGGTGTCAGCAGGGATGTGTGCCTCAACACAGCAGTTACTGAATTCAAGTTTTGCCATGGTTGTGTGCAAGTTGTTTGTATACAGTGCTGGTACATCGAAGGTACAAAGTAGCCAATTTGGTTCTAGTTGAGTATCATCGATAATCTGTAAAAATTGTGTGGTATCTTTAAGTCTAGACCTAACTAAAGTTAATAGTGGTTGCAGGTATTTGGCTAAGAAGGCCGAAAGTGGTTCTGTTAATGAACCCCTGCCAGAAACAATGGGTCTACCCAGTGGGTTTATGGGATCTTTATGTATCTTGGGGAGTAGGTAAGAATATTGAAATATTGGGTCTACCACTGTTAAGTGATGTTTTACCTCTTGTCCAATGTTCCCTTCTTGATAGCCATGGTCTCAAGCTAAATGCAAACAAATGCATAGTAATCCCCTTTGGAAAAAACAGAGTAACCGCAAACTACAACATAGGAGGTAATCCGCTGAAATCTGAAGAAGAAATAAGGGATCTAGGGACCCAAGTAGATAGTCAGCTTTCCTTTGATAACCATGTTGTCAAAGTGGTTAGAAAATCCTTCTATGTGACCCATCTGATCACGAAAGGGTTCGCATCAAGATCTAAGGATGTAATGGTGCCCCTCTACTCTTCCATCATCAGACATATTATTGAGTACAATACACCAATTGGAATGTACCTGGATAGACATGTCCAGCAGCTGGAGAGACCACAAAGGTACCTAACCAAGAGGATTACTGGCCTCAAACAGTTGCCCTATGCAGCATGATTGAAAAAGCTAAGACTGTTCTCTGTTGCATACCGCTTTCTCAGAGGCGATCTCTGTCTAACATATAGAGCCATGTCCAACCCAGAATTGTTGAACATGCTCCATCTTAGCAAAACCAAATCTACTCGAGCTACATGCTCTAGGGATATAAACCTCAACACAACAATGAATAGAACATGCTGGAGGGATAGATTCCCTTCGCAAAGACTTCCCTTAATATGGAACAGGGTCCCGATCTACATATGACAGAGCCCCTCACTATCACTCTTCAAGAGGAACCTTGATGAGTGGATGGGTAACAGAAAGTTCACACTGGGGATCACACCAACAGCACTACTAGATAGGGGCCAAGGGTACTAGCTGCTAGTACAAGGGTCTAGGGAACTACTAAAGGGGCGGTGAATACCGCACAACTTGGCTGGGCTAATATGTGCCTTCGGGCAGATAGCCTAGTACCAACCTATGAACCTATGAACCTATATGTCTCTTCTAAGAATCGATCTATATCTCTTTTGAATTTAGGTGAAAGATCCAAATGCATCTTCATGTAGAACAGGCCATTGGAAAGTTGATTTTCTGCCTCCCTCTGGTATTGATCCTAATTCATTACAATGACAGCCCCTCCTTTATGGACAGATAAAACCACTATGTCATGACTCAGTAGTTCTATGTTGTGAATGGGTCCTATGTTTCCTGCCCGCCCCTGTCTTTTGACCCTAAAGGGTCATTATTGGATTTTCACTTAGCTACTTTGTATCTTAGATGTAACAGTACTGTATACAAACATACCCCATTGGGCAGGCTTAGAAGCCCTACAATTTTGGTTGGAGAGGGCCAATATTTATCCACCAGGTTTCAACACCTTGTTACTTGGGCTTTCAGAACATGTTCTTACTAAAAATGTGTTCTATTTTCAGGATGCATGTTATTTACAAGTTAAAGGAACGGCTATGGGTGCCTCATTTGCCCCAATATACGCAGACCTGCTCATGGGGTATATTGAGGAGCAGTTGATATATAATACAACTGACAACATATTTTTGGATAACATGGACATCTGGCATTGCTTTCTAGATGATTGCTGGATGGTGTGGAAGGGTGATATTGGTTATGCTTTGGAAATTGTTGAATATCTAAATGAGTATGAATGGGGTATTCAATATAGCCTGAATTACAATCTGAATCAAATTACATTCTCGGATGTAATGATACATAGAGATTCCGATAACACTTTGCAAACTGAGACCTTTAGAAAATTCCCACAATTCAACACCATGCTACATGAAGCTAGTCAACACCCACCCCACATCATCCGTAATATACCTAAATCTCAATTTCTACGTATTAAACACATCTGCTCCACACCTGAGGCATACAATTCCAGGAGGAATGATTTAATCAGCAGATTCCTGAACAGGGGATATCTAGTCTGGAATATATACAGTGCAAATGCCAGTGCAGCCAAATACAACTGGGAGGATCTGCTACAATATAAATCTATTTCTACAACTCAAAGATCTTCCACTTTCTCACCAATTTGTCTAGTTACCACATATGGTCGTAAAACCAATGGCTTCAAAAACATTATTAATGATCATTGGGACATTTTGTTTGCCAATGAACAGTTGGCTAACATATTGCCCCACAATGCTTATTTTCATACCATAGAGGTAATACTATAAATTCACATCTTACCCATTATAAGAATAATTTTAACAAGGAAGTTCATCAAACTACCTTATCCGGGGAAAATTTAATAGGCAGTTACCCTTGTGGAAATTATAGTGCTTGTGCACACATGGTTAAAACTAAAGAATTTACCAGCAAGAACACACCGAATATATATAACATTGACATTATGGGAAATTGCAGTAGTGATTGGGTGATTTACCTAGCCAGTTGCTTTTGTTCAGCATTTATGTTAGCCAGACCTCATGACCACTGAGAATCAGAATTAGTGAGCATTTGAGTGACATGAGAAACAAGAGAATAACCAGTGCACTTTTGTAAACATACATTAACCCATCACACTGCCAGATTTCATTTCATAATATTAGATAAAATTTAGGGGAATAGAATATGCAAAACAGGATGGCATACCAAGCTTAATGACAAGGAATCAGTCTGGATAGTAAGACTGGGAACCCTCTTTATACCTGGCATCAATGAACAGAACTAATTTGGTATGCGCCAATAGCATGACTTCATTTATTAAATATTTAAGTATTTAAATATGGCTGTTGTCATGGAACAGTAACACTGAAGAAGGTTTGTTTGAGCCGAAACAGGTTTGTTTGTTTTGGTTCAGCCACATGTATTAAATTTGCTCTCAATAAATCTTTGGATTTATTTGTTCCACTTTGGTGCTGGACTTTTTTTGGTTGGTGTACTAAAATGGTTCAGTCCGTGCACTAGCCTCACTTGCGTGTTTGCTTGTTGCTGTATGAAGTTACTTTCAAAACTAACATCTATTTATTGCCTCACACAGCAATGAGCTTCCATTTTTTCTGTCAGAGGGTATAACCATTTGAAAAAAAAAATCATATCTTCCTAGTCTGCACAGCAATGAATCCCCTTGACCCTTCAATTTCTCAAAGGATTTACATTTTTATTTATTTATTTGTCTTTGTTGACTGGGAAAAGTCTGACTGGGTAAAATCCATTTCCAGCAGTGACCGAGGGAGAAAAACTCCACATTTATGTTACACATAATGCACATTTATAATTGCAGGGTAAAACATCTGAACATGAGCTTATTTACATAACTTTTAAATGTTTCTTACATGAACATAGCATTTTAATGCAAAAAAAACAAGAGAGAAATTAACACATATTGGCTGATTATTGAAAGGAAAAATAAAATACAATAATAGCTTTTATATTTAAAATATGATGGCTACAGGAAAAATATCAAACTGGAGTATTTTTCTGGTTAGTAATAATCTCCAGACAGACAAGTAGCAATGAAGCTTAAAACTCATGATAAGAAAGATACAAAAGAAGAAATTATGGAAGTGAGCAGAAGGATAAATGGACAGAGGAGGAAATGGTCGTGATGAGGTGTGAGAGAAAGAGGAAGAGGAAGAATTTAGGAAATTAGTGCAGTATGAGGGGGAGTGATAAGGTACAAATGCTTGGGAAGCAAAGTAACTATTGGAAAAAAGGAATATGAATAAAACTTTTAGAATTAATACCTTTTTGTTAACAGCACCTTAAATCAGCATTAATTTCACAAAATGCTGCAAGTGTTTTAATCACGGAATTGTTATCACACACAGCTTTTTGCTACAAGACTTTTAGTAAAATACTGACAAAGAAATTCCTCTTCAAGGCTACCCCTTAACTGTCATGACAGTCCATTTGTATTACTGGTGCAATACCCTATATGAACATAGAGCAAATATTCATATAATATAGGTATACCATTTCCTTATTATTAACAATTCACTACTCAGGGAAGACTTACTTTATACTTAGGTGTCACATACAGTTTGCCACAGACTTCTATTCAAACAGCACTCAATACAATTTAGTGCTACCTAAACCATGTTAAGGGTTTCCTACCACTTCTCAGACAGGACCCAGCATGATATAGTTCTATGGACAAATATATATTTTATATAATGGTATCGTCTGGTATAATTCACTGCTGTATGATGCACTATACTTTTTCCAAGATACTGCCTAGTAAAATCCCATACTAAATAAAGTTCTTCCATTTATCACGCCTTTCCATACATTACATGTCTTTTTGCTTTTACTTCATAATAACCAGGCTGGCACAGACAGAGTTGTCAATAATTTCTACCAAAACATTGCATTTCAGAAGTAATATAGTTCTGTTCAGAAAGCAATAGCAGGCCAGGTATTGATTTTCACCTGCTTTTAAAGCAACAGAATATGCAAAGGCAAACAAAAAAGTCTAGTTCATACATGTGTTTTTTTTTTCACTAATACTACACACTAATGTCACCGAAGCATTTTTAAGCCTAGCCGTTCATGCCCCAATTTTCCCAGTTATCTGTGCCCATGGGCTTTAATGGCTTTGGCATATGACTGTGCCTTAGATCATTTACAGACTTCTCCTGTCCATAAGGGCTACAGGCAGCAAGTCATGGGCGAATTTGCTGATTTCCTATCCATTGGTCCAAAATGCTTTTGAATAGGCTTAGGGAAGAGCTCTGTTTCACATGAATGGAGAGTCTGCTCCAGAGAAGGGATAATCTCAAAGACACAGGCCTGTCACTTCAACATGTTTTGCTTAAGTCATAAATGAGGTTTAGATCCTCAGATCACGTAATTCTATTGCTGTTTGCTTTGTGAATATTTAGCAGATCCATCAGAGCTGGATCAGAAAATGCCTTGTACGGTAGGAAGAGATCACCCCTCAGTAGTCTGTAGGAGACCAAGTACAGGGACAGGGCATTGAGGTGGTCCTCATAGGACATATTATTTACACTCTGTATTCTTTTAGTTTGGAACCTCTGTGGCTGCTCCAGCTGTTGCAAATGCAGGGTCAGGTACATACCGAAGGGTGTTTTGTACTCCATTATTTGTCTAATGGGTTCCTTATTTCCAATACACTTCATTTACAGTCTACTTAATAAGGCAGGAGAACCACAAAAAGAAATTAGCACAATGCAGAAATTATACTAGATTTCACCTTTGATCTATTTCAGAAATACCATACAATTGAGCCAGCTTCAGTTGTACTGTTATTCTGTACTGTTAGTTTCATAAGCTCTTTATACATTACTTAGACTTTACATTTTAGCTGTATTTAAAACATGTAGTATATTCAGCATTCCCCAGTAGATGCACTTTAACAGACATGCCTTGTTACTTTCAAAAGAATAAAAAAGCACGTCATTTTTCCTCTGTACACCTTAGTGCACACAATCCACAAATGTCTAATTTATTTTCGTAGAAAAGCCAGAATAATTATTCTTGTCAACAGATCAGTGAATATAGATTTTGTATTGCTGCAAAGTTTTTTTTTTCAGCAGTCTGTATATTAATTACTGGTTTACTTTCCTTTCAATAAGACAACAGCAATTTATAATTCATTGAATTTAGTTCTAGATTTATTGATTTATTTAGTTAGCTATTATTTATTTACTGGAATGATCTGACTGGGCAGAGTCCCTTTTCACAGGAGGCCCAGGGAGAAAAGCTCAACATGAATTTACACAAAACAATAAATATTTTTTTTTTACAATTCAACTTTCAAATATTTGTACCGCAAAAGAAAAGCAAAAAGTTCAACATTTCATAGATACATATGAGTAGCATACATTCAATAAAATGAACAAAGAGTGCATCTTATATAGTGAATTGAGAAAGATTATAGACCACAAGCAAAATAAGGTAGGTAGGAGCAAGAAAATAAAATATCCATTGGAGAAATTGTAGTAACAAGAGAGAGAGAGAGGGAAAGAGAGAACGCAAAGAATATCAGCTTGGGTTAAAATAAAAGAAAAACTGGAGGAGTTAATATTGGATTAAGTAAGACAAAATATTATTTTAGTCAGGGGTGGGGCAAGAGCAGGTCCAATTAACCATTTAATATGTTTAGGACTTTTTAAAAGGATTTGTGTGAAAAGTGTATTCTCATAGGGAATGGAATGGCATTCCACATTTTTGAGACATGACATGAAACTAGAGAACCTCCTGCTGAATTAGTTGATTTGGTCACAGTTAATACGTCCTTATCACTTGATCATAGATCAAAAGTAAGGTATTTTTTGTAGTTTGGAAATTCACCAAATTTTGTCATGTTTGCTATGTTCCTGAATAATGTCCTTCTTGAGTAGATACAATGTGCAAAAATGTCTTTTCCACACATATCCTACAGCAGCGTATTTTGCTTACTGTGTGTATATTTGAAAGCAGCCTTCTAGTTACTGTATGTCACTTTTCCAAAACACTTAAGACTTTTGTTTTGCCACCACTGTTTGCCGTGCCACACACTTTACTTTGTTTAGCAAGTAATTGTACTTGCTTCTTAATTTTGTACTGCTTCTAGCTTTTATGTATCTTTTCCTTTGAGAATGCCCTAAGAGCATACCTCTCAGTAGAAAATAAATTCTGGATAAACCAAACATTATAAGCAACAAAGGCCCAGAAATAGGGACAGATTTTAAATATTGCTCTAATAAACTTCAAAACTTGCTAGAATCACAAGGTTTTGTGTTTCCATGCATTATCTGAAGGATATGAAGTCTGCAACTCAGTTATTTTCATTATTTAGTGACTTTAGCTTTCTGTGATTTGCTAGAAAACCACAAATTTTATGAGGAACATACCAAAAGAGTGAGGTAATAATCTGGACATTTTATAAAAATATGAACAGTTGAGAGGTATGCCTAAGAGGAGTTAAGAGTGGTTTACCCAAGGATAAAGCCCTTATATTTCTAAAACAAAAAAAAAGATTTTTCTACTAAATACTTACTTACTCTCAGCTATGTTAGTATTTACTCACTTTTAGTTATTTAAAAAAGGTTATTTTATCCTAAGTATGAATGAAAATAAGAAAAAACGCCATAAATATGAAGAAAAATAGTCTTTTTAATGAGCGCCTTCGTCAGCAGATACACTTAACTTCATCAGATTACATAAAACATTGACATCACTTCCTTTTAAAAGCCAGGCACCACCACATGACCATAATTAATTTCCTCTACAGGATTCAAATTGTATTGCAACACTGTTTCTCAAGCTATATTGCTTCTAAAAGATTCAGGTTGTATTGTAACACTATGTTTTAAAACTAAACAATGAAATATATGTGAAACTTGATTAAGAAATAATAAAAACATTTGCAAGACAAAACAAACTACAATAGTGTTTGTTCTTCAGAGTAACCCATATGTATAAAAAAATAACAAACATCAATCCAGCATACTGTTGATACACTAAGACAGTATAAAAAGATGTATTATAAACATACATTGATCACATTTCCCCCACTTTCCTTATTTGCTGTGCAAGTTAAAACATTACAACACTATCAAAGATAAAATTCAGCTTACAGTTTTAAATAACTAGAGAGGGAAATAATATCATTCAACCCATGGGCGTTGTTGGCATTAAATCTTAACTACATTCTCTAACTTCAAGAAACAATTCTCGTGGACCCCCCTCCCCATGAGGCAATAATCTGGACATTTTATAAAAATATGAACAGTTGAGAGGTATCCCTAGGAGGAGTTAAGAGTTATTTACCCAAAGATAAATAAAGCCCCTATATTTCTAAAAAAAAAAAAAAAAGATTTTTCTACTAAATACTTACTCACTCTCAGCTATGTTAGTATTTACTCACTTTCAGTTATTTAAAAAATGTTATTTTATCCTAAGTATGCTCAACTGTAAAGAACTCCTGTATTATTTTATTTTGTCAATGTGTATCTATTATGTGTCTTTCAGCTTTTCCTGGTTAGGGGTCGCTGCAGCGGAACTCCGGTCCGCTAATGATTGGTAGTTGATTTTTACGTGCCGAGTTACCAGCCCTGATGCACAACCTTCAACGAAGGTACTCCCATTCATGCATGTCTCCACGCAGAAGATGCTCTAGCTGAGAATTGAACCAGACAGCATCTTACTGTGAGGCGACAACGCTACCGCATCACCACCACCTCAATTCTAAGTATGCTCAACTGTATAGAGCTACTGTACAATTTATCTTGCCAATGTGTATCCATTGTATTGTACTGTATTTGGAGCTTTTCTCCCTGAGCTTCCACTGAAAATGGACCTGTCTCCAGTCGGACCTTCCCAGTGAACAAATGTAAAATAAAATAAAAAATAAAAATAAATAAATAAAGAATTCATTCAGTAGTGTGCTTTGAATTCCACCTTTGTTAGACTAACATTACCCCAGAAGCATTTCAATTTCTTCTTCAAGGCTTTCCATTTGCCTTCCAACTTTCACTCAGTCACCTTCTTAAAGTTTTAGGCCATTCCTTCAGGCTTTGTCCCACTCTCCTTCTATGGGCATATTTCTTAACAGACTTCATCCTGACTGCCTCTCATATTCATGCTCTAATCTCTAAGGCTCTTTCTGTGTTTTTCTCTTTCTCTCCCTCTTACTCCCCTTTCTCTCTCTCTCTCTCTCTTCTCCAATACTGAGAGGCAAAGGTCTCTTTTATAATAAAGGGCATGGCTTTATTCCCAGTCATCAACTGTGTTCAATCCTCCTCCTATGTTGCCCTAAAATTGCAACTCCACATTCCCACATTCTGTACAGCAGTCACTATGGGGCTATATACCAGTCACTATGGGGCTATATACCCCAATAGGTATTATCAAAATAATGGCAAAGAGTCCCTGCTGTGTGATTGTTGTCGGGCTGGAAATTATAGCACTATGATCATCAAGGACAGGAAGTGGACCACAAGCAGTGAATATCATGCTATATAATCCCATTGAGATGCGTGCATGGTATGGATAGCTTGATAAATAATGACAATGAGCTGGACTTATGTCTGTATAGCTTGTAGGATGGACTGCTAATGAGACTAGGAAACAGTGTATTTTTTTCAGAGAATTAGTTTGACCTTTAGTTCTTATATAATATTTGCATTAGAATATTAGTGTGGGATCCAAACATAATCCATTAGATGAAGCACAAAGGAAGCTAAACTGTCCAAATAGAGTACATTTGTGTATGGGAGTTGTTGCAGTTTAGACAGTGTTGGCTGTTTAGGAAATAAGGTTAAGTAGCCATTTCCAGACATTCTGTTCAGCACTAAGAATGTATTCATTATTGCTGAAGGGTTGAAGTCAGATGGAGATCTGAGTTGCATAAGTCTGCACAGAGGTAAAGTAAAAGTAGTGTGCCTTGGTTACACCATGTGTCTACTGAAGTACATTATTGGCTAAATTTTGCTGTATTTTTTATATCTGAGTGACATGTTCTTGCCATTCCCCTGTGATGTTTGGGTGGCGTTGCAAGTAACATACTGTAATGCAATGAAAAGAGGCAGGTATTGGTCAAAGAAGCAGATTAAGAAGGCCCACAAAATATGGAAATCAGAAGCCAGCTGTGGTGCAGGTGAATAAGTAAACTGCCACAAAATACAATTCATTTTTTTTCCCATTTTTTACACTTTGCATTTCATAACAGGGACTCATGAAAATAATGTATAATACAGCAAGCAGTAGATAGAATTCTTCTTCTTCTTCTTTCAGCTTTTCCTGGTTAGGGATCACCACAGCGGAACACCTGTCCGCTCATGATTGGCAGTGGAGTTTTACGATGTCGAGTTGCCAGCCCGCCGCTCAACCTTCTACAGAAGGCACAAGCAGTAGAATAAGGTAAGAAATTCCAATATTTTCCATCAGAGTACATTGGCATCAAAAATGACCAAAACTAAAGTGAACTATATTTAAATTTAAACTATCATAACTTTCATTGGTGGGTAGCAACAGCCTATGTTACTTTTCTATATAATGATGATTATATGAAAATATGGCAAAAACAAGAGAACATTAAAAAAGCAAACAGCCCCCTGCAAAATGGGTATGCCATCATCTATCTGCTAAATCAGCTACTTCATTACATTTATCTTACATGAAAAAACAAGCAAATCACTATAACAATTCATGGCATGTTATAAATTATTATTTTAGGAACATTGATATTTTACATATTATATTGCAGAGGTTCATTAGGTTATGATTTCATGAGGTAGTTATATGTATCATTTCTACCAATTTCTGAGTCAGCATATTAAAATATTATTGCCATAAATGCATGGTAAATTTTGTTGTTATATTTCTGAAATAAGGAGCCACATCATTGACAAAATCTTGATTTTTACAATTCCTTACAGTTGCTAGAATTTTTGTCATAAATCATATGGTATATTCATCAGTTTAAAAAAGTATAGCCACAGCCACATTTACAGAGTAAACATATTATATTACAAATAACCTCTTAGCTTGTAGCCAATTACTCATTAAGTAATCTATCTTTTACAAGCAAAAAACAAACTGTATAGTGTATACATTTGCAAATGCCTGGAGATTGCATAGATACTTTACAAACATCTCCCATATTTTTAGAGGCTATAAAATGACAAGAAAAATTACCCTGGAATTTCTTTATATTTTTTTAATTTAATTCTGTAAATAACTACAAAAGGTTAAATATCTAGTTTTGCCTGCTATAGTATTGCATTGTTTTAAAACAATAAGATATGTTCTACTGGTTTGGAGGTTTATGACCTTTATGTCATTGCTTAATATTTATGATACTTCAGTAATGCCTCCTTTAAGGTTTTCTTAGATTATCCAGTCTTTTGAGGTTTCTTCAGAAAGAAGTAAAGTCTTAGATTTAGGCCTGTATTCATAGTCCAGGTCTTTGAAAATGACTTAGTGTCACTACAAGGATATGCAAATAAGCTTAGAAAAAGGCTTTTGCTATGAATACAGAAAAGTATACTATTCTTTGAAATAAAGTAAATAGTTTTATTTTATATTAAGTCAGCATGTCCTCATGAATATTTATTAATATATGTAAAGTAGGAATTGGTTTGGTTTATTTATTTTTTAAAAGGAGTATTTAAAGGGATAATTGATGTTAATTAACTGTTTTACATCTGATGAAATTCTATTTGGAACAAAAACGCTGTGAAGCAGTTAACCGTTTAGTGCTTTGTGTTTGGTGTGTTCATCTTTGGAATAAACTTTTTGTTTGTACCACTCGTTGTGGCTTTTGGTTCTTTTTCTTGTTTACATAGTTGGAGCTTGGCTCTCATAAGCACCTGTATCTCTCTTTTTCAGAGTTCTTTATTAATACAACCAAATCATTAACTTTATTCACATAAAATAACAAATAACTGGAAACTTCACATTCTTTCAAACAACCTCAGGGCAGTGTACCCACTGACCCTGCCCGAGTCATCCATCAGGGCAGCGTACCTTCTCAACCTATCCAAATCATCCAGGGCAGCGCACCTACTTACCCTGACCAAACCTTAAGCACTTATCAAGTGGCGCCTAGCAACTCACTTGATCCTCAAAGTCAATGCCATCAACACCATCACCTAGAGGGGGAACAGAAGAAGACAATCATGTCCTTCTCTGCCCACCAGACAGATCCCAGGCTGTTCCCCCTCTTATCCAATAACCTTCACCATACCCTCTAAAAACAATTTCAAATGTACATTAAACAAATCTAAGCCAACATCACTCAAATCACCAGATCTGAATGAAACCAAACAACATCACCATCTTTGAAGTCCCTATGCTCTATAGTGTACATGCCTAAGCCCCTCAATTGCCTGGCCAACCTCTGGTTGACAAACCTCTGAACCCACTCAACAGCTCAATAACTGATCACATTCCTCCAAGTCAAACGTGGAACTATCTCTGACAGTGCCATACACATACCAGGGCATAAAGTCTACAACTTAAAAAAATCCTCTGCTATAGTATCCAGCAAGTGCTTCTTCGAAAAAATTCCCAGATCATTACCCCCCAGGTGTACCACTAATATTCAAGGATAACCTACTTGCAACCTTACCACTTTAAACTCTTGCATCAGTTGATCCCATCTAAGCCCTCTAACTCCATGCCAAGTAACTGTCAAACCTAAATGAGACAAAGCCAAATTCTATCCATCCACCCTAACCGCTGCCCGTTTCTTGACCCAATGGATATAAGAATGGCCCAGGAAGACAATCTGCTTTCCTACAAGAAAGGGAAAAAAAAGAAAAATTTTAACATATGCAGTGCAAATCTTATCTAATATAAGATAAATAGGTATTAGAAAACCACCTCCCAACTCTTTTAATAACTTTAATGGAACTGCCTTCCCTAGCCAAGTCTGTAGCCCTATCAATGAGAAAGGAATAAGATGCAAACCTCTATGCTGGAAAACCCATGCAACGAAACCCCTCACCTG
The DNA here is from genome assembly GCF_019279795.1 of Protopterus annectens. Lineage (NCBI taxonomy): Eukaryota > Metazoa > Chordata > Ceratodontiformes > Protopteridae > Protopterus > Protopterus annectens. Next base: position 592,356,579 of record NC_056735.1, on the reverse strand, counting down.
ATGACATGCATGAACCGGCCACTTGTCACCCTTCTGCCATCTGACAACCGGAAAACCAAATCATATGGGCCCCCCACCTGAGTCCACCTTAATTCCATAGCCCACCTTACTGGCCATTGCCTAGTATTCCTATAGGTTCATAGGTTCATAGGTAGGTAGGTACTAGGCTATTGGACCTAGGACCTATACAAGCCTAGCCAAAAAGGTACCCTGGCTTTCGCTACCCAAGAAAATTATTTTCCTGTGCCGCTGTCAAGCAGAACCACATAAGTGATCCCCGGGGTGAATTTCCTATTACCCATCCAATCATCAAGATTTTTCTTGAAGAGTGCTAATGAGGAGCTCTGACATAGATAGGTAGTCTGTTCGAGAGTATGGGAAGTCTCTGGGAAAGGAATCTATCCCTCCAGCATGTTCTGTTTATTGTGGTGACAATGATTAGGTCCCTAGAGTATGTAGCTCGGAGAGATTGGGATTTCTTTAAGTGGAGCATGTCCAACAGCTCTGGGTTTGACATAGCTTTGTATGTTAGGCAGAGATCGCCTCTGAGTAGGCGATATGCGACGGAGTAAAGCTGGAGTTTTTTTAGATGGTCTGCATAAGGCATCTAAAACCAAACAGCAATGTCCTGGGTAATCCAGTAGCGTTTATTGTACACACTTAAAATAAAAAATAAAAATCAACCATAGACCAACATGAAAAGTAATCCAAACGTTCGGTGTACTGAGCGCTTTCACCCACAATAGAATAGGGTTTCTTCAGAGTACTATGCATACATAAGGCATCTGTTTGAGGCCAGTAATCCTCTTTGTGAGGTATTTTTGTGGCCTTTCCAGTTGTTGTAGATGTCTTGTGAGGTACATACCAAAAGGGGTGTTGTACTCTTTAATGGGTCTAGTGAGTGATGAGTAGAGGAGAACAATGACCTCTTTTTTTCTGGATGAGAAACCTTTTGTGATGAGGTGTGCCATGTAGAAGGATTTCCTGACCACTGTGGTGATGTGATTATCAAAGGAGAGACTACTGTCCACCTGTGTCCCAAGGTCTCTTATCACACTTTCGGTGTTAAGTTGACTACTGCCTAGGTGGTAGTTCATGGGTACAGAGTTTTTACCAAAGGGGATGACAATGCACTTTTTGGCATTGAGCTTGAGACCATGTCTTTGACACCAGGCATCTGTCTCAGTGAGGCCCTTTTGTAGGACGTCCACATCGTTAGGAGTTTCAATTATGGCTCCTAGTTTGCAGTCATCTGTGATTTTAGTTAGCTAAAGACCTTCTGTGTTAGCCTGTACTTCAGAGAAGTAGATATCAAACAGGAGAGGACCCAGGACTGAACCCTGTGGTACTCCACTTGTCACTGGCATGAAGTCTGATTTGGAGTCTGCTCCTTTCATGGTGCGGGTTCTGTCAGTAAGCCAGTTGGCAACCCATCTTGTAACATAGGGATTTATACCTAGTTTAATGAGTTTGTCTATAATTCCAGAGTGGGGGATGGTGTTGAACGCCTTGGCGAGATTTAGATAGGCTGTGCAAACCACCTTACCCTCATCTATGGCTTTGGTGACTACTTCTAAGAAGTCTATCAGGTTTAGGAGACATGATCTGCCTTTTACAAACATAACTGTGTGGGGTCCAGAGTTTGGAGATCTCCAATGTCTTTGTTTATGAGTTCCACGATGATTCTTTCCATGGCCTTGCAGACGAGGCTCATCAGGCTAATGGGGCAGTAGTTCCTGGAGTCTGTTGTGGCCCCCCCCCCTTTGTGGAGTGGGATAACTGTCGCGGTGCGCCATTCAATGAGCATGAAGCCTGAGGTGAAGCTATGATTGAACATGGTACTTAGGTGGGGTGCCAGTTCATTCTGTAGTTCATGTAGAAGGCACCCTGGGATGTTGTCAGATCCCATGGATGCTGTGATCTTGGCTTTGGAGAGTGACATTTTTACCTGTGCAGCTGTGATTAAAGGAACTTTGCATTCTTCCATTATAAAGATGGGCCCTTTAGGGGGTGAGAGAGGGGTAAAGTTAGCACTGAACCTATCTGACAGGACGTTGGCAATATCAGTTGGTTCTGTATATTTAGTGTCATTGTGCTGTAACTCAGAGCAGATCTGAGTGTTGCCATTGAGATTTTTGACATAGCTATAGAATGCTTTGTGGTTGCCTTTAGAATCAGTGGCAATTTTGTTTTTATAACTAGCGTTGGAGGATATTATGAGGGATCTTAGCTTCTTACTGAGGCTGACCAGGGAGTTCCTCCAAACATCGGATTTTACTCTTTTTTGTAACAGTTTCTTTCTTCTGTTGTAGAGTTGCTTATGGCAGAAGACCACCAGAATGGCTTCCTTTTTTTGGAGGATAGCATCTTGGTTCTGTTAGGGATAGCATGATCCATGCACTCGTGTAAGTGCTTATAAAGTGCATTTGTGTAGGATTCAGCAGTCATACCTCTATTGTCCCTCTGCATGGATGTCGTGATGTTTGCCACTTCTGTCTTAAGAAGCTTGAAGTTGGCTTTGGAGAAATTTTTTATGGTTGTTTTTCTAATGGGGGTTGGCAGCAGGATGTGGATGTCTAGGGTGATTAGCTTGTGGTCGGATCTGACCAACAAGGAACTGATCTCTGGTGTGGAACACCGGTCACCCATGTTTGTGATGACCAGGTCTAGGATATTGCTGCCCCTGGTGGGGTTGTGGATAGGTTGATCCAAGGCATTGGAATTGATGATTTCCAGAAAATATTGAGCAAAAGAGTTGGTACATTTGTAGTTTTCCCAGTTAATGGTAGAGTAGTTGAAATCACCCATTATTAGAGTGTTGGGTTGTACTTTAATATTTTCCAGTGTATCAAGAAAAGAGGAGTGGAAATCCTGTGGCATGGTGGGGGTCTGTAGCAAGCTACAATCTGGATTGTGGTTTTGCCCAGAGTTAGTTGAACTTGGATAATCTTGGATGCATTATGCTGAGTAACTAGCTTGGAGGTGTGGATATCCTTAATGAATATGGATACGCCTTCACCTTTAGTGTTTCAGTCCGGGTTTGGTGGCCGAAAAGTGTGGTATGAATTATAGCCTGGTAATGCTGGGGTGCTCTCTGGAGCCTTGAGCCAGGTCTCTGCCTCTGCACAGATGTCAATGTTCTCCATTTTAAGGAGTGCATCGAGTGAGTGCATTTTGAGGTTTAGACTTCTAGCATTGAATAGCATTACCCTCAGATTTTGCTTGCTTGTACCTGTTACTGTGGTGACTTTTTTGAGAATTATTGATGCACCTTTCCCTAAATGATCCGTCTTAGTCCTTTGCAGCCCAATAATCACCATCCCAGACCCTATCATTACATCCCTCCAAAGGAATGATCTTAACAACTCAGACACATAGAGTGCACCAAAATATAACCATACACACAAAGTGACCCACATAATGTAATTCAATGACTTACCTTCCAGTAAAGCTAAACTGTTCAGGAAAACTTTCAATAAAGTTCTCATCAACAGCCATTCCATATCACTGCACTCTCCAGCCACTCTTATTCATCCTCTCAACTTACACCCAACTGTCCAAGACTTTGTAAAGTCATGTAACCCACATTCCTGCGTGAATATACTAATTGCCACTAAATCCAACCTAACCATCTGTAATGTTTTGCTAAAACCCCAAGCCCAAGCTAAGTAACAAAGCAGTAATTCCTCTGACCAAACCCCTTCATCTTCTGGCAAAAAAAGACAAGATCAAATTCACAAAGAGCCTTCCCATAAGCCTTCCTTATTGATGCCACCCAAGATTGTTGCACTAACCTCCTGGTTACCTCAATCCAAGATGTCACATCTCCTCTGGCAAGAGTACTGGCACTTCCTCTGCTCTTGGTGCCTGCAGCTGAAACCTGGAAAATTGAAATCAGTGCAAGCTGTCAACAATGGCATTACTCACCCCAGGCACATGCACCCCTATAAATGAAAAATTAATCATCAAACTCAGTAAAACCAACTTACGCAAAATAAGCAATAGCAACTCTGACCTGGCAGTCTTTGTCTGCAACACCTGCACCACTGCCATGTTATCCAAATGAAAAATTACCCACTTCCCTTGCAAACGTTCCCTCCAAACTACTGAAGCTGCCCAAATTGGCATCAACTCTAAAAAGGCAACCTCCCTTTTCCATTCTTCCTTCCAATGCAGAGGTCATTTAGCTACAAACCACTGTCCACCAAAATAAGCCCCCATGCCAATGCCCCCCTGTAACATCTGTGAATAACTGGAGCTCCTCTTGCCCCACACAGTCCACCTGCCAAAAAGAAATCTCATCAAACTGATCCAGAAAACACAACCAAAGCAACAAATCCTCCCGAACCAACTGATTAACCCTAACCCAGTGGTGTTTACTGCTACCCCATTTTAACAAAAAGACCACTGACCTACCAATAGTACACCCTGGATGCACCACCTGGCATGCAAAATTCAAAAGTCTTAACAGCTCCATAACTATCTGGATCTGTAACTTATCCTTAGCCACAACTGATCTAATCATAGCCTTCGATCTGTCTATCTTATCCATAGGCAGACAAAACCATCCCTGTTCTGCATACACTAATAATCCCAAAAAATCTAAAGGTCTTGGTGGGATTTCCAACTTATCCTGCACCGGTGGGAACCCTATGTCATCACACATTCCCAAAAATTCTCACAACCCTCCCTATGCGCCTTCATGTCCCTCCCCAACTAGCAAGAAATTGTCCAAGTACTGTACCACCTTCTGCATACCAACCCGTTGCTGCCACACCCACTGAAGTACCATACTGAATTTCACATATTTTGCACATGGAACTGAACAACCCATCAGCATGGCCTTGTTGAAATAAAAATTGTTTCCTACTACCATGCCCAGAAGCAGCCAGTCTTCCTACTTGACTAACAGCAAATAAAAGGCAGACTCAATATCCACCTTCACCAACCATGGATCCTTGAAACCCCTAATGACCCCAACAGCATCATCCAAGGATGCATAACTAACCCTGGCATCTCAACTGCAATTAAATCATTAATTAAACTCCCTTCGGGATATGACAGATGGTGAATCAATCTAAACTCCCCCACCTGTTTCTTTCGTACCAGACCCAATGGAGAAACCTTAAAAGTGTCAAAAGGCAGACTGTCAAACAGGCCCAGTAACAGACCTGTCTGACACTCCTTCTCAACCAAACCCTGCAAAATGCCCTCCTTGTCCCACACTGCTTGCAGATTCCCCCAACTTAAGTTATGACTCTGATGAAGCCGAACTGTTGGCGAAAGCATTATATTGTGCTTAGTCTGTACCTGTCTGCAACTTTCTGCCTGTTTAATAAAATCCTGTGGTGATTTGACATTGTGATACAACTTCTGGACTTTGTGGTGATTGAAAGTTTTTTTGATTTATTCTGCCCTGGTGGGTGTTACGCACTTCTTTTTTTCAAACCTCCACCATAGTTGGAAAATGTGACCCTTCCTCTAACCCCCCTTGAAGAGTCCTCCACACCGTAATCCATGAAAATTACTTCTGCTCTTAAAGTTCTGAAACCTCTGAGCAGAAGGAAAGCCACCCTCTCCTGATGTAAAGTTCACAGTCATAGAATTAACCTCATAGTGCCCACATCAGATGGCTGGATGATTCCCCCCACACCTTGAGCTAACGTGCAAGAACTTGCACTCTACCCATGAACAACTTCCCCCATTAAAGGCCCAACACACACCCACACCTTCTCCCCCTCTATTAATCCCACTATAACTGTCCATCAAGGCAGCCAATCAGATGTTAGGATACCACATCTCCCAGTGAAGAGAATGATCCACTGCTTTCTGCTTCTGGAACCTCTGGTCATACTATAACCAAGCATTCCCTGGCCATAAATGCTGCATCTCCCAAATAGTGAGGAAATAACCCAAAAGTGGCAAAGCCAAGGTCATGTCCTTTTACAGCAGTACCACCATGCAATAAACAAAACCAACTACCCAGTTATCCTATGTCCTAGGGTGAATTCTACCTACCCTTTTCCTCCCTAAAGCAGTCAAGGTGGCCAGCAAATCCTTACTGTTAGCTGACTCAGCCTCCACCAGCTGCTGTTCTCCTTTCACATCAATTAGCTCAAACACATCTGCATATTCCTCCTTCCAAATCTTCTCCTTAACTGAAGAAGGAATGTGCAGTGTCAAAAAGACTGCACCTGATCCTTGACATGAGCCATTGGCATAGCCCTTGGAGTGAAGCACCACCTCTTTTGGCTGGATTCACTCACCTGCTCTGTTGCTTCTGCTAGAGCATTAGACACCCCTTGAAACAGTTCATCTACCTGTACCACTATCGCCTCCCAATGCTGCTGAAGTCTCTGCATGTTAGCCATCTGGAGAGAGAGAGAGAGAGAGAAAAAACACAATTAGCCAGTGCTTACAACCACGTTCATACTAACTTCAACCTCCTGCCCATTAACATAGATCAAGCATGCACCAATACCCACATATCCACCTCTCAGCACAAGTCTGCACACACAAAAAAATAAATAAATAAATCAAACAACGCACACTGGGACACTCATTAAATACTGCTCCCACAAGCAAAGCAACTTGAACTAGCATAAATGCACTGAAGGGAATGGAAGCGAAATGTCCATAGCCATCTCCAGCACGCCATCTGCAATGATCTTCCTTTGAACCACAGCATCCCCAGTAATGGACCACAACATGACACAAATGGTGTATTCTCTGAAAAGGTGAAAAGTTGAGAGGTGTGAATACAATGAGCACAGCACCATAGTCCTGATACAGGCAACCCAGCACCCCCACCCAGTCCCCGTTATTTTGCTTAAAAAGAATTCTCAGGGCATCAAACCCTGTACCACAGGAAATAAAGCTCACAGTGTTAACTTCTGCACCAACTGCCACAACTCAGGGATGACTGCTATCCTATTTTAAGGTATTGAGTTAAAATCAAGCCTTGCACCCTGTAGCCATAAGGTAAATGTCCCAACCATATAAAACACCTTAAATATAGTTGTCTCTATTTTGGGCAAAATAGTGAAAGCACAGATGTGCAAGGGAAATGTTTTGGGAAGCTTGTATACTGTTGGGGGGGGGGTTGGAATATTCCCACCAACACAGCCATTCATCAGTGCAACTCAGTGTTCCTGTCTTTTATTGGGTCTACCTGCCCTCCTAATCTCTCCTGGTCTTAAGGTGTTCTGAGGGGACCTCCCGCCTGCCCCCCGAAACCATGAGTGCACCCTGAGCTATTATTTATTTATTTTACTATTTCCTTTATAGCTGCTTCTTTGCAAGTTGACAGCCCAGTAGAGCTCACCCATGGCAATGATAAACATCAGGGGCTCTCTACCGAGGCGAGGTGTAACCAATGGCTCAACACCTCAACACCCATGCGTGAAACCTCCATTATCATGTGCAGATGGTTACCAGCCAGGGAAGTGAAAATCCCACTCAAAGACCTGTAACAGGGAAGGACTACAGACCACCGACTTTGAGATGAGCGACCCCACCACCCTGCTGAACATTTGGTAAGACTGGGAACACAAGGGACTGCCCGGAACAGCCCTACTCCCCCATCAACACAACTAGGAGCACCATGAGGCCACCATGGAGCACAAGAGGATGGGAGCAGCCTGGGAAATGAGGAAACCCCACTCAACTACCTGGAACAATGTAAACAACCCAAGCGAAGTAAGATGGGGACCCAGAAGAATAGCACAACAACCTCTCAGCCAGCCCTGATAGCCCTACTCTCCCACCAGCACAAGCAACAAGCACCATGAGGCCATCCTCGCTCTCTGAGCTCATCTATCCACTGTCTACCATCCATTCATGTGGACCACACTTACTCATGGCCCCTTCCCCTTGCTACCACTCATCCATCCATCATCCACTCATTGCAGCACTCTTTCCCCTTTCCCCAACTCAACTATATGCTAAAATAAAAAAAAAAAAACACAACACTAAATATACTCCCCACTTGCCTTACCAACCTGTCTCTGATGCACTCCATTCCACACACATCATCCAAGGCCTACCTGTCACTGAAGTACCTACAGGTCACCCGGACGTGGGTTAGCTTCACCAACTCACACCTAAATGTGACACCACTTCCCCTGCTACAATAATAAAAAAGCTAAGCCCCTCCCCAAACCTATCTCACTTCCCCTAACTCCCCAGGTCATTTAACCCTTTAATATCCAGATCCCAGCTGCCAGACTTAACTATACAAAAACTCCTTCTCTCCCCCCTCCCCATTCCTCATATACTACCCCCTTCCCCAAAAGAGGGTCCTGGACAAATTGATTTGTCCCAAACCTCATTTACCTGTATTTATTTTGTATATATTTTATTTTTCTTGTCTAAGCAATAACTACTTTTTGTTTTCTTTTTTTACTTTCTCTTATGAATGCATAGCTGTATGAATTAATACAATACTGTGCCAATATTCCCTATCATTCCAAAGGAAACTATTAAGTATAAAATGCGTGTGCAATGTTATTTTCAAAATACATGTAAAACTGTGTTCTGGTATAACTATTTCAGAAACACAAAAATATAGCAATCTATGGAAGTTTGCATTTTCTTTCCTGTACAAGTGTGTCATTTAATTGGTAATATTTTAGTAAAACAACATTTTCTCAGTTAAGTTTGTGCTAGTCATTCACTTGGCCCAGAATCCCCACTACCCTCCCTCCAACCTGCAGTCTTACTAAGGTGTAGTGTATGAGACTTTAGCTATATTGTACTTGCAGTTAGAAATGCTTTTGAATAAACAACTGTGTTAAACAACTGTTTTAGTTATATTTCTAAGGCCTACACAAAACTGGCTGCATCTAATGTAACTATCATTTGTTTTTCCTTGCAATGGAAATAAATTATAAACGTATAATTGCAATTTTTATTTCATTATTTCGTAAATCCAGTCAGTATTACTTGTACCTGATCTAATACAAGATTTACAGAGCTATATGTGCAGATCATTGTTTTAATACACGTATGTCATTTGTATATATTATTAAAATCTGTTAACGCATTACTGATATGTCTCTTTGTTAAACAAATGCATGTGTGACTGCAAACATGTTCATGGTTTCCTATACATTTCATCATATCATTACAAGTAATATTTTCAGGTACACATATCTTTCTTTGCAAATACCTGTAGTTAAGCAAACTTGTTTACCTTCTTTCATCTTTAATATGACTCAGTAAAGATATCAAATATTTTATTTTACTTACTATAGAACTCTTGCCTTCTTGCCACAACCTTGGACAACTGGTCAGCCCTACACTTCTGCAAGTCTTCATAACTGTGATGGCACTGCTAGCTAGTGCAAGTTATACCTGTCAGGGTTGTGAAGTGGTCACCCAACTCCTGCCAGATATTGATTTTTTTGAAGTGGTACCTCGATTTTATCCAGGTAAGGATCACGCAAAAGGAACAGCATGATCAAGGTTGCCTTATTGAGCAAGGACGGCCTTGTGCCTTCACAGGAGTTGCCATCTTTGAAAGACCCAGAATAAGAATGAGGAAAATATGGTCAGGGATGTATTAATCAGGGTTAGAACCAGTTCCTTTAGGGAGTGACTTCCCTTTAATGAAACCATTTTTTGCTAGGATGGTCATTACAACAGCAACTGATACTACTGGCAAATTTGATGTAACCAAAACTGATTTTTCATAAGGAAATAACTTACTTTTCCCTTCCATGTTTCATAAAAATGGAAATACATGATTAATACTTTGTACTGATAATCCTTAATGGTAAAAAGTATTTGTTTTGTACCCTAACACCAGCATGTATCATGTAGTACAGCAAGATTTTTTTACTTTTTTGAGGGATAAAGTTTTATGAAGTCATGATTTGTTTGAGAACATGTTTAAGTACTGCATTTCTATGATTCATAGTAACACATAATCATAGTAATATGTTCGCATATTATTATGATTCAGAGAGATGCATTTAAATCAGTCCAGTTTACATATCTTGACACATAAATGTTGCTGAATTTTGGTCAATAAGTTGAGCATAGCCATATTAATTCACAAATAGATGAGATAGGGTACAAATATAATAGGTTACCGTAGAAATACTACAGTAAGGAAACATTTTTTAATTATTATTTAATAAGAAATACTTAAAATATTTCAATATTGATTTAAGGCTCATTTGCAATGAACTTAGATGTATGTTGTGCATGTGACGATAGCATTGACTGACTGGTAAATATCATTTTGAGGTTGCTTTTCATGACACCATCTGTGGAAATGATTACTAATTACAGAAATAATCATTGTTATGGTATAATTTACTGATTGTGCATACATGGGAATAAAGGCTGTAATTTACTACAGAGGTTTTATGCTAAGGACATAAACAGGCATGCGTAATGAATCTGATTTTTTGGCAGTGACAGGAATAAAAAAACAACAGTCTTATCAATACATGGCAATGGTAGGGGATAGGGAGAGGATGTATTTTTGTGACAAAAGTGATTGCATTTATAACCTGAATGAGCTGTAGGTAACATATTACAATTTTGCATAGTTATATTGAGATTTTTATCAAGTAGTTATATTGGCTTGTGTTAAGTATCAGTTAATTGTGAGTGGCAGTAATAGTTGGCCAATGTTTTTTTGTTTTAAAAGGTGATTACATCCAAACATTACTGTCACACTTTTTGACTGTAGCCTTTTTTTTACATGAGCTACTGATGGAAAATAAGGAATCAAAGTACAGAAAGGATAATTTCACCCATGAGGAAACTTGTGCCTTCGTGGCAGCACTTACAAGGTATGGGAAACTTATTTTTGTAAAGAGGGGGGCAGACAAGCCCACAGAAAAAAAGGCCTGTTGGAAGCAAAAAATTAGCTCTGACACAATTCAAGAAAAGGACAAATGATACTGTAGCATATGCTTGAGGCAAGGTCAGGTAGAATGCAATTTCCTGTACCAATATGGGGGAGGGAGCCTCTAAATCTTATTCAGTTTATGTCAGATGATGAATATCTTCTGTCCATTTGTGGGGATGACTGTGACACAGAAGATGGTGCAGCAAGATTAATTAGAGGTGGTGTAACACTGCTCCATCTTACCAGGGTCTGTAGCAGCAGTAACACTCATCTACCCATGAAGGTTTGTTTACAATCTGTAACATACATGTATATAGACAACATTAAATGCTGACAAGGAATGATGTAATTAAACATGTCACAGTTTAATATTATTAGGTGAGTGTTGTACATCAGCAAAGGATGGAAATGAAGGCAGTGTGCATAGCAAGTGTCCCACTCTCCCCCTCATAAGCATACTTTACTGTATGCTGTTGCATTATTATTAATGGTTTCTAGTAATATTTTGACAGAGTCAGCAACAGAAACAAACAGTTCAACTATACCAATAAATTTGGATGATGCCAACAGCAGATTGGGTATTTCTGCTGCTGTTTCTGATGATGATGATAACATAGTTATATTTATGAGGCAGCCTGAGAGAAGTGGCAGACACTCCCCAAGTGTAATGGCAGGATTTCTCACCGCACGATATGTTAACATCACTGCAGAAAGTGACAGTGCAGCACAAAATCAAGTACAACTTGACAAACCATTCACAGATGTACAGGAAGAACAACCTTGTACCTCTACACTAGTCCAAACTCAGGCAAACACTTTGAGGATGATGGGAGGCATTCAGAGGCAACTGTGTCTACAGCAACACCTTTTCAAAAGAGAGCCATGTGCAGTAATTTCGTACTGGAAACATATAAAGCATTGGCTGCCCAACAGGAAATATGCTGCGTCATTCTTAGGGCTGTGGTCTCATTGTTAGGGCTCAGACCACTGCCATGCAGAGTGAGCTGGAAGTGGTCAGATTAGGTATGCACAATTATTTCCAGTAGTAGTAGTTCAAAATGGCAGAGAGCAGGGATAATGCCATAGTCCACTGATGTGTAGTATGGTGACACATTGAGCTTCAGTGGCCACCTCTATTCATGCACTAGTTAGGACATACCAGAGTTAAGCTGGAGTCAGTCATGCAAGAGGTAGAAGATGGGTACTGTCAGGGCAAGTGTGTGAGATCATATGATACTACCATTGCTTCTCATGACAATAATGCCAGTAGTCAAAATGAACAATCACAGCGCAGTTCACAAAGGCCATATCAATGTTCATCTACATCTATCAGAACCTCAAATTCAAGGTCACAATCATGGTCACAAAGCAGAGTCAGGTCAGGAAAAGTAGGATTACCTGCATTAATTAAGTCATGACATAACTCACCGTACAGTTTTCATTGTAGCCTCTCCTCCATATCAGTTGCACAATCAAATAGTCCACCACTAGATGATGTGTATGGCTCATTTGACCTTGAACTACTGTGAATCAGCTAAGTGACACAGCTTTCTGTTTAACTGAAATAGTGATTTGGGTGGTGGTGGGCTTGCGAATGTGTGCATTTAATCCCTGTAAAACTAGTACATCATCAATGACCATTTGACAAAAAACAATGCTACTTGGATTACCATTTCTACAGGTGGCAGGTACCCAAAACATCAAAATAGTAGTGAAAAAACATTTTCAGAAGAAACATTAATATGAGTATCCTGCCTTGTGAATTTACACTGCTGCCACTATAACCTCCTCACTGCACAAATGATGATACTTTCTGAAGTCAAAATTTATTGTGTATGACACTATAAAGTTAATCTGATGTGCAGAACAACAGAATAACCTGAAAAAAATGTCACATATAACAAAAGCATTATATACCTTTGCCACGCATTACCTCAAAAAGCATTTCACTGTTGTCTATATTCCTTACTTTTACATAACTTTGTAGTCATTAAAGCAAAAGTTACTCATTACAGCAAGCAAAAAACATGAATTATTTTCTATTTGATGCATTTTAACATCACTAAACTGGAATCAGTGATAATTCAGGGATGATAAAACATGACTATTATTCTAGCAGATAATAAAATATATTTTAAGATGAGAAAGGGAATGTTAGATGGACAGTGACAGCACAGACCACAGACATCACTGCATGCATCAATTATACCCTATGCATTTTGTCAGTAAAGGAAACCCTAACCTGAATGCCATGGTCCATAGTTGTGGACTAGACACTGTTTCTTTACCTCTGCAGCTACATGCTGTACACAAGCCTGCCACATGGGGTCCCTTACTACTTCTGCCAGCTGGTCATCATTAGTCATAGTGGGACTTGAATTGTGAGCTGCAGTGAAAGTAGGGGTCACTTCACCATCAGACTGCCACATGATCATGTTATGCAGAATGCAACATGTAGTAAACATCCTGCATACAGTAGCTGGGTCATACAGAAAAGCACCCACAGACTCATCCAAGCACTTGAAATGGCTCTTCAGGAGACCAAAGTCCCTCTCAGTAACAATACAGGTCTGGCACAGAGATGCATTATATGTCTCATCCTCATCTCCACTTGGATTTCTCACTGGAGTCATGAGCCATGGCTAGAGTGGATATCCAGCATCATCTGAAAAAAAGAAAAGAGAGAGCAAGAGAAAAGGGGAGAAGACAAAACTGAAATAAAAATTGTGCCTCTCCTGCGAACACCCACCCATCAGTCTCCAATTATACACATTACAACTTCAAACCCAACCACTTCTCACAAAACTAACCATAACATCCTCTCCCAACCCACTCTTACTTATGTTTGTCTCAAGCAATGTTATTACTTGAAACCAGGACATTCTATGTACTACTATACTTTAACTTTAAACCATGGAATTTTGTAAAACTTGCAACTACCAATGAATATTGTACTTTGTAACTTTAAAACTATGGAATCTTGTTAATGCATGTGTTTTCCTACGAATACTTGCTTACTATGTAGAAATCTCATACTTGTTTGTTCTTAATCTGTGGAGCTTTTCTCCCCGGGCCTCTGCTGAAAATGGACATGTAGCCAGTCAGACTCTCCTGGTCAACAAATGTAAAATAAATAAATAAATAAATAAGTAAATAACTGAGCATTCACCAATACATTTTAATCTGAATAACTACTTAAATATAGTATAACACAAAAAATATTTTTCCAATTATCAACAAGATGCCCACTGGGAATCCTACCATGCAAGAAGAGGCGGTAGAGCTAGCTTGTCTATCAGATATGGGAATCATGTGCACTGCTAGGATGCAGGGCAGTGATGTTGGTGTTGTACCCCTATGCATCACACACTAATTGGCAATGAATGGAAAGGTAGCCCTTCCTATTGCAGAAAGGCTCCCCTGTGGACCAGAAGGGGGCCTAATTGCAGCACAGGTGCAATTTATCACTCATTTCAAGAATACATCCAGAGACTCCTGCAGTATACTTAAGGAAGAGGCTTGTGAGATCCTCAAAGTGACCCCAGTCTGTCTCTGGAAGGTTCCCATAGCAAGTAAGTGAGGGCTATACATACTTTGGTGTTCACATGTATAAGACGTCCATGCATTCTTCCATTTCCTCTATGGGGGTCAAATATACCCACTGAGACCCTTATAATTTCCCTGTCCAGTCTAAACTTATGAAGGATTTCCTGATTATCTAAATTATAGTGAGTAATCATTTTTATCTTTTTAGATGGTTATTACCCCTGAGTGCAAGTGGTTTTGGCCCAGTCAAGACAAGCAACTCAGACATAGAAATAGCAAAGCTTGCAGCAAGTGGTAGCATTTTTGTTGACTGCAATTCTAATAGATTTGGCGAGGCTTCTCTTTATATAGCACATCTCCAACCATCACAGAAGAGTGGGAAAATCTGACTACGAATCACAAACATTGAAAATCATACTTCATTATCATACAAAAATGTATATCACTCTTCATTTCCATCTCTTTATTTCAACATTTGCATAAGCACATTTGAGGTTATCATGCATTGGCGCAAATCTCCTGTATGAATTGTAGCTAAGCTGAGGTCATTCATGTGTGTCTCAGAAAGCCTAAGTGCATTTACATAAAAATTCTGAATACCAGCCTTAAATATCGAGCTTTTGTGAAACTCTTTACTTTCTACATAATAGTTTATAAAAGAGAATAGATTCTCTGTGTTGTTGTTAAAATGACTTAATGTACATACTACAATTAAGCAGAAGTAACATTGCACAGTGATGCATTCTTCATTAAGCTGTTCAGAAGGGAAAAAGAATCCCCCGGATTCTCAAAAGCTTGCACAGAGTACAAGATGAGTGCAGGAGTCCTCAAAGGCAATATGTCTGCCGTGCGATCCAGGAACAGCCTGCAGGGTCATGCACGAGAGCTCCAGTACTAATCCTGCATAGACTAAGCCCTGGTATGCAAATCACCTCATTTGCGGGAGAAATCCATGCAAATGAAGTGATTTTGCAATCCAGGAAGCTTGCAATAGTCCGTGCAAGACTAGTGCAATCTGCAGAAATGTACTCGGTTAGTAACCGAGTACATTTCTGCAAATGTCAAAACAGAGCTATGACAGCTCCAAATAAAGGCTGCATAGCACTGAGTAAGCATGCCAATGGCCAAGTATAAGGCCATTGGCACTGCAAACTGTTTAAAAAATGAAAAAAACTTTTAATTTTTTTCGCCGATCTCGGCTGTTTAAGCATAGGGCAGTGGTGCGCAAACGGGATAGGGGGGAGGGATAAGAAAATAAACTTAAAATGAGCATTCTAACTAAAATCAGTATTCTGCCATTCAAGTCAATGGCAGGCAGAAGACAACCTGGGCCAGTGAGTAGTAGTTGTTAAGGGGGAAGGCACAGTGTGAGACATGTAACTATGAATTAGCAGGCAATCCTATGCAAATGAGGGGAAGGGATTTTCCCAGGGTGTGAGGCAGGTCCCAAGAGTGTAAGAGTAAAAATAGCTGACTGCAAGACTAGGATATAGGTGACATCATGGGGGGGGGTGTCAGGCATACTGTAAGTGTATTGGAGCTCTGTGACTTGGGATTGCACCTAGCTAAGCACAGTTAAGCTAGAGATGAGTCCAAACCTGCCCTGCACTCTTTACAAAGTGTAAGCAGGTGTGCATGCTGTGCACTTGGTTTTACAGAAAGAAAAAGGAAGTTAAACCAGGAAATAGCAGCTCTGTGCACATCTGAGCACTGTGTTTGTGCGGCGCGCCCCTGGGCTTAAACAGAGAGGCAATGGGAAGGGAAAACAGCAGTAGGAAGATAATCAAGGAGAACTAGCTTAGCTGGCAGGTGAAATGTATCAGAATCAGCCAATTACACAGACAGCAGACCAGCCCAGCCCAGAACACTACTATAAACTAAGTAAACACCTTCCCCTCTGGTTTTAAAACACTCTACACCACCAGTGTAAACAACAGGGAAATTTTAACAAACAAACCTACAAAATGAGAAGGGCTGCAACAGGCAAAATAGAACAACATGTGCAAGAGGCTGAGGGTGGTGAGGATGTGAATGCTGCCAAACAACCCACAGTGAGGAGATGGAGAAGAGTGTACAGACCCAGGGTAACCTACTAGGGCTACATGAGCTGGAGATAGTGGAGCGCTATAGGGTGGACAGAGACCTCCTACAGCAAATTGTTGAACTGTGCCGGCCACACCTGACACACCAAACTGGCCGAGGGAAACCCATCCCAGTGGATACCAAGGTATGTGTAGGCCTAGGTATACTAGCCACAGGTACCTCCCAAAGCACAACTGGGGATATTATGGGCATCTCACAGGTATCAGCATCCAGAGTATTTCACCAGTTCCTGCATGCCATGGCAGCACATGCCAGTGAGCACGTATGTTTCCTCAACACACGTGAGGTGTTGACCAGCAATATGCGTCTCTTCCACAAAATAGCAGAATACCGTGAGGTAATGGGTGCTATAGACTGCACGCACATACACATCAATGCACCACCCAGTGAGCAGGATAGGGCCTGTATCAACTGCAGGGCCATCCCTTCCATCAACTGCCAGGTCATATGTGATGCCCAGGGCATTATAATGAATGTGTGTGCTGGCTGCCCTGCAAGCTAGGACGATTCACACATATGGCATCTGACGCAGCTGTACCACAGATTTGCCAATGTGGACATCCCCTACCGTCACCTAGTGGAGGATGCTGGGTACCCACTGGAGCTGTGGCTGATGGCACCCATCAGAAATGCACACACATTTATTTATTTATTTTATTTTATTTTATTTATTTTACATTTGTTGACCGGGCTAGTCCAGCTGGATATATGTCCATTTTCAGTGGAGGCCCCGGGAGAAAAGCTCCAACGATATTACAGATAATTCACAGCAACAGTCAATATAAGGTCAAAAATAATAACACATTGAGTCACATCTGAACAACAATGCCATAATGAGGCACACGCACAGTCCAAACATATAATAGAGCATGTGTTTGGGATGCTCATGTCATGATTCCAGTGTCTGGATACATCCAGTGGAACCCTGCAGTACTCACCAGCTACATGTACCCAAATTGTTATGGTATGTGCTATGCTACACAATATGATTCTGTGTAAACAGCTGCAGCAGGAACAGCATGGGACAGGCCACACAGCCCCCACCAATGCCAAGGCCTGCACAGGCACAGAGTGACTCGGAGGAGGAACAACCTGAGCCTGCCCCAGTAGGCAGAAGGAGGCATGCCCAGTATGACCTGGCCTTGGCAAAGAGGCAGCGCATAGCATATGCAGTGACACAATAGTGACCCAGGGAATGACACCTCTCTCTGACTCACACAGACAGTAAAAGGGATGCCAAACATAACACTACCTGTGCTCAACCATGTATAGGGAGTGTACTATACACATGCAACACAGACAGCCCTCCAGCACCATCCTCAAGTCTGGCATACCCTCAAGGTAAGAGAATCAACCTACCAATTGGCAAATGGAGTAGAATGTGTAGCTATGGTATGGATGTGAGCATGCATGGGAATTGGGTGGCTGAATGTTATGGCAGCAGACAGTAGACACCCATAGTGGCACCATGACATCTGTAACACATACTGGAGTCACCATAGTGGCCAGTACTACACAGGGTGACAAAACCCACTGCAGGAAATGGGCTGAGTGACATGTGTGTCCATAAGACACACACATGCCAGTCAGGAAGGTGCACATACCCAACAACAGTTTCAGCCAGCAGGACAGGTGTAGACAAACACAAACAAACTAATGCTGTACTACAGCTTCTAAATGAGCCTTATAGGTAACCCCCCCCCCCAGGCCTACACAGACAGACAGCAGGCTAGGCAGTTGGATATAAGTTGTGAAGGCTAGGAAGTCAGAATCTAATATGTAGGTAATTAAAGCTAAGATCTGTAGTACACTGGTATGCCTCTAGCCAGTACAATAGGTAAGACTACAAACTGAAATGGAGTACCTGACATACCAGTACAGTCCTAGCAAATGTGTACAAGTGTCAGGTGTGCCCGCCATCTTACGTACACTTATAGTAACAGTCAGGTGTGTGCCCCCCCTGCTATGCAGAAATGTAGCAACAGTCAGTGCCATATGACAGATAGATACCCTGCAGACACTGTATGCTACCTGTCGGTGTACAACACAAAGGTCAGCAATGCTGTACAAACTACCTGGACTTGATCCACACATGCAATACAGATGGCCATACTGAGCATGCTCCAACACTTAGAGGAAAGAAGGCAATGTCAGTCAACAATATACTGAGAGGTCATATTGGGCATGCTCATACAAACACATGAAGGCCATTTATGCAAACACCAGTGGACCAGACATATCTGGCAGTCGCAGTTCTTAGTGCAGACACATGTCAGAATGCACCACTCCTACCTCTCACATACAGCGGATAGGAATACAAACACATATGTAAGGACAACACACTATAATAAGTCAAAGGTAGATGGACATAGATGTGTGGAAGAGGGTGACTGTGACAAGGAGCCATCCGGGCCTGTCCCACCCAGCACACAGACAAAGGGCCCCAAACACATGAGGTGCAAATATCACTCACTGCAGATACTAGCCACCAGTATCTGTCAGCATGACAGACTATGTGGTGCATGTGCCAGCTGTGCAACATGACTGTACAAGGAAGTAGTCATCGAGTAGCTGTATACATGTACCTGTGACATATGACCCCGTGTATGCCCTCATGTGGCATGTCAACCCCTACATGAATGGGTTATGGCCCATGCAAACACCGACCTCCCCATAGCAGTAGTATGGCAAGCCTGCTTAGGTCATCCAATGTGTAATACACCTTTGGGAAAGCTGTAACTCAGTAATCTACATGGTGCGCACCATAACTGTGTACTACTGTAGTGATAAGCTAGTTAGGTAGTAGTTCTAACCCCAGACATGGCAATTGTGTGACTGTGTGTTTGTGTCTGTCTGACTGTGGAGAGACCAATGCTTTTTAGGCTACTCACACTCCGTACAATTCATATACTCACCTTTGGCAAGGCTGCTGATGTCACTCACCTAGAAATACACCTCTGGGAAATTTATAACCCAGTAATCTCCATAGCGCATCCTATAACTGCACACTGCTGTAGTGTAATCAAGTGGTTAGGTAGGTGTTCTAACCCTAGACTTGGCAACTGTGTTTGTGCGTGAATGTGTGTGTGTCTGACTGAATAGAGCGCAATGCTTTTTAGGCTACTCACACCCCATACAACTCATATACTCAACTTTGGCAAGGCTGCTGATGTCACTCACCTACAAATACACCTCTGGGAAATTCATAACCCAGTAATCTCCATAGCGCGTCCTGTAACTGCGCACTGCTATAGTGTGATAAAGTAGTTAGGTAGGTGTTCTAACCCCAGACATGGCAACTGTGAATGTGTGTGTGTGTGTGTCGGACTGAGTAGAGAGCAATGCTTTTTAGGCTACTCACACTCCGTACAACTCATATACTCAACTTTGGCAAGGCTGCTGATGTCACTCACCTAGAAATAACCCTCTGGGAAATTCATAACCCAGTAATCTCCATAGCATGTCTTGTAACCTCATATTACTGTAGTGTGATAACATGGTTAGGTAGATGTTCTAACTCCAGACTTGTTAACTGTGTGTGTGTTTGCCTCTGTCTGTCTTAGACTGAGTAGAAAACAATGCTTTTTAGGGTACTCAAACTCCTTAGAATTCATATACTCAACTTTGGCAAGGCTGCTGTCACTCACTTAGAAATATACCTCTGGGAAATTCATAACCCAATAATCTCCACAGCATGTCCTGTAACTGCATACTGCTATAGTGTGATAAATTGGTAAGGTAGATATTCCAACCCCATACTTAGCAATGGTGTGTGAATCTGTGTATGTGTCTCTGTCTTAGATTGAGTAGAGAACAACACTTTTTAGGGTACTCGCACTCCTTAGAATTTATATACTCAGCATTGGCAAGGCTGCTGATGTCACCCACCTAGAAATACACCTATTGAAAAGTTGTATCTCAGTAATCTCTGTAGCGCATCCTGTAACTGTGTACTGCTGTAGTGTGATCTAAAACTGTGGTAGGGTTCCATCTCCACCCGTGGCAGTTCTGGATGTTTTGTGTGTGTTCCAAAGTCTGTGTATGGAGGAATGCAGTATAGGATACTCACTCACAGTACATTTCGAATGCCCTACTTTGGTAATCCTGCCGATGTCAGTCATTGTGAAATACACCTTTTGGGAAGGATTTTTCTAGTAATCCCTGTGGTGTGTCTTATAGCAGCTCTATGCTGTAGTGTAATATAGACCATGGTTGGCAGTTCTATACTCACATGTCAGTTGTGGATGCTTTGGGTGTGTCTCACTGTCTGTGTAGGGAGCAATGCATTTTAGACTAGTCACTCACAGTACAGTTGAAATGGCCTACTTTGGTAATCCTGCTGATGTCATTCAGTGTGAAATACAACTTTGGGGAAAAGTACTTCAGTAATGTCCATGGCGTGTACTTTAACTGCGTAGTGCTGTAGTGTAATAAACTAGTTAGGTAGTGTTCAACTCTCAGACATAACAGGTGTGTGTTTGTAACTCAAATGCTGTGTTAGAGGTAGTAGTGAGGGCAATGGTTAGGAGGGTTTGCTTATTTCTTTTATGGTGGCCCTACTATATATCACAATGTCAACCATACAGGGATAACAGATGTAAATTAGCTGAGAAGCTGGGGTGCAAAGCCATACCCATACATGTGACATCAAAGCCAGCCACTTGTTTGGCTGTGGGGGGATGCCTATTCATACAAGATGTATAGTGTGTGGAGCCTCTCAACCCCATTAACGGTACATGTGGACATATGTGTATTTGTTAATCTGCCATTGCTATCTACAAATGTATGGCCATATGTATCTATATAGATTTATAAATCTGCTAATATATACATATATAGATATATAGATATATATATATATATATATATATATATATATATATATATATATATATATAAAACTATGTATGTATACACTTACATAGATATATATCTACGTACACATATGTAATGTGCTGTGTATATGTAGACATTATAGGTGTAGACACATATATGCATCGATTTAGGCATATGCATGTATATATTTCCATATATATAGATATATATATATATATATATATATATATATATATATACATATCTAGATATCTTGTATCTGTTTAGATATTAATATAGGTACACACACATGCATCTAGATGTTGGTAAACATTCTCTGTACTGTTGCATGACTGGAGTGGATGATATGTTTCTGAAAACATCGAATCTCTTTGTATCTGTCTTGGCTTAGTGGTAAATTCCTTTTGTTATGGTGTGCAGGTTCCTTGGTCTGAGCCTTGCAAGAGCTGTTTATTTTGTTGCTGGGCAGAACATTGCCCATTGGATACGCAATGATTAAGGCACGTTAAAGCAGTTGTAAGCAGGTTTGCACGGGCTTGCACAGAGCTAAGCAATACCTACACACATTAAGCAATTCAGCAGCTGAGTATAAGAAACTGTAACCAGACTTTAGCAGTGCTTACCCCTGCGCAAACACGCGCAAACCCACGTACAACTGCTTTAAAGTGCCTTAATGACTCTGTATACATCGGCCTTTGTTCTGCCTAGCAACAAAACAAGAAACCTCTGCTAGGCTTGAACCCAGCACCATACACACCATAGCCCAAGTGATTACCTCTAAGCCATCTCAAATATACATAACCCTGCTGTATTCACAAACATATCATCCAGCCCAGTCATACAACAGTACAGAGAATGTATTCCAACATGTAGATGTATGTCTGTGTGAAAATATATTAATGTCTAAACAGATACAACATATTGATATATGTAAGTATATATATATATATATATATATATATATATATATATATATATATATATATATATATATATATATATATATATATATATATATATATATATATATATATATATATATATATATATATATATATATATATATATATACATATAGGCATATAAGGATATACATCTGTAGATAAAGTGGGAACATAGCAGAAACATTATGTCCACATACTCCATTAATGGGGTTGACAGGCACAAACAACATACTTCATGCACGAATATGTATTCCCCCACAGCCAAACACGTCTGCTCTGCAATACACTATCAACTGTTGCATATCCCATAACCAGGACCTTACATGGCAAGGGCACAAGATATTAACAGTACTCCATCCCACCTGTATGATGTCAGGCTGGTACCAGTAACATATCATGCAGTACAGTCAGGCTCATAATGACTCCCATTTTGCAGTCATCTGTTACCTTTATTAGCCAGAGTCCCATACTGTTGGCCTGTACTTCAGAGCTGTAGATGCCAAACAACAGTGGTCCTAGGACTGAACCCTGAGGTATTCCACTTGTCACGTGTCTGGGGATGGATTTGGAGTCAATTACACCTACAGTTTGGGTTCTGTCAGTAAACAATGTGGCAAACCAGCGAGTGGCATAGGGATGTATGGCCGGATTAGTATGTTACTCTATGTTTCCAGACTGGGGGACGGTGATGAAGGGCTTGTCAAGGTCCACATAGGCTTTGTGGACTGTCTTACCCTCTTCAACGGCTATGCAGACTGAGTCAAAGCAGTCAGTCAGTTTCAGAAGACAAAACTGGCCCTCCATGAGCCCAATTTGTGTGGCATCCAGTGTTTGAGGGTTGCCAATGTCACCATTCAAAACATCCCTGATAATGCATTCCATGGCTATGCAGATCAGGCTCGTCAGACTGATGTGACGGTAGTTCCAGGGATCACAAGTGGATCCCCCTTGTGGAGTGGGATAACTGCAGCTGTGCGCCACTCAGTGGGCACCAGGCCTGATGCGAGGCTATGATTACACATGACAGTTAGGTGAGTTGCCATTGCATTTTGTAGTTCATGTCGTACACAGCCCAGGATGTCATCTGGTGCCATGGATACTGTATTCTTAGTTGTGGGTAGTGCGTTTTCTGCCTGTGTGGCCATGATTACTGGGCAAGGGAACTCTTTATGTATTGACATGGGCCCTTTTGGGGGTGTGAGGGGCTGAATGTGGCACTAAATCAATCTGCCAGAATATTTTCACATTCCGTGAAAGCAGTCTATGTAATGCCAATCTGTTTCAGCTCAGAGCACTTCTGAGCATTGCCCTTAGAATTCGGACATAACTAGAGAATGCTGTGTGGTTGTCTGTGGAATCTGTGACAATTTTAGTTACATATTCAGCTTTGGAGGATTCCATTAGGGATCTCAACATCTTACTGGGGCTGATAAGTGAGTTGTTTGCATCCTTGGGTTATCCTGTTTTCTTCAACAGTGTCTAAAGTCTGTTGTATACTCTGTTAATGGCAGGAGACCACCAGACTGGCTTGATTATTTGGGAGGTGAGCATCGTGGTTCTATGTGGGATGTCAGGAATCATGCACAAGTGGCTATACTCATACAGTGCCTTAGTGCAGGATTCATCAGTTGAACTGTCAGCTCCTGTCTCCACGGGTGTCACAAACATTGTCACTTCTGCCTTGAGTAGCATGAAATCAGCCTTGGAGAGGTCTTTTATCTTTTATGGACAACTGTATGTACATTCCTTTCACAAGTTCAGTTTGACTAGCCTATGGTGGGATTACGTTGGTGGAACCACAGTCCCATGTATTGTTGTGATGTCTTATTGGTTAATTACTGTGACTATAGTGTACAGGGTCCTGGGTTCATGACCTGCAAAGACAGGTTATTTTTGTTCTGGCCAGAGCAGCGGATAATGCATACAGACTAATTAGGGCAATTTAAGTTAGTCACACTCAATACAATGCAAATGTCCTACTTTGGCAATCCTGCTGATGTCAATCACTGTGAAGTACACCTTTGGGGAAAGAGTCTTCCAGTAGCCTCTGTGGTGTGTGCTATAACAGCATAATGCTGTAGTGTGATATGGAACTCTGGTAGGGGTTCTATTTTCACACATGGGAGTTGTCAATGCTTTTGTGTTTGTTCCTATGCCTTTGTAGAGAGCAATGCATGTTTGGCTAGTCACACTCACTACAATTCATTCACTCTACTTAGGCAGTCCTGCTGATGTCACTCACTGTGAAATAAACCTTTGGGGAAAGAATACTCCAGAAATCTCAGTGGTGCATTCTGTAATGGCATAGTGCTGTAGTGTAATAACTATTTAGGTAGGGGTCTAATCCCATGTGTGTTTTTTCATGTGTGGAGGTGGTTGTAAGTGTGTAACAACTGGACCCATTGTGGAGTGTGTATTTAAAATTTCTTATATGATGCCCCTAGCATAAATCACAATAGCCACTGTGCAGGGATAACAGATGTGATATCAGTACATAGTCAGTCACAGGTTCGATACCTTGGACGGGTAGGTGTGTAACACAAACATGTTTATCTTTTACTCTCCCAACTCACCCTGACTTATCTTTGCCTCTGTTTGCCTCTTTCACTCCCTCTATGGTGGATGTAGAGACTTACATCTGCTTTGCTTAGGCAGTGGCATGTGTATTGTCAGTGATGCTCATGATCAGCTCATGGCCTCTGCACAGATTACAGCCCTCCTCTAGCTGATTGCATGTGGAACAGCTGTGGTAACATTCCCATAGCCAATTGCATGGAAACACACCAATATCTAGGAACATCTTGTCGGTGCTGGGCCTTTTCATTCACTGTGAGCAGGAAATAGATCTGTTGTTTGGCAAACAGCATCACAGATGGATTGGGGACTTACCTCTGACAACATACACTGTGGATACAGGCCGACACACAGGAGGGGGATGTGCCTGTCCTGACTACAGATAGTAAGTGCTGCTATACTGCAGTTGGGGTATTATTGGTTTAACAGGGTGTGTGTGGATATGGCTGTCCTACATGTTTTAAGACTTGTCATGTCAGTGCAATGTTTATGAGGAATCCCCATCTGTAGGGTCATCTGCAGACTGGGCAGTGTGTGGTGCCTTGTGTTCCTTGTGTTACCCACAGAGCACTTATCTCTCAACTGCAGAAGGTATTGTGAGGATTGCAGTCAGGAGATGGTGACAGCCGGGAGAGTTACTGATGTCATATCCCTCATAGGACATATGTTGCATCAAACCCTGTTACGACAGGAAATTTATGAGGTCATCGCAGCGACATGTCAATATTGGGCCTGTGTTTGTGCCTCCAGCCGCAACCCTGTCAACCTTTGTACATATGTCATGCAGTAGGGGGTGCATATGTTCTGTACACCATATTCAGTGACAGCATATCTGATAAGCCAGTGAGATATCAGACTGCTACACTTGTTATGTATAGTAGGTGTTATATTTGAGGACATAGCCTTGGCATTCTGTGGTTGTGTGTACAGTACTGAGGTATGTGTAAGTCTGGAAATTGTCGACAGTGTGTGTCTAGTGCATATGTACCTTGGCCTGTATAGAGACGGTGGTAGATGTCATTGTTCTTGGTCCTGTTCTATCTGATGTTACATGTTGCTCCACTGTATGTCACCCTATCAGCCTACATGTTTGTAGGGTCGAACACACACATGTCCCAAACCACAGACAGCCATTGGTCCACACTGTGTAGAAGCCCAGTATATGTAGAGTTGTTGTGTGAGTGGCTCATATGAGGATGGTGTACATCAGATAGTCCATATACTGTAATAGTGCGCTAGCTTACCATATGTGGCTGTGGCTGTGCTCACATTGGCTGTGGTTATGCACTTTCACACAGGTGTCTGTGACTCTGTGATGCAAAATGCCTGTAGAGCCTGCTATCTATGCAGGTACATGTGTATTCCCAAATAGGAGATGTAGCCCAGTGTTTAGTCAGTCTGCCTGTAGCCTACACTGTTGCTTTGTTACATGCCTAGCAGCTTACTGTACTTATCCAGTGAGATGTCATGTCCAGATGCTTGCCAGATGTACTGCTGCCTGGCCACCATAACAGTCATGTCTGTCAGACAAAGCAGTGGGTTGCTGTTCAGATGTATGTCACTAACTAGTGGATAGTATGTTGCCATGGCACCTCTATACCAGCATTTATTATGTGTCAGGACAGACAGGGGTGTATGAATGCATAACCTATGGGGGCAAATGTATACCAGTACGTATGTGTTATACCCATCTACATGGCTGTTAACATCCACATTGACAGGCCTAGCCCACATGTCTTGCATGAAGGGGTTCTATGTATACCTCTGAACTGACCCAAGTGTGTCAGAATGTCCACATATATTGGACATATCGCAGCTATAGTCCACGGGGCATTACTGTGCTAGCAGTGGTACTGTACTATGATGACCTTAGGATGTCTGTAAGTAACCAATGGCGCACATGTTAAAAGCAGTTGTGGCCTCCCACACACACCATTTCTGTGAAGACAATCCCTATTACAGTAGCAACAGTCTACAAATATACCTGCACTACATACGCAACATCCCCTTGCACTGAGAGGTTGGGACTATTGGGGCTGAGGTAGGGCTCCACTCCATGTGCAGGACATATGGTGAACATATCTGTATAAATAAGTATACATACTGTACATATCTCTCTGTGTGTATGTGTAGGTACATATATATCTATATATCTATATTTATATATATATATATATATATATATATATATATATATATATATATATGTGTGTGTGTGCATGTATGTATATATATATATATATATATATATATATATATATATATATATATATATATATATATATATATATATACCTGTGTCTGCATATATATGTTTGTGTATATGTATCCTAGGAATGGCCATGTCGTGTCTTGTCCTGGTTATGGGATCTGCAAAACTTGGTACTGTATAACAGGGGGGTTGTGATTGGCTGTGGAGTATACCTATTCGTACCAGACATATATTGTGTGGGGCTTCTCAACCCCATTAATGTTGCATGTATGTCCGCATTTTATTTATTTATTTATATTTGTTGACCGGGAGTGTCCAACTGGACGTAAGTCCATTTTCAGCGGAGGCCCGGTAGCGGAGGTATATACCTATATATGTGTATGTGTATGTATATATATATATATATATATATATATATATATATATATATATATATATATATATATATGTATATATAGATTGTCTGAAGAAGTGGTGTGTGATACATCGCGAAAGTGCTCACTTCTTGGAATAAAGTTGTTTTTATGCAGTTTCCATTTGGACTTTATTTGGCGTCTGCGGTATACTAC
Organism: Protopterus annectens; assembly: GCF_019279795.1. Classification (NCBI taxonomy): domain Eukaryota; kingdom Metazoa; phylum Chordata; order Ceratodontiformes; family Protopteridae; genus Protopterus; species Protopterus annectens. The sequence goes on along the minus strand of NC_056735.1, from coordinate 592,328,931 downwards.
AACTTGTAACCTGCACTCTGCTTTCTGGTTTGGTTTTTCAACATATATAGATATATATATATATATATATATATATATATATATATATATATATATATATATATATATATATATATATATATATATATATATATATATATATATCTGCTGACATATATCTATAACCTGCCGTATATATTTAGACATGTAGATGTGGACATATATATTTATAGATGTAGGCATTTGCATATTTATATGTTCATAAATATTTATATTATATATAATATATATATATATATATATATATATATATATATAGATATATATAGATATATATATATATATATATATATATATATATACTGCGGTGGTGGTGCTGCGGTAGCATTGTCGCCTCACAGCAAGACGTTGTGCCGTTCGATTCCCAGCTAGAGCGTCTTCTGTGTGGAGACAAGCGTGAATGGGCATACCTTCATTGAAGGTTGTTCGTCAGGGCTGGCAAACTTGGCACGTAAAAAATCTACTGCCAATCAATAGCGGACCGGAGTTCCGCTGTGGCGACCCCCAAACAGGGAAAAGCCGAATGACACAAACAATATCTATATAGAATATACTTATATTGATATGTTGTAACCGTTTAGACATTACGATATTTACTCACATACATACATCTACATGTTGGAATACATTCTCTGTACTGTTGAATGACTGGGCTGGATGATATGTTTGTGAATACCTCAAGGATTTGTATATTTTAGATGGCTTAGTGGTAAATCCCTTTGGCTATAATGTGTAGGGTCCTGAATTTGATCCTATCAGAGTCTACTTATTTTGTTGCTAGGCAGAACAAGAGCCATTGGATGCAGTGTGATTAAGGCAGTTTTGAGCAGTTGTAAGCGGGTTTGCACGAAGGTAAGCACTGCCATTCTCCACTTATAGTTTCTTACAGTCAGTAAGCTTCAGATTTCTCAACCTGTGTAGGCATAGCTTACCCTCGCGCAAACCCACTTACAGCTGCTTAACAGTGCTTACTGCCGCTTACTGACATGCTAATTCCTTTAAAAAAATGAAAAAGGGATTGATAGGAAATTGGTGAAGAAAGGGGCACAAAGAGGGAAAGACAGTAGGGAAAATAGCTAGGCATGTGCAGGAAGGGTATAGGAAAGGTGCATAGCTGCCCATTTCTTCTACAGCAACAGCTGTGCATATACACTATATTTGCAGGTACATTTAGACCCTCAACCCCCTGGGAGAGGGGTAAGGACAACATATATTCATTGTGATGCCAATTAGACCAGATTACATGTGTCCAGTGGACATGTGTGCAAAATGGACAGATATGTATGGGGCGAGATTCTTTTGTGGGAACAGATTGCCTTTTTTTTTTCAGGTGAGAGTGGGATATTAGGGAGGGGTAGTAGGTATATTTGGGGAAGGAGGTTGGGTAGGTTAACAGACAAGACACACAAGATGCATACATGGCCAGTATATGACACATGTGAGGGGTAAACACCTTGGACAGGGAGGGGTGTTTGGAAGTCGCAATCCCATGAGCCCCAAACTGGAAACAGCGGGACTGAGGTCCCCACCCATGGGCAGTCACCACTGCACCTTCACGGCCCTGAAGGTGGCTGTGCTGGGGCCTATGTAGGAGGAGCAGGCTCACCCCCTAATAGCACCACATGGCCCTCAAGCTGGCATAGCCACTCTCAATACTCCAGATCGAGCTCCCTATGCACCATGGCCCAGACCTGTTGACGGGTGGCAAGTTCCCCTCTGCTCCCGCTCCGAGTGGGGGCAAACCCCATCCTCTGCAGTGGTTCCTCCCGAAGGTGGTGCAGGGCCCATGGAGGAGGAGGTCCCAGGCTGCACCCCAGATGTGCTGGTGCCCGGTGCCATGGCCAGCTGAGGTGGGACAGGTGGGTCCACTGGGACCGGCCTTCCCATATGAGCTATGTTGTTGCAGGTTTATGGCAGATATGGGTTAGTAACAGTCAACAGCATTCAGGATTAGTTATAACAGCATGCATAGGTATTCCCATTAACCCGACACACCAGATTAAACACAGTTGCAGTGCAAACAGAACACATGCATATATGGAACAACAGTGGCCATTACAGGAGCATGCGGGTTTCATTGATGGCAACAGGCCACCAATATGGGTGTATTTTAACATGGCACATGCATAGAAGCAAATGTGAATATTTATTAACCATTAGGACATATGTTCCAAAAATTTTGGAGTGTACACATACCAGTTGAGGAGTGTCATTGCATTATTATGTACATATGGTAGGGGTGAGAGAGAGGGTACAATTAACAACTAATATATCTTTGTAGTTTTCACAACATTCTTAGTCACTGCAGTGATCTTTCCCTTACATGTATTATTATACTACACAATGGCCTTATATTGCACACTGGTATGTTTATAGATTATTATATACGTGCCCTGTGTCTTAAATATAGGCATGACAGGCTGCAGGTGTTAATGCAACATATGTTGAGAATTGCTGTCATACACTTTGGGTGAGGTGCTAGAATGGCAGGTTTGTTTTTATATATATTCTCTCACTATGTACATGTTTGACTATCAGCTATATGTTATTGACATCAGTCTACATTTCTTGGATCATCACACTGAATTTTCAGGGGAACAGGGTACCAAGCTGGTGATATGGGCCATTTATCTGGACATACTGGACAGATTGGAACAGTTGTGGGATATAAATATGCATACAACTTACAATTTGAACATTCAAGCAAATTCTGTACAGTTGGGTGTAATTATGCATACAGCTTTCTATCTGAACACTGTATCACAGTCTGTACAGTTGTGGGGTATGATTATGCATACAACTTAGTAGCACTCCTAGATGTCGAACCCCTGTTGTGTGTCATGAAAAACATTGCTAACATCAGAGTACACTGTACTATCAGGGAATTTATGTAAAGCTTTTGACTGTTTTCTATCTAAGTCTCCCGAACTTGTATGATATGACTGACCTCTTGGCACTTCCAACATTGTTATGCAGGACTTCATACCCATTTTATCTGCATACCATGGTGTGGGTGACACTGCTTAAGATACAACAGTACTATTTATAGTATGGGACAGATCGCAAATATATGAGAGAAGAGTAAACAGAAGCACTCCAGGGGTTATACCTTTATTCACAGACAATTAACACATTTATTTCTACTGGTACAACACTTTCTAAGGCTCTTATATTCTTTGTTATGACAGTACATGCAGACTGATTACTAACCTGCCTTGTGATGTAGCCTTTGCAGCCTAGCATGGGCTTGCTGGTTTGCAGCCCACTCATCTGCAGCTGTCAGAGAAATGCATTGATATTTAGCCATACCTATCCATAGTATACATAAGCTAGGCAATTATTTACTACTTAGTAGAATGTGTACTTAGTACTGGGGCATTGGCCATCTGCCAACACTCCTGGATCCACTGTTCCAGGACAACCCCCTCCACCACTTCAGGTCAGAATGGTGGTGCCTGACCTGCTCACCAGTCCAGGGGATACCTGTGGCACAGGTGAGGTCACGGGCGAGACTGTCCCAGGCCTCCGTTTTGATCATGGTGTTTTACCAGGAGCCATGCCATGAATTTTGACTCCTGGATGCCCCAGCACCACACTCTGAATCAAGTGCCTTCACCCACACTAGCCATTCTGCCTGCAGTAGGAAGCTACAACCAGTTATGAGATGTATTCCCACCTGTGGGGTTTAAATACAGCCATTTTCCTGCACTTTGCCATGATTGGCCAGTTTTGAAAAGGCTAAGCTATGGGTACACCTGCTTACATAAGGTTGGCACTGTTTAAAAAGGTATACCACTAGGCAGATTGAATTGGCTCCCCTACGCATTGCTTACACATACCAACTTGGGCTGTGCTGAGGTTAGCATTGCATAATAGTTAATTAGCACTATATTTGCCATTTGGCAATGAATTATTCTTCATTACAGGTTATATATGTGTCTGGTAACCGTGATTCATGTGTACATACATTGTATGTGGACCTGGGGACTTCTACACTTTATTACAAAAACACCTCAAATCTATGCTTACTGCAGTAATCCAGTTCACATATTTATATTCTGTGACAGGTTATACAACATCACACTGTACATAGATTGAGTTCACGTTTGGTTTGATTTTCCTGTGGTGAGGATTAGTTTGCTGATACCTCATTCATATCTATTGCTATGATGTCTTAGTGGTTAACGACTGTGACTATAGTGTACAGGGCCCTGAATTTGAGCCTTGCAGAGGCAGTTTATTTTGTTGCTGGGCAAAACATGGGTCATTGGCTCTAGAGTGATTAAGGCACTTTAAAGCAGTTGTAAGCGGGTTTGCACAGGTTTGGGTGATGGTAAGCAATGCTAACCTCCCGTTACAGTTTCTTACACTCAGTTAGCTTCTATTTTCCGTAATCTGTGTAGGCAATGCTTACCACCACTCAAACACACTTAAATATGCTTACTAGTGCTTATATATGCTTACTACTGCTTATTTGTGCTTAAACCTGCTTACTAGTGTCTTATTCATTATGACACTGACATTTCACATGTGCATTTCATGCAGTACTCCAGTTCACATTTAAATGTTATTATGTAGGTTATACTGCAAAAAGATGTAAAGTTATGTTCATATACAGATTTCACATGGAAAATGATATGTGCTGCAGTGGGACTCAAACCGGGAATGGCTGTTCGTTGGGCGGATGCTCTAACCACTACACTATTGCTTTTTTGCTCTGTTTGCATATATATTCCTTGTTATCCTCTTCAGCCTTTTCAGCTGCTTTAACTGTAGCTAAGCGATGGGCAAACCCACGCACCTATGGTTACCTATACTCGGGGTTTTAAAAAAAATAATAACAGGGTTTCTTCATTTTATTTAAATGTACTGTTGTTGTTGAACACATGGGGACTTTTGGTGGTGATATGGGGACACCTATGAGCGGTCTCACTCATTTATTTACACTTTCTTCTGTTCTACTTTGCAGGGTCATGTTTATTCTGAGATCTCTGCTCTCAGACACACCCCCTGCACTCGTCCACACTCCATGTATGATTTGGAGCTCTGGCAGCGTGCCTTCATTAATATGCATGGCGCGCTGCTGTCCTCCTCTTAAACTGCTGCTTCCGTGTAGGACTAGATTAGTTCTGCACGGAAGTTTAGTATATACGGGGGAATGTTATTATTTGGATAGGAAAAATTAAGAGATGATCTGTTATCTCCAACAATGCCAAATGCAAACTGTGAATTTAACTGCAAGAACATTGTATAGTGTTCTACAATGGAACTACTGTATATTAAAAATCTACTGTTTTGAAAAGCTCCATTGTTTAGCATTATCTCCCATTCTGTAAACAAAACATGCACATTTAATATAGTATCAAATGAGAAAACATACCTATAACATTAATTCTAATAATTTATGTAAAAGTTGAAATTGTGATGGAATTCATCAGAGATTACTATAATAAACAAATTAGTTACAAAATAAGGCATAACATTTGCAACAGTAATAGAAAACCGACTACAATCAGATGTACTTAAATCTCTGAAGTTGTTTATAACATGCAGGTTGTTCAGACTGAAATCTTGGTGGTGCAGGCAGAGTTTAATAATGTTTGGCCTTTACAAATCTTTCATTAAAAGGCCTATTCCATGAAATTACTGTCCATAATAGCAGGTCTTAGAACTATTTATCAAGCTTGTGAGTGCATTATAATGTGCCTATTTCTGGTTATAACTCCATCAGTATTTGAACTCAGCATTCGGTGCACAAATTCAGTGTTATATTTTCTGTTATAAATTCTCCAATTCATCTCTGAATCTATTAGTAATTAATATGAAGTTTATGTGGCAAACTGTAATAAAAGCATATCACTGTACTTGCATCTGTATAGATCATTTTAAACCCACATTTCCTTACCGGATGATTCATTAAAACTGCTTTTGCTGTAGTAACCACCTTGATGTTATCCATTAAGACTTCTCCAAGTGACGTGACTTACAAACGTTTTCATTCTGTGTAGATAAACATCACTTACTGTAATGGCAGTCTTGAAAGCCTCAATTGTCGTACATACTTTTTGTCAATTTTTACTTCTGTCTTAACCTTTAACAGGATAACTGAGTGTTCCATTTTTGTGTCAAGCATGTTATACAGAATACTTAAGAGATAGACATCACAGTTCACTACAAATAACACATCTTTCTTTTTTATAATTTCATTGTGGTTAATTAGAAAACTCACTAAAAATTGCAATTCAGAATGAAGTTAAAAACAACAGCACTTTTCTATAGCTGACTTGCATGCAAAGGCATACTTTATTCAACTGGCTAAGTCCAACTTAAGGTTGGAAGCAAAGAAAAAAAGAATATTTTAACAAACATACATCTTTCTCATATTCTCACCTTAACAACAAAACCATGGATATATTTATTTGAAGAATCACTGATGACATTGTATGCTCACCTCATGAACTTAATGTTGAGAATTTCAAATTCACTTGATAGTCCTCAGCACCTAAAAATGAATGTACTCATCTCAGATCAAAATACTACATGTATCTGCAGCATGGTCATGGAAGAGCAAGATTATATTAGACTGGAGAAAACTAATACTTATTCTCAAAATTAATGCATTTCTAGTTAATGTTATTGTTTCATGGTTATTACATATGATTTGCACTGCCTAGGCTTTTCACATAATTGTGATGAGTCACAAATTGTCCAACAAAGTGACACACCATCCACAATATTTTAATGAGTTTATTAATCAATACAGTGCTCACTTATCTCTTTTTTCAACATCTAAACATTTTAAGAAATATTCTATAGCAGTTTATCCACTGTCCTTAATTTTCTTTAATGTCCATATCATGTAAACTTAATTCCTCCTCTTTAAACTACCTGAAACTATATTTAAATCAACACATTATTGAAGATTCGCATAGTTATATGATCACATAGACCAACACATGTGGAGGCGCTTGCAGAAAATCTACATAAACACCAGAGACCTCCAAAACACATGCATACTAAACCAGCAATAACACCCAAAACACAATACACATTATGCACAAGCACAAGTCTCTCACCATCAAAGCCCATAACTCAATGCACATCTACTCCAAATATCTTAGTCATAAGAGAGTCTATAGTGAGAGGGGAGCCCTTCATTTATTCGAACTTTCAAATGTTCGAAACTCATATGGCTGACACCATATGAGCGAATGTTTGAAAGGCCGACAAATGATAGCGGAGATCCCGCTACAGTGCAGGACTGGGAGATTCCCCTTCCCTGCTCTGTAGTGCAGTCTCGAGTGAGAATATTTAAGTAGTAGGGGATGTGGGGGGTGCAGGGGGCAAAACACAGTTTATATCTGGCATGGCTTAGTGGTAAATCGCTTTGTCTATGGTGTGAAGGGTGCTGGGTTTGAGCCTTGCAGAGGCTGTTTATTTTTCCCCTCACCCCCTAAAGGGCCCATATCTATACAGGAAGAATGCAGAGTCTCTGTAATCACAACTACACAGGTAAAAGCTGTACTATCTAAAGCCAAAAACACAGCATCCATGAGACCAGACAACATGCCAGGCTGCGTTTTATGTGAACTTCAGAGTGAACTGGCTCCCCACTTAAGCACCATGTTCAATAATAGCCTTGCATCAGGCTTTGTGCCCACTGAATGGTGAACAGCAACAGTTATCCCACTCCATAAAGGGGGAGCCACCACTGACTGAACTATCGACCTATTAGCCTGACGAGCCTGGTCTGCAAGGACATGGAACGTATCATCATGGAACTCATAAACAAAGACATTGGTAACCTCCAAACTCTGGAACCCACCCAGTTCGGGTTTGTGAAAGGCAGATCATGCCTCCTGAACCTGATTGACTTCTTTGAGGCAGTCACCAAAGCCGTAGATGAGGGTAAGGTGGTTCACACAGCCTATCTTGACCTCGTCAAGGCTTTCGACACCATCACCCATTCTGGAATTATAGCTAAACTCACTAAACTAGATATAAATCCCTACGTCACAAGATGGGTTGCCAACTGGCTCACTGACAGAACCCACACTGTAAAACTTGCAGACTCCAAATCTGACCTCAAAGCAGTGACAAGTAGAGTACACATGGTTCCATCCTGGGACCTCTCCTGTTTGGTATCTACTTCTCTGAAGTACAGGCTAGCACAGAAGGCCTCTGGCTAATGAAGTTCACAGATGACTGCAAACTAGGAGCCATAGTCAAGTCCCCAAATGATGTGGACATCCTACAGAAGGGCCTCACTGAGACAGATGCCTGGTGTCAAAGCCATGGCCTCAAGCTCAATGCCAAAAAGTGCAGTGTCATCCCCTTTGGTAAAAGTTCTGTACCCATGAACTACCACATAGGCAGCAATCTACTTAACACCGAATGTGTGATAAGAGACCTTGGGACCCAGGTGGACAGTAGTCTCTCCTTTGATAGTCACATCGCCACAGTGGTCAAGAAGTCCTTCTACGTGGCACACCTCATCATAAAAGGGTTCTCATCCAGGAAAAAAGAGGTCATTGTTCCCCTCTACTTGACACTCATTAGACCCATTATAGAGTACAACACCCCTTTTGGAATGTACCTCACAAGACATCTGCAGTACCTGGAAAGGCCACAGAAGTACCTCACAAAGAGGATTACTGGCCTCAAACAAATGCCCTACACTGACCACCTCAAAAAACTCCAGCTTAACTCCATAGCATATCGCCTACTCCGTGGTGATCTCTGCCTAACATATAAAGATATGTCAAACCTAGAGCTGTTGGATATGCTACACCTAAAAAAATCCCAATCCCTCCGATCTACATGCTCTAGGGACCTAAACCTTGTCACCACAATAAACGGGACATACTGGAGGGATAGATTCCTATCCCAGAGACTTCCCATACTCTGGAGCATGCTACCCATCTATGTCAAGCAAAGTTCATCATTAGCACTCTTCAAGAAAAATCTTGATGAGTGAATGGGAAATAGGAAATACACCCCGGGGATCACTTCTGTGTCTCTGCTCGACAGTGGTACAGGAAAATAACTTTCTTGGGTGGCGTAAGCCAGGGAATCTTGTTGGTTAGGCTCACGTAGGCCCTTGGGCAGATAGCCTAGTACCTACCTATGAACCTATGAACCTTATGAACCTACTGTGTTTACAGGTAGGTAAATGGTGCTATTTCAGGATGTCAGTCTTTTGAAATGTCGATCATATGGTGTTGGCCATAGGAAAGTCAGCATTGTGAACGGTCGACATTCTGAAGTAGACCCAGTGAGACACATAGACATCCCCTCACCAGGCTGAACAAGGAGAAAGTCACAGTCTGCTGTCTTTCTGGTACCAGGATTTGTCAGATAACACAGGCACTCAAGTCTCTCAACAACAAGTACCATTATGATTCAGTCATAGTACATGATGGCGTGAACAACTTGAGACATACCTCCCTCGAATGCATGAAGAGAGACATGATTGAGCTTTCTGATCATGTATCACAGGCAGGTATGTCTCTAGCCTTGAGCAGCATATTGCCCTCACACAGGATGATATCACAATATAAACAGAAAATCATTGACTTCAATAATCAGTTTAGTTTCTGGTGTCATTTTAAGGGGATCCAGTTTCTGTCAGCCTGGGATGACATGATCGATAGACCTTGATGCTTTGCCAGAGATGGTCTTCATCTGTCACCCCTAGGAATTCAGCTACTGGCAAAGTCTCTTGCCATCCCTACAGTGCCTTTTTTAGACAAAGTCACAAGGACAAAACTCCCAACATAAAAATTTCATCAAAATAAAACAACTTCACAATTATATCACTAAATGCTAGGAGTGTTAGCATGAAACTGCACTGACTGGAAGAAGCCCTCACCTTGGATGACGCAGACATTTGTGCAGTCACGGAGACCTGATTCAAGGGCGTGGAGAGCACCCCAGCAATACCAGGTTACATGTCCTTCCACATGTTCAGACCACAAACTGTAGGCATGAAAACTAAAGGAGGCAGTGTATCAATATTCATTAAAGGTAAATACACCTCCAGATTGATAAACAGTAGTATGATTCCCTGGAGATACTTTGGGTGCAATTAACTGTTGCTAGGACACCTAGTCAAGTCATTGCCAGCTACAGGACCTCCTCCAAGAATCAGTGCACCCACTCTGTCTATTTGGATCCACTTGAGTCTATCAATATACATCCAAACATCATGGATTTCGGCAACTTCAACTACCCATCCATTGACTGGGTAAATTGCTCATGCTCAAACTCACTTGTCCGAAGGTTCCTCGACTTTATTAATGCCAATGCTCTTGACCAGTTGGTTGATACCCCTCAGGGGTACCAACATCCTGGATCTGGTGCTTACCAACATGGGAGACCGCTGTAGCACCTACACTGTGAGATCTTCCCTGGAGAGCTCTGACCAGAAGTCAGTCTCATTCGAAGTAACTATCTCACCTGCCCATTCCTAACAGCAACTAGACTAAAACAGTTATCCAAAGCAGATTATAAACTCTTATGGGATGGTATAAATAGATTCAGTGCACCTCTTCCCTCAAAAGGGACCAGAAAACATCCCTGGCTGCATCCTACATGGGCTCCAATAAGAATTAGCAACACCACTGGGTACTCTTTTCAATCATAGTCTAAGCACAGGCTTCATCCCAGCTGTATGGAAAATGGCCACTGTTATCCCTTGCACAAAAATGGTGCTTCCATTGACCCTAGGACCTATAGACCTATTAGCTTGACTAACCTTATCTGCAAGGCCATAGAGTGAATCACCATGGACCTTATCAACAAATATATAATTAATCTCCAAACACTTGACCCTACTAGTTTGGATTTGTCAAAGGAAGATCATACCTGTTAAATCTGGTGGACTTTTTCCTGATAGTCAGCAAGACCCTGGATGAGGAGAAATTTGTGCATACAACCTACCTAGACTTAGCCACGGCCTTTGACATTATACCCCATTCAGGCATCATAGACAAACTCACCTAGCTCGGTATCAACCCTTATATCGTTAGGTGGGTCTACAACTGACTCACTGATAGAACTCATACAGTCAAAATAGGGGACTCCACCTCCAACAGCAGACCTGTAACCAGTGGTGTTCCACAGGGATCAGTCTTGGGACCTCTACTATTCAGAATCTATTTCTCTGAAGTACAATAAAAAAACAAAGGTGTGGCTGATAAAGTTTGCTGATGACTGCAAACTGGGAGCAGTTATAGAATCTCCAAACTAAGTCAACATCCTACAAGATGGTCTTATGGAAACAGATGATTGATGCCAAAGTCATGGCTTTAAACTCAATTAAAAAAAAATGTATTATCCTCCCTTTCCATAATGGTGATGTTCCTGCTAACTACCATATCAAAAGCAAAACCTTAAGTATGACCTCTGTGGTGAGACAACTGGGCACACAGGTTGACAGCAACCTTACCTTTGATTACCATGTCTCCACAGTGGTAAGAAGGGCATTCTATACTGCTCATCTCATTAGTAAGGGCATTGCCTGTAGAAATAAATAACCCTATAACCCACCAAAGGACAGCCATGCTGAAGTCCTTATTTCCAAATTACAGCTTAACTCTAGTAAATCCTTATATATCTTCTGTATCTATCTACCTCCTGGAAACAATATCAGTGCACTGGAGGACATTCTTAGCTGGGTCTCAGCATCCTTCCCACAAGAAACTATAATCCTAGGTGACTTTAATATAGACTGGAAGAACATCAATACTGAACATCCTACCTCTCATATTAACCTCCAAGGCTTCTCTCAGACCATTACCTCCCCAACAAGAATAAATAAACCAAACAAAAAAGAGAGCACTTTTGATTGGATCCTTATTATTAACTACCACAAAAATTACTCAGTTGGTATCCTTCCTGATGATGTAAGTGACCACTCCTTGACCTATATAATCAGGCAAAAGTTTGATACCTCTCACCTAACATCATATAGGACTATACGGACCAACAAGCAATTTAACCAACACCTTTTCCAGAGTGAACTCAGTGCCTGTGATTGGTCTCAATTAAAAACCTTCCCACTTGAACAGGCTGTCAAATACTTTAACTCTAAGTTCTTAGAAATCCTAGACCAGTATGCACCTAAACGTACTATCAGAACTAGGTCCAGACCTGCCCCCTGGCTTACGAATGAAACCAAGAAAAAAATCTTCCTCAGAAATAAAGCCTGGTCTAGGTGGCAAACTACGAAAAATACATCAGATCAACAAATCTTTAGACATATGAGAAACATGACAAAAAAAAGAAATTCTGTCAGACAAAAAAAAACTTTTACTGTAAAATGCAGCAAACAAACCAAAACAACCTCAAAGATTCTGGGCAAGTATCAATAGACTCCTTTATCCAGGTAACTCCAGAACACCAACCCCAACAGGTGCAACACATGAGACTCCTATCCAGACTGCCAATGCTTTCAATTCCTTCTTCACAGAGGCTATCCAATCTCTAGCCAGTCAACTAGCTCCTGATACAGCCAGTCTTCTTAACTCTTCTCCCAGCTGTCTTCTTACCTTCCGATTTCTACCCACCTCAACTAGTTTTATCTATAAACTCATTCTAAAACTTAAGCCTTGTACTCCTTCTGCTGACCAAATCCCAGCTGAATACGGGCAAAAAGCAGCTAAAGAAGTAGCTTACCCAATATCCATCCAGATTAATAGAACTACTAACTTGGGAACCATCCCTGGCATTTGGAAAATCTCACATATTATCCTCCTACACAAAGGTGGCAACTCAAATGAATACTCTATCGACCTATAACCCTACTATTCCCTTAGCAAAAATAATGGAAAAATGTATTCACCGTCAGCTTCTGAACCATTTAATTCAACATAACATACTTGCTGAAAGCCAACATGGCTTTAAGCCATTCCACAGTACTACTACTGCCCTCTTATCTTTTACTGATACCATAAACAAAAACCGCAATAACAATGTTCTCTCTTCCTCTCTGTTTATTGATCTCTCAAAAGCATTTGATATGGTAAACCACTCTCTACTTATAAATATTCTGAAATCACTCTCTTTTGATACTATGGCTGTACAGTGGTTTACTTCCTACCTCAGCAATAGGCAACAGGCTGTGCTCTGGGAGAATAAACTGTCATCCCACCTTCCAGTCTCACTGGGTGTCCCTCAGGGCTCCATTCTAGGTCCTCTCTTATTCTCAATATTTATCAATGATCTCTACCAAGCTATTCCTCAGGCAACCTGCATACAGTATGCAGATGATTCAACTTTAATTTGTGCAGCTGAATCTTCATCTGAACTACAATCCCTAACTCAGAAAATATTTAACGTACTAGAGACTTGGTTCTTAAAACGTTGCCTCCTCTTGAATCCCAAAAAACAAAGCTCTTTCTCTTTACTCCTACCCGTAAATCCATGCCTTTAGATTTCTCTGTTATTTATAACAATGGCACCCTCATATCCCCTGATTCTACCACCATACTCCTAGGAATTACAATAGACAATGACCTCAGCTTCAATACCCATATTAATAACACTATAAAAACAGTTAACAGAAAAATGGGCTCCCTATACAGGATCAAATACTTTCTCACTCCAACAGCCAGAACTACTATTGCCCACTCTCATCTAATCTCAACACTTCTTTATGCCTCACCAATTTACACCAACCTATCCAAGAAGAATCTTCTCAAGCTAACTACATCTTTCAATAACATTGCCAGATTTGCTACTTGTAATCCCTTTAGAACTCATCACTATCAGAATCTAAAACAACTAGGATGGCTTGAACTGCAAAATCAGCTTCATTTTAACCAACTTACCATTGCTCATAAGATCCTCAACCAGCCTAACAACACTCCTATACTCTCAAACCTCATTACTCGTATAAAAATCTTAATACCTTACACTCTGCTAACAAACTTCTACTTAGCATTAGTAAGTCTAACAACATGGCAGGTAACTATCTTTTCTCAAACAAAACTGGGAAATACTGGAACCTTCTGCCTAGTGATCTTACTTCACTTCCTTCCCTACCTCACTTCAAACAAAAACTCAAAATATACCTTAGAACACACTGGTTATGCCCTTGCACCAACCCTGACTAACCCACTACCTCTGTGACTAAATTTCTCCTAACTCCATTCTGACTTTAATTCAATGCTCTTTACTGCAAACTTTGCAAGAATTGTAAACCCGCATACAGTTATTTTCTACCTCACATGAATATCTTGTTCAATATGTTGTAAATACTCTTCTGCAACCATTCTCAGGAATTGTATACCTGAAAAAAGTTCATTCTACCTCATGTGAATATCTTGTTCTATATTATTGTAAATATTGCTCTGCAATGTACTGTAAAATGTTTTGTATCATCTGCTATGTTAACTTGATTGTAACCTTACAAACAGTTTTGAATTTGTATCCTTATACATATTGGTATAATGGATCTGTCTTGGAGCTTTTTTCCCTAGGCCTCTACTGAAAATGGACATATATCCAGTTGGACTAGCCTGGTCAACAAATGTAAAATAAATAAATAATTAAATAAAAATTATATCCTACCTGTACTCTTCCCTCATCAGGCTAATAACTGAGTACAACACCCCTTTTTGTATGTATCTTTTCAAGCACCTGCAGCAATTGGAGAGATCACAAAAATTCCTCACAAAGATAATTTAAGGTCTTCAGCATCTTTCCTATGTGGATTGGCTGAAATCACAGTCATTTTATTCTGTTTCATACAGACTACTCAGAGGCGATCTCTGCCTTGCGTATAGGGCAATGTCTGACCTTGCTTTATTGGAAGTGCTGCATATTTCCAAGTCAAATGACACACAGGATACTCACTCTAAAGACTTTAACTTGCTATGTGACATTAATAGAACATGCTGGAAGGACAGATTTGTCTTCCAGAGGTTACCACACCTTTGGAACAGACTCCCACTTCATATCAAACAGAGCACCTTATTGGCCCTCTTCAAACACAGTCTGGACAATTGGATAGGTAACCTTGAATTCTCCCCAGGGGTTCCACTTGTGTCTCTCTTGAACATGGGCAATAGGTGCTGATCATGGAAACAAGGGTAACTTGGCTAGGCTTACAAAGGCCCTAAGGCCATTAGCCTAGAAACTTCTTATGATCCTATGGTCCTATGATCAATTATTCATCTCTCTTTTTCATAAATTCTACTGTTATCTGCATTCAGCATTTTGATTCTGTATCCCATTGTTAACATGCACTTATAATGTAAGCTGCTGTTTTAAATTTTTTATGACATAAATAGTTTTTTAAATTACTCACCTTCATTTGACATTTGGACAGCAAGTCTATGATTTTCAATTCTTCCTAGAAAATGAGAAATATACCAATCTATATTAGTCTCAGTCTCCATATTTCTTGAAAATGTATATATTTGAAATCTTTAATAGCATATGGTTCATTAAATGACTTGATAAATTAAATAATTAAATATGACTTTAGAGACTAAGCTATTAGCATCTAAAGCTACATTTGTATAAACATACACACACACACACACACACATATGTATATATATATATATATATATATATATATATATATATATATATAAACTCTCTCTCACACACACACACACACACACACACACACGTATAGCTATACATATGTCTCTCTCTCTCTCTCTATATATATATATATATATATATATATATATATATACGTATATATATCTGGTTCCTTAATTTGATTGAGTGTTCATTTGGTAGACAAGTGATAGCTGAATGTATGAAACACTGAAGGACTGTTTCATTGTGAAAGGTGAGTAGGGCTATAGAAGTTGAGAGCATTTGTGTTGTGTGTGTGTGTGTGTGTGTGTGTGTGTGTGTGTGTGTGTGTGTGTGTGTGTGTGTGTGTGTGTGTATATGTGTGTGAGTGTGTGTGTGTGTGTGTGTGTGTGTGTGTGTGTGTGTGTGTGTGTGTGTGTGTGTGTACACGTGTGCGTGTTAGAGTCAGGGTTAGGATGAGTGACAGGATTTGTATATTTGTATGCAAGTATGTTTATTTTATGGTTAGGGTCTGGATTAGTTAAGGGAAGTAGATGTAGAGTTGTTAGTGTGTTTGTGTGTCAGTTTATCTTGTGCAGTGGCTGTGTTACAAGAATGTTTTTATTAAGTTATGGTGTAGGGTTATGATGTAGGGTTTTGCATTGACAGAGTGATATATTAGGGTTATGGTTAGCACGCGTGCTAAAGTTGATATGTGGGAGGGTGACCAAATGAGGCTCTAATGACATACAAATGAAGTATGTGTGAAAAAATCTGTGACTATCTTATGTAAACTATGATCTCTTTCCTGTTTTGAGCAATTCATAGTTGCTTTTTAATGTGCATCTGTGTCCTGCTGAAAAGGCATATAAAAAGTGAAGTTACACCTTTCCCATTCACTTTACAGTTTGAGAAGATGCTTGTGTTTGTTGCCAACTTAATTATTTCCCTTTCTGAGGAGCTTATCTCAGGCATGCCAAGATCAAATATACCCAGCGGTGCTTACTGTTCAAGAAGACAAAGGTATTTGCAATATAGGCAAAGGCTAACCCATTTGAACTTTGTTGATCAGGATATCTTTGAAAAGTTTAGAGTGGACTCTAAACTTTAGTACTATATAGTACTGATTATGGTCAATTTTTATGTCCAGAGATTAGGTGTGTCTGTGGCTTCCTATCTCTGTGGATGTCAAGCTGTGTATAGCTCTTACTATGCTTGCCGTGGGGATCTTCCAGAGACAATCTAGTGACCTAGGTCATCTCACAAGCTTTTGCCACAAAGATACTTCAGCAGTTCCTCGACATACTTTTGGCACTGACAGAGTGATATTTCTGTTTCCCAGTGTCATCTCAGTACAAAACCAGTACCATGAGTGTATTCATTGAGATGGCATGATTCCCTTAGGTGCCTGGTGCAACAAATTGCACCCATATTGCTAAGACCCCATCTGGACCACAGGAGAAGTAGTACTGGAACAGGAAGAGAACTATTCTATTAGTATTCCATTAGCTGACAGGTAATGTGTGATGCATGAGAGCGTATCACCAACATGTCAACCCATCATCCTAATAGTGCCCTTGATTCCCCTATTTGACAAACATACTGTCTCTTCCTGCATAGTTGGATTCCTCATGGTAACCTAGTTGGTAAGTGCAAACTATTAGTACTGTTAAAAATTTAATAATCCCCTTAGCTATGGAGTGACATAGGTACTGTTACATAATTGCCCCCTCCCTTTTATATTTGTCCCCCTATTTTGTTTTCCAGGTGATGCAGGCTATCCAATTGAACCTTGTCTAATGACACCATTCCATAACTCCCAGGAAGACACAAAACAGAGAACTTAAAATCACCCTGATTCAGATTCAGATCATCATTGAGCAAGTCACTGGCCTGCTCAAAATCTGTTTCCATTGTCTGGATGAGTCTGGGGGTACCCTTTAGTATGACCCTGCTACTGAAGTCAGAATGTCTGTCACCTGCTGCATTCCAGACATCATAATCACACGTTGGTCTGATGAGCAATTGACACAGCCAGTTACTGATACCAGCAGTGGAATTCTCTGTATCATTATTTCTATCATTGAGAATAGTAGCAACTCCTGCAGAAGGCTCATACATGCTATATATCTGCTCAGCCAAAGAGGTTGCATCGAGTCCATAACTACAGATCATGACATTTACTTTGTGAAAGTGCAAAAAATTCACCCAAATGAAACTTAATGCATGCAGTGTTTTGTGTGGGCTATGCTGAGTGGTGCATTGTTAACTTACACTGTGCTTCTGAAGAAAAAAAATGTTTTGATTTTTATAAACAATTTGATATCAGTCATCATCTGCATAGAGTTGAGGGCAGGTGTTGATTTAAGTGTCTAAATCAGGTGTCTGTGTTCCTCAAAGGCCCTAGGGCCAGAACACAGTCTTAGAATTTATGAGCTTATGAACGTATTTAGGGCTAAACTGATATGTTTCACTGAATTGTCCAGAGAAGAATATGCTGAGTTTTACTGTGTATAAATTACTTGCATTCAAGAAAAGAAGTGTTTTTTTTTTCTTTTCCTATGATATTCCCTGTTTACTGTTTTCAGACACTAGGAAGAAGTACAACATTGGCTGTGTCTGAAGACTGACTTTTGAGTGAGTAACACTTCTGTGTTACTGATGTTGAAAATGTAAGTTACACTTAGATGATATCACAGAAAATGTCCCCTATGGATAGTGTGGGTGGTAGTCCCAAAAAGCCCCAGCAAGTGCTGGCATGCAAACCTCTCAACTGTCCTGATTTTTGCAAAATATCCAGATTTTTGTTTCAGATTTTTGGTCTGATCCTCATAAATTTGTGGTTTTATTTATTTTATTTTTATTTTATTTTGTATTTCTTAACCGGGATGGTCCGACTGGACGAGGTCCATTTCCAGCGGAGCCCCGGGGAGAAAAGCTCCAAATAAAGACAACTTTACATAACATACAAAAACATTGCTATCAAGAAACATTATTACCATTTTTTCTATAGTGGAAAGTTACACTGAGAGAAAAAAAAGAGAAGGAAAAAAAATCAAATAAAAATGATCATTTACATACATAAGTTAAACTTCATAAATAGTAACAGGCAAAGATAGGTTTCAATATAGGATGTTATGTTTATTGGGTGCGCAGAGGTAAAAAATAGGAAGGAAGTATGGATATAGTATTATGTAGTACATGGACACAGCCATGAATCTCTAAGATATGATTTAAGCCTGTTTTTGAATTGTGAGGTATTTGGAGCAGAGGTCACAGCTAAGGGGAGGTTTTGTGGATAGAGTTTGCTTTTCACTTATTGCTAGTTTGACCTCAGTACTGGCATCTGTTGGGCATTTGGTTCGATGGTGTCTTTTTTTTTTAATAATGACAGTTTGTGGGTAGTTTGGTTGTTTGTGCTACCTTTAAGACATTTGCCAAAGCTCTGTGGGGCAGATGTCCTGTGCAGGGATAGTGTGTTTTACTTAGATCATTTCAGAATTGTGAGATGAGGCAAAAAGTAACTGAAAGAAGGCCATTAGGACACTGCAACAGTGAATGCTAGTTATGTATGCCACTAGAGATGAATTAGTTGGTAGGTCCTGATAGGTGTTTCATTTTTTCTGGGGTTGCAGTTTAATTTAATTTAGTTTTGACACAAACATTAAGATTACTGAAGGACAAAATAAAGTTATTAAATGGGAAAATATATGTCATGCTTAGGAGAAATGTTGAGAGGGAGGTTATTTCTTTGCAAGGTCTTTTCTACTATATAAGTAGGACTATGACTGCAAGGAGAACATTTAGGAAATTGTTTAACATTTTGTTAAATGGTAAGTGAGAGAAGCATCAGAGGAGGAAGAGTCCCAGGAGGATGAAGGAAGCCTTGACGATGTGGATTTTTTTTTTTTTTATATTTTAATGGAGCCTCCATCTGGCAAGGTGACTGGTTAGAAAGCAATGAATTGGATCTACATATCTACTGATGCTGCTATGTCTGAGGTAAATTATTTTTCTTATGACAGTGATTTGCATGGCCCTGGTCAGAAGAATGGAGGTTAGAAAGGACTAGGAAGAGAAATTAGATAAGCAATCCACAAAAAAGCAATGTGAGTATGGGAGTATACACACACACACACACACACACACACACACACATACATATATATGTATATATATATATATATATATATATATATATATATATATATATATATATATGTATATGGCTCCTAAATATGCAATAAAGTCTAGAAGATTCAGGATCTTTGATTGAAAGTGTTTACATTGGTATTTTTCTACCCCAAGCTGACTCCAAAGAATTTTTCCTCTTGTAGACTGAAAATGTTGGATGTGTGATGGGGAAGAAAGACAAACTTGGGAGTATACTCTTTGGGAGAACAATGAGTTGGCAGTCATTAAACATTTCCTGCAGACTACTCTGTCACAAATACTGGGTGAACAAATTGGTGTAACTAAGGAAATTATCTATCTATCTATCTATCTATCTATCTATCTATCTATCTATCTATCTATCTATCTATCTATTTATTTTAGAGCTGCAATAAATAATCAGAATTGCCTAGTCATACTAAGGACTTGATGAATTTAATTCTAGTGGTTTCCAATAAAAAGCAATTACTTGAAAATAGAAATAAAAAAAATCTAAACCAGCCATACTTGAAGAAGCGAATACAGTAACAGAGATAAATGAACTGGAAATGGTATCTTTAGAAGGGGGTAGGAACAAATTACATAGAAAAAAATGGGAAATGTGGGAACCATACATACAGAATAATGTTTTGGAGGCAGAATGAGGTTTAAGAGAAGGCAGAAATTGAAAGAGCTATGTAATGTTTGACTGACAATGATTGTAAGGAAGATTATACACGAAATATAATATTTGCAACTGAAAATGTCAATATGGTTTGTTTTAATTTACATAAATGTGTGAGTGCCTATGTCAAAGTAATAATTCAATAAAGATGCTTCTTGTTATAAAAAAAGAATGGAAGTACTCAAAACATTTTAAGGGTATTTGTATTTCTAGAACTCGGGTCAGTAAGGATTTCCCATCGGGTCTATATTAAAAGAATGAATAATCAAAACTGCGAATGCTCAGATGAGCAAAAATGCAGCAACTCAAAAACGTTATAGTGGGGGGCTGCGCCCCTCACACCCCCCACTAAATATATATTCCAACTCCAAGTTCGCACTATAGTGAAGAAAGGGCAAATATTCTGATCTTCATTGTACTGTGATAAAAAACAAACAAACCTCGAGTTACTGCATTTTTGCTCATCTGAGCATTCGCAATTTTGATCATTCATTCTTTTAATATAGACCCTGCCAGTCAGTATGAAAATTGTGTTTAATTAGATGATAAATCAATTGTTTATTCATTGAGCAAATGTGTGTGTCTAACTCTGACATAGTACAACATTATTTAGACAATTAGTTTTGCACTGTTTGAAATTTAACACAACATTTCCTGCAAGATATTTTCCAGGCAAGGGAAACTATATTACTGACAACCATTTTCATTTGCAGATGAACGATTTTGTGAATCAGGTATGATCCTAAGTGTACCTTGGGTGTGGTGAAAAGGATGGCTCCCTGGTGCAGAAGGTTATCGGCAGATGCCAATGAGGGGATAAACAGTACTAGCATTTAAAAATTAATACCAATATTGCATCTGTAGTCTTCGATTGAAGTGGTAATGCACTTTTTGTGTGAAATTTATAACTGTCGTAAGTCACTTGTTACATTTGTTGCAAGTTCTCTTTTAGAGTTTGGGTGCTTTTTATTTTGCCATCAAATTAGTGTCATGGGTGCATAACTGGGAACTGCAAAAGGTGACAGAATATGTAGCTATCCTTCTTTTTGGTATTTCAGTTGACCATCTATCCAGAGGAGGTGCGGGCATTTGGATAGTATCAACAAGTAATTGATAATGGAATTTTGGACACTCAGCTAATGGAAAGTGGCTGATGTGGCATATAAAGCATGATGTGTCCCACTCCTAATAGTGAATGAAAGATGTCACAATTGTAATACTCATCCAGATGAAGAAGAACATAGTCAAGTGGATACATGTGTCATGTGTGGAAGTAGTGAAATGCAAAGACAGAGCTCAAGCATATGGTAAGTGTGATTAAAGTGTCTTATGCCAAATTCCAAAAAGAGAATTAGGCTTGTGCTGTCAAAAAAAAAAAAAAAAAAACAATAGCATTCTCCAGTAGTGAAGGTTGGCAATGTGCAAAGTTGAAGCAATAACATTGCCCATTGAACTGAAATGTCATGTAGGTGATGCAAAAACTACTCCTCCATGTGGGACTTTGTGTTGCAGGTAGTAATAAGTGGGAGGCCAGACTGTCTGCAGTACCAAGTTTCACATAGAGATGGAGTTTTACTGCACAGTCTATGAGCCATTATGGGGGCTGAGGACTATTTGCATGCATGTTTGGGTGATATATGTGAGCCATCCGTGTACCTCACTGGGAATAGCTCATATAAATCTCTAAGTTAAAAACAGACTGAACTCTCTGATAGGTAAGCGGCTCTACATGTCTGTCCTGTGACATGGGGAGAGTATAAGTATGACAGCTGTGTTGACTATCATGCGTGTATTCTCCCAACTACCCCATAAGTGGAGCTGCTGTGCAGTATGGCCTCAGGACTGTGCAGTTCCACCTGCACTCGAGACCTGATAATGCAGTCAGCCCCTGTGCCTACAGTATCAGGACTGACATACAGGTTAAGCTCTGCAGCAGGACATCCTCAGCTGGAATTGTCAAACTCACAGATTCACAGGCATGTTTGCACTATGTTAAATGCAGATAATAAGATTCATTAGCACAGCATTTTATCTAAACCCTTTACCTGCTTCCAGTTGCTGGGACTATGAGCCCTTCAGTATCTTGGTATTGCACTGTACTGAGCTATGTGAACCCTTCTCCCCTCTGACTGATGTCATCCTCAAGGGATAGAGTGGACTTGTCACTTCAGGGCAGTAAAGCAAAATGGCAGAGGCTTTCTGCTCTGCAACTGCAATTTTTTTTCAATCTGACCTTTTAGGTTGTGATATTAAAAAATGGTGCACTATATGCAAGTTCAGAGATTTTAAACATTTGAAAAGTGCAGTACAGATTTTTGTTAACATCAGTCAAAGGAGCTAGTGGAGAGAACTATTCAGACAGTAAAAAAAATAAATCTAATGAAAAAAAGCACTAGCAGAAGGAAAACGAAATGTCATATTGGAGACTAGTACTCTATTGAAGACACTCAGTACCTCAGCAGTTAAAACTTTGTTGGGAAGAAGATTAAAGTGCAATCTACAAACTTTGACTGCATTGTTAATGCCACAGAATCAAAATAAGGTCAAATACATGGTGTAAATGAATTGTAACAGAATCATCAAAGGCACTTTTATTTCAAACAGGGACTCCAGGGCTTTATCTGATGTGAAAAAGGGAGACGAATTCAGAAAAGCAAATATTGTAAGGTCAATATTCAGAAGTCCAGATAAATCACAATAGCAGAGAAGCACATAACATCTGTAGTCCAGAGAGAGTATAAGTGTGTGTTTAAGAAAAATAGAAAACTTTCATTCACAATAGATTCATCTAAACAGCAAGGAGAAATCATACAGAGTCAGGCAAAACGTAACAGTACAGAGACAGACAGCTGACTTCTGAAGATTCAGAAGTCCAGGAAATGACTCCTATACAACTATTTCAAAAGGAAGGCGTTCAACATGCATTGCACAATAAAGAAATACATGATAGACCATAAGTGGGGAAAGGTAGAAAAACTCACAGACATATGGACAGTTCAAACAGTTTTTCCATTTCCTAGATGTTAGTCTACTTTGTTTATAGACTCAGAACACTAAAAAATTATGGGCAGGATTCACGAAGCTTCCGTGTAAGAGATACATGGCTTACACGGAGGCTGCAGTTAAATGGTGTGATGTCAGCATGTCATGCATATGCATGAGGGCATGCTGAATCACACCGAAGGCTAACACAGTCCATGGAAGACAGTAGGGGGCGTGTCCATAGGCCGAGCCCTGCAAGCGGACACGCCCCCAGAAGAGTAAAATTGCCCAAAGTAAACACCCACGACAGAGGCCATGGAAATGTGAATAAACACAACACAACACATGCCCCCACAGACTATGAACATAAAATATATAAATGAACATGTTATATATTTTTTTAAATCGTAAAGATGTTTGCCCGTGAGTGCGCGTTTGCTGGGCGTGCCCGTAGCTTAGCCACAGTTAGCAGTCAGTGGAAAAGGATATAAGAACTAAATATGCAAAGTAAGCCAAGAAGCAATAGCATAGCGGTAGAGACATCAGCTGAAGAGCAGGCATTCATGGTTCGAGCCCCCACAACATCAATTTTTATTTTTAGTAAAATAAGCACGAAACAAGTCCCTGACAAACATGTACACATATAAAACCATAGTTTATGTAAAATGTAATGAAATAGTCCATTTATTTTGAAGAAATGTGAGATAACAAAACAATTAAAAATGCAAGATGTGCCTATAGCTAAGCTACAGTTTAACAAGGTGAGTGCATCTGCCAGTAGGTGAGCAGTTGTTTAACAGGTGTAAAATGTGTTCCCGTAGGTGAGCAGTGGTTTAACATGCTGAAACTGTGTGCCCCTAGCTGAGCTGAGCTTAATATGCGTGCTAACAGCCAAATGAAGCATAAACCAGCATACCCTGTTTGCGCGAAGCTGCACACCGCGCCAACAAGCTAACCAACGGGCAACGTTGAGCAAGCCGTATCAAAACTGCCTTTACACAGACACACCCCTCAGCCTGTCTAGACAGTCATAAAAAATAAAAAGCAGTGGCCAGATTCGAACCCAGGATACTATGCACCATAGTCAAGGTACTGAAACACTAAGCCATGACAGCAGTACCTATAAATGCAGTAATAGCAAATATATAGGAATGAATACAAAGTGGAGTATGACAAAGCAGGTTTTGTGAAGTTGATACAATTCCAAAATGGCCAATCACAGATATGTGCGGGAAAAATGGCATATATAAGCCCCATAGGCAGGAATACACAGCATAAATGATTGTAGAACTAACTTGCAGCCAGAATGTCAGGAGTAGGTGAGGGTAGTTGCTTTTGAGCACAGAGGTGGGGCATTGAGGAGTCCAGATACATGGTCTGGCACCTAGTCCATGATCATGAGGCCCTACTCATGCAGGGCCAGGTCCTGTGGGGAGCATATAGGGCTGAGGCATGGGACCAGTTGGCTCATGATCTCACCAGTGCCACACGGATTCCAAGGACTGGTGAGCAGGTTCGTCACCACCATGCGGACCTGAAGAGACGCAAGCAGGACCAATTGAACCTTTGGATCCAGGAGGCCCGGCAAATGCCCAACGCCCCACTACTGAGTAAGTTACATTTAATTATGTATGTAAGAAATTAAACTAGCTGATATTATGGAGATGTGTATTCCAATATTACTTCATTTATATTACAGCTGCAGGTGTCCGTTCTGCGAACTGCAGAGCCTATGGCGATAGGCTGGTGCGGTTGCGCCACCAGGCAGGTCAGTAATCCTCTCCCAGTAACTGTAAAGAAATATAAAAGTATGACAGTTAGCAAAAGAGTGCAGTGTAGTCACTAACTAATAGAATGTGCAAGTAACAGTGTAAGAGTGTTTGCAAGTATTGCTTGATTACAGAAGTGTGTTGCAGTCTGTAATCCAAACAGAAAAATGAAAATGTCTGAAATAAAGTCTGAAATAAAGATGCCTCACCTGTAATATAATAGTACACAACCTGCAGCAGGCTAAAAAGTACAGCAGAAGAAGATGAGCAAATCACATGTGTGAAATATACCCCTGTTGAAATACTGAAACATGACAGAAGTGAGACAGCAGGAAAGGATTGTAATAACTACACGTAAAACATGTCAATAAAGCCTAGAAGTAAGTACCATCCCGAATAGTAAAATGAAAACAAGTGAGAGAGTGTGAGAAAGAGTTATGAATCCACCAATAAAGTAGTAATAACCCCTGAATAAAGTATACTGCAGTCAGTACAGAATGAAATGAATGTGAGAAGCAAAACCAAACAGCAAAATCTGTTCAAAGTTTTGCTGCACTGGAATGTGTATCCCAAAATCTGGATATGTTGCTCACAGTCTGCAATATGCAGATAGTATGATTGTCTGACATACCAAACATCCACAGTTGTCTATAGCTATATAAAGCAAATGTAGCAGGATGATGTAGCTGAACAAAGCCAGATATGAATGTGTATGAAGAACAAAAAAAATGTATATTGATGTAGCAGCAACAGTCCTATCACCAAATTGAAGTAGTTATCATATAGGAAACTGTAGTTCGAACAGTAGTGTGTATATATGGGAAGCTATTAGAAATGTACAGCATATGTATTGGTATTCGAAGGTGTTAATATTATTTTCTTCACCCCGCCCTATAACCACATATAACCCATTCCACGTGAAAATGGTATGTGCAATCACAATTAACACCCTTGGACATTTGTCCTGTTGGGTCATACATATTTGCATGTCCGTTGATGCATCCACCCTGTTCATACATCCAAATTTGATGGCCTGTTGCCATCAATCAACCCTGCATGTTGCTGGACTGTGTATTGCTGTTCAGATTATGCATGTGTTATGCTCACTGTTCAATTGTGTGAATATCTGGGTGTTTGGTTAATGGGAATACTAATGCATGCTGTTAGAACTAATTGCAAATGGTATTATATGTTACTAACCCAAACTGTCATGACATAATGCAAAACATAGGACGACAGGGAAGGTGGGTTCCAGCGGACCCACCTCTCCCACCTCAGCTGGCGAGTGTACCTGGCACTAGTGCCCTGTCTGGACCCTCCTCCGGTGGCCCTATGCCACCTGTGGGTGGAAGTGCTGCAGGGGATGGGGCCCGTCCCCCCTCTGCAAGTGTGGCTGGAGGAGAACCACCACTCACCCTCTGTAGCATCCGGACTGTGGTGCGTAGGGAGATCCAGGACTCTGTTCTTGGGCCCCTACGCCAGCTTGAGGCACAGGTGGCACAACTTACGGGCATGCCTGTTGCCCGGCCTACACAGCCCCCAGCACAGCTCTGTCCTGGGCAGTGAAGGAACAGTGGCAACTGCCTATGGGTGGGGATATCAGTTCCACTGTTTCCATCTGTGGACTCATGGGCTCTGGATATCCAAACATCCGTCCCCGTCAATTGTGTAACCCCCCCCACACGTGTCATACACCGCCCCTGTATGGATCTTGCTTGTCTTGTCTGTTGAACTACCCAACCTACCTCCCCAGCTATATTGACTTCCTTCACCTGACATACCACTCTCACATGAAAAAAAAAAAAAAAAAAAGGGCACTCTGTACCCACAAAAACTTATGCCCCATACATAGCTGCCCATTCCACACACATGTCTGCTGGACATGGAAACTATCAATTACAATTGGCTGTACAACTAGTGTTATTGTTGTCCTGACATCTTTTTCAGGGGTGGAAGGTTTCAAATGTCACACCAAATTACAGACATATGCACAGCTGTTGCTGATGAAGAAATGGGCAGCTATGGGCCTTACCTACATCCCTCCTGCAAATCCCAAGCTTATTTCCCTACTGTCTTATCCTCTTTGTGACCCCTTTTTCACCACTTTCCTGTCTCCCCATTTTCATTTGTTGCAAAGAAAATAGCACGGGTGTGCGCCAGAGTAAGCACTGTTAAGCAGTTGTAAGCGGGTGTGCTCGGAGCTGAACGCCAGTGCGCATGCGGGAGCTCCGCGCAAACTAGCACTAACCCGGTTACAACTGCTTAAAAGTGCCTTAGTCACTCTGATTGACAGGTCCTGTAGTCAGTTCAAAAGCAAAATAAAATCCCACTGTCAGTCCCGAATCCAGGACCTTGGAAACAGTAGTCTGCATGACCTACCACTAAGCTATGACTCTTAAACAAGAACATTGTGCTAAAATAAATATATCATGTAATAGTAGGAATGAATGTAAAGGGAATATAGGATGTGTAGTACACAAAGCATGTCATTTAGAATTACTGTCAAAACTAGTGGATTTCCATAATAGTAGTGTGTGAACAGAAACAGCCATGCTAGTTGGTAGCTAGTAGGTAATAATGTCAGTTAATGTACATATATAAATGTATGTATATTTACATATATATATATATATATATATATATATATATATATATATATATATATATGTATAGTTGTAGGTATCAGTGTGCATACACACTCACTACAGGAAACAGGAGAGAGGAATGGAGAAATGTGAATCTACAACACAGCCTGAATCATGAGAGAGATACTAACCTTTACACTCACAGAACAGTGTCCACAGCATACCAGCATGGTCCCTGCCCTTACAATCTGAAAGGGCAACACCTATCTCACATACCCTTTTATAGCACTGTCCTGAAATCACAGTGAGAACTGCAATCAGTGCACAACTGGCTGCATGCAATTAGCAAATGCTGGCTTACAATTGGTGCAGAGGCCATCACATGGACTTATGCAGATACCTACAAAAGCATCCTGTACTCACACTCCACACATGCAATACATTCGTTGCACTGTCTGGAGGCAGACAGAGAGAGAGAGAGAGAGAGAGAGACAGACAGACAGACAGAGACAGAGAGAAAAAAAAAAAACACAAACAACAACACACGGTACACACACTGAGTCTAAGCTGTCAGCAGTGACAGTAGCAAGCCGTACCAACAGCAGCAGGAAGCAGTAGTAGCGGTAACACAACCAGCTGCGACAAACACAGGTAATGTAAAGTAGCAGGTTAATAGTCTGCATACTGTGAACCCTCCATATGTGTCATAGGTCTGTATCTATAGGTATGTCCATGTGATATGTTGTGTGCACATAGTTCCACCAAAAGGGGATGACTATACATTACATGTCAGTCAGTGTTTTAGCATGATCCTGGCAGCAGTGTTCTGTTGCAGTGAGGCCTGTCTGTAGGATTTGTGTGTGTGTCAGCTGGTGTAACGACTATGGCGCTTAGTTAGCAGTCATCTGGGAACTTTGTCATCCACAACCTGCACATGTTCGCTTTTACATCTGAGAAATAAATGCCAAACAAGAGGGGGCCTAGGACAGAGGCCTGTGGGATACCACAGGTGACTGGCATTGAGTCTGACATGGCTCCTACAATATCGATATTATGGACTCTGTATGTCAACCAGTGTGCAACCCATCATATGTCATATGTAGTAACATGTAAGCTAATGAGCTGGTCTATGATGCCTGAGTGGAGTACTGTGTTGAAGGCCTTAGGCAAGTCCAGGTAGGATGTATGGATTGTGTTGCCCTCATCAATGGCTGTAGTGACTGTTTTGAAAGGTCAACCAGGTTCAAAAGGCAGGATCAGCCCATCACAAAGGCAAACTGGCCGGGAACAAGTGTCTGCAGGTACCCAGTATCACTGTATATGCATCCCATACTGAATAATTCCATAGCTTAGCAGACCAGGCTGGTTAAGCTTATGGTGCGGTAGTTCCCAGGGTCAGTAGAGGTGCCTCCTTAGTGGAGTGGGACCACTGTTGCTGTATGCCAGTGTTCAGGTACATATCCTGTAGTACGGCCAAGGTTAAATATCAGTCTTATATGCGGTTGTATGTCCTCTTGGAGTTCACATAGCACACATCCAGGGATACCATCAGGTCACATTGATGCTGTGTGTTCTGCTTTGCTGAGGGCGGCCCTCACCTGGACATGTGAGATGATAGGGAGGTTACATTCAGCTGTGATAAGTATTTCTACCTGTGGCAGAGAAGGAGGGGGGATACGTGCACCGAACCTGTCTGCAAGAATGTTGCCAATATCTGTGTGTTCTGTGAATGTTAAGTAGGTGTGTATTAACTCAGAGCATATCTGAGGCATTTGGTCCATATGTGTAACATAACTGAAAAAGGCCTTGTGGTTATCTATAGTGTTCGTGGCCATTTCCCACCCAGAGTAGGCCATGGATGTTGTTATGAGAGACCATAGCTTATTACCAGTGCTGACCACAGATGCCTTCCCTTAATGTGAATTTGCTCTGTCCTGCAGTAGCCTCCTTCTATTGTTATACAATCTGCCTTTGGCTGGGGTCCACCGGACAGGATGCCTGACCTTTGTGCATAGGGTCTGGGTTAGAAATGTGTGTGCATGTTCCATGCAGTCTTTGGGATGTCCGTGGGAAGCATTCGCAAAGGGGTCAGCAGTGTGGGTTGTGGCTTCCACTGGCCCAGTGGGCTGCATGGATACCATCTCAGTCCTAACAAATGAATAACTGTCTAATCACATACATATCAAAGTAGTCTACTGTGCTTATGGTGGTGGTGGGATATGTATATCCAGGCCGAGTAACTTGTGTCCAGATCACACTAGTGGATGGCGTTCCACATACAGTACCTTGGTATGAACCCACAGAGTGAGGTTGTGCATTGGACCTGTCGCAGTGTGATGACCGATGGGGCATGCTACTATGTTGTATGGAATGTGGCAGGTATTGTTGCACAGGTGTTGGCTGAGCACTGATATCTGGCCATGTACTTGTGTATCCACCAAGAGACACACACATGCTACATATGGGAGTAGTAGTATATCACTACAGTTGAGTATCATGTATATTATGTGTGCCATATATTGCTGACATAGTCTGCTGATATCCTGTTTGTGTTCTCTTCCAGGGAGATGGCGCGTCAGCGTAATCTCGCCTACTTTGCAGCAGAAGATGAGGAGATACACCAGTGCCTGGTGCGGGATTATGACATACTGTTTTCCCGCACCAGCCAGAATCAGCAGGAGAGGGCTGCACTGTGGCAAGACCTTGTCTGTAGGGTAAATGATATTGGCACGCATAATAGGACATATGAGCAGGTACGACATCACTGAAGTGATTTAATCAGAAATGTCCATCAGCGTGTGTCGGATATCCACAGGCAACAGGTTGCCACAGGAGGTGGGGTGGCCACACATCCCCTCTCACCAGACTGGAGGGGCTACTCCTAAGTGTTGTGGCTCCAGCCCAGGAACAGCAACAGGAATACACCTGCATCATGATGGAAGCTGGATCCACACAGCAGCACGACATGGAGCGTGCAGGTAATATGCCATATGTACACTTGACTGTTCTGTACACTGTTAGTTTATGCATGTGTAAGGTGTGTCCATGGTATGTAGCTGTCAACATAGTATGTAATTGTGCAGGTGTGATATTGGCAATATCAGCAGCTGACATGTGAAAGGCAACTGGTGTACTACTGCACTGTATCATATGCAGTATCAATGGCACAGTTGTGCCCACTGACATTAATCTCCTCATTTCTGCAGGTCCCTCCGGTGTTACAGCAAGGCAGACCATCCATGCTGGTGAGTGTGTTTTAACAATACCTATAATAGCCCTGATAGTGCTAGTAATACTAGTGTAACTCAGTAGTGCTCTGTGTGTATACTGCGGGGTGTGCATGTGTGCATGTGTGCCTGTGTCCACATGTGCATGTGTGCATGTGTACCTGTGTCCATGTGTGCATGTGTGCATGTGTGCCTGTGTCCACGTGTGCATGTGTGCGTGTGTCCACGTGTCCACGTGTGCACGTGTCCACATGTGCATGTGTGCATGTGTCCACGTGTGCATGTGTGCATGTGTGCCTGTGTCCATGTGTGCATGTGTGCATGTGTCCACGTGTGCATGTGTGCATGTGTGCATAAGTGCATCCCTGGTAACATTGTGTGGACACTGTAAACTGTGTTACCTGTTTTCCTGCCACAGGTTCTGGTGCTGCTCTGGTGTCCTGCAGCAGGGAACCTGAATCTGGTGCCACAGGTACTGGTAATGATGATATATGTGTAATGGCACATGAAGGTGTGTCAGGGTCCACCATTGGTCAGCCATTTGACAGTACACAGCTGTCAACCCCATCATTGCGCACAGTCAACCTGCCAGTACATCCTATGTCACCATTGTCCCTAGGTGATGGACAGGATACAGTGGGCATTGACCAGGGTAATGTGGTATCTGTGGCACATGCTTCCCCACACAGCAGCCATGGGCAGGGTCCTGCGATGGTACCACACAGACAGTTGCCCATGGGTTCTTGTGGGAGCATCCATGGGCGTACTTCCTCTGGCAGACGTGCCCAAAGAGGTCTGTCAACCTCAGCTATGTTTTGGGCTGTCATGCAGGCACAGTCGCGTATGGAAAGGTACACCAGACAGGGTCTGAGGGAGCTGAGAGCATGTCACACAGCCATGACTGACAGTATGCGTGACATCGCGGATGCTATTCGTAATTTCACTGATGTCATAGACAGACGTTGTGGGGACATATTACAGCAGTTCCACAACCACATGTCCATGAGCCAGGGCAATGGTGGGCGGTTGCAGCATCGACGTGGCCGTATGCCAGCAACAGCAGCAGCTTGCAGTCGGCGTGGGCGACAACAGGCCCGCGCACACCCCCATAGTGCCAGCAGCAGTCACAGCAATGCTGGGTCTGTGCTGTCATTGGAAGGCCCCAGGAGACCACGTGCACGTGGCTCTGGACAGTCCCAACAGGGACCTGTGTCCAGTCAACACACTCCCATTTCTGATGACAGTACCCAGTCTGGCTTAGTACCGGATATGGTCCATAATACCCCTGCCAGGCACAGGTACCGTGTCCATGCCCACAGACACTGATCTGTATGACTTGCCAGGTGCAGTCTGTGGCTGTCCACAAACCCCTGTATATGGCAGCCATGAGGTGGAACTGTGTGTGTGCATACACACATGCAAAATGTTAACACCTAGGGCTACCACATACATGCACACACTGCACCAGCAGTGCCCCACTCTGTACTGCTGTCCCTCACCAACACACATACACACACATGTCAATTGGTGGTATCAGTGGCAGACTCAGGCATACCTAATTCACACCCTGTGCATATGATGAAACTGTGCCACCTCCTGCAATCTCCAACATCAGTGCAGGAACAGGTAAAAACGTTGCTGATGCACAGGGTGACTACATAGAAGTGTATTAGTAGTATCAAGTTGGTAACAGTACAGTGTGCTGATATGACTGTGTGTATATCCCAGCATGCCTGATGCAGTAACCGTATGACTATACTGAATTGTTATCTGCACCCATAGTACGTACCAAAGTGTAACAGCTGCACATTATTGCATACCGGTGGTAAGGATGTCAACAGATAGCCACATACATGGGTAGCACAGGGGGGAAGCTAATGCAAGTAGTGATATGCAATGATGGACATGTACAGTAATGGTGGCAAGTTGCCCACAATGACTATGCAATGTGGATGTTTGCACATGTTGATATGTGTGCAGTACCAATGTAATCCAAATCACAATTAACTATGACATAATATCAGTTCTACAGTGGACATCTGCACTGTGCATTCCTGGGTACATGTTGATAGTGCCTACATATTTGCACTGTTACCTACTGTTAGTGTTACCCCTTCTTTGTTGTACAATGGACTACTTCCAGCCCTGCTTACTGTAGCTTTGTTTGCATGCATGTACGCTTGGGGTTCCCTGGAACACTGCTTCCACCTGCAATGCAGTGTTACAGTGCTTCTGTGGACTCCTAGTGACAACTGCATAGCGTACGATACTTATGTCAAGTTTACACATGACAGAACATCACTGTCTGTCCTGTTCGCATGTACGTTGCATGTGACACATTGCACATGTCTTACCTGGCATTTACCCACGTGTGCAGTCATATATGCCAGTGCTATGAAATCAGTAGCAGTACACCCACACATACACACCTTCAGTATGTTGTTCCCCATTGGCCCTATGTGTTGGTAATCACCATGGCAATCACACTACTAGGGTAGCATGTGCAAAGGTAACCTGTGAATCACCTCTATGGTCCAGTTGTGGTTTATGTGAGTCATGTGGCAATGTCACAGCTGCCACATGTATGCAGTCAACCATCACCCCTGGCCAGGAACGTAGAACACATGTGTGGGATTCCACCACATAGCCAATCTGGGGACTGAGCACTCTGAACCCAGTAATGCCATACCCTGTCAGGTGGCATGACATACTACAGTGACTACAATACCAGTCAGACATAGACCTGCACTGACAGCAATCTGAACACACTGGGGCATACTTGGAGACTCAGAATAGCATCCTGCCTGTGCGTCACACAACTCCGCAGCTGGCACACAGGCATATGTTACGTCGGAACAGAGCACATGCCACACATGGCAAACACATCCCATGTGCCACACACTCACAGCCTGTAGGGCTACACAACACACCTGCTACAGATGTGTCAGGTACCTCTCTTGGTCGCTGCAGTGGGGTCCCGCTGATCAGGCTGTACATGGTGAAGGTCACAGTGATATGCCTGTGGGGCACTATGGTCCACCACAAAACACATGCATACAGGTCAGTCAGAGGCATGGACACATATGACTCAGTCATTGACCATGCCACTATGGATGACCTGAGACATACCTCCCTGGACTACATGATAGGGAACATAGAAGGGATCTCTCAGCATGTGGCACGGACCAGTATGAGCCTGATCTTGGTTGCCATCATACCCTCACCAGGTATGCTACCACTATATGTAGGAAGGGTGTCCTATGTCTACATTCTGCTCAATCTCCAATGTCATTCATAGGGTATCCACTGGCTGTCACCGTGTGCTTACATGCTAGGGAAGCCGCAATGATTTGCGAGGGGCAGCTTGCAAGTGACACCCAAGGGCCAATGTATATTGGCGAAGCCCCTTGATACACACATAGTGCCTTATGCTGCAGGACATGGATTACATAGCCACCTTCGCAGGTATCATACAGGATAGGACACTAACAGTGATGCTACACAACACCAGCAGTGTACACTGCAAGATGCATGCACTGGACACTGTCCTCAGCATGGTGAACTGCAATGTCTGTGCAGTACCAAAGTCCTGATTCACGGCTCACAGGTGCAACTCATCACTGCCAGGTTATACCTCATACCATGCCTGTCGTCCCCTACACATGTAACACACACATGGACAGGGGGGGTGGTATCCCAAAGCACCACAGATACACACACCTCCAGGTTGTTGGCACAGCACAAAGCATCAGGGCCTATTCATGTGCAGCTAACAGTGTGTCGGACTGCCTTCTGGTTCATAGCCTGCCACACACAACCCTCCCATACACAGGAAACCCACCTATCCTCCATAACAACACTGGCAATATGACAGTCTCAAGAACTGTCTTTATATGGCTGGACTGCATCCAGCCAAACATTGTGCGTGAGCATTACTGTAGCTACAACACACTAGTTGAAGGGTTCCCAGCATGTGGTCACTGAATTGCAGTGGAATAACATGTTACCACTCCCACAACAGGTGGGAACATGCAGCACCTGTACATCAACTACATGTAGACTATATGGCCCAGACCAGATGTGTATCCCCTGCTGTAGGTATTTTACCATATACACCCACACTGTATAGACACATACCGCGTGCGGCCCCTGCACAGTAAGACAAAGTCATAATGTTATGCATTGCAAATACCATTTATCCACTCGAGGCACATGTCAGACATGGTAACTACTGCAGGTCACAGGTATTTATGTGTATGTGTCACACACATACATCAAGACCCACACAAGGTCATAATGTGTGACACAACCACACATGGCAGTTGTAGGTTTCCAAAACATACCTATCTGTACTCTGACAATGGTAATAGATCCAGTAGCAGAGCACACTATTGGCATTACAGGCCAACTAGCCCTGTTTGGCTGTACTGATAGTGTGGTGACATCCCCTGTGTTTACTGGGGGAATATGCAGCATCTGGTGTATTGTAGTATTTGCCAAAAGGATCTGTTCTCTCACACTTGCAATTGCACACACCCTACTGCCCCCACACACACTTGCCATTTGCAGGATTCATACTCCTACCTAACTATGTCATGACATGTGAAAGAGACGCATTAGCGAAGCGCACTATTCGGATTACTTGGAGGCGCCTCTTCTCTGGCTGTACTTATAGGGTGCTGACATCATCAGTGTTTGGAAAGGGTAATGTGCATCATGTAGTGTGATCTCCTGAGTGCAGGAAAGCACATGTCTTTTATACGAAATAGCACACACACAAACTCCCCACATCCAAACACACACACTTGCTGGTTTCAAACCCCTACCTAACTATGTTATGACACTTGAGAAAGATGCATTAGCAGAGTGCGCTATTCAAATTAGTGGGAAGTTTCTCTTCTCCGCTGTACTTATAGGGTGCTGACATCATCCATGCTTAGATTGGGGAATGTGCATCCAGTAGAGTACTTTCACAGTTGCCAAAAGGGACATCTCCCTCACACAGACTTGCACACACACTAATCCCCCTCCACACACACTGGGCAGTTGCAGGATTCAAACCCCTACCTAACTACGTTCTGACACTCGTGACAGACGCATTAGCAAAGCACATTTTTTGAATTACTGGGAGGTTTCCCTTCTCCTGCTGTACTTATAGGGTGCTGACATCATCGGTTCTTAGATAGTGGAATGTGCATCCTGTAGATTACTTTCACAGTTGCCAAAAGGGACATGTTTCTCACACAGACTTGTACACACACTAACCCCCCTCCACACACACTGGGCAGTTGCAGGATTCAAACCCCTACCTAATTATGTTATGACACTCGTGACAAACACATCAGCAGAGCATGCTATTCAAATTACTGGGAGGTTTCCCTTCTCCTGCTGTACTTATAGGGTGCTGACATCATCCATGCTTACATACGGGAATGTGCATCCTGTAGAGTACTTTCACAGTTGCCAAAAGGGACATATCTCTCATACAGACTTGCACACACACTAATCCCCCTCCACACACACTGGGCAGTTGCAGGATTCAAACCACTACCTAACTATGTTATGACACTCGTGACAGATGCATTAGCAGAGCGCGCTATTCGAATTACTGGGAGGTTTCCCTTCTCCTGCTGTACTTATAGGGTGCTGACATCATCCATGCTTAGATAGGGGAATGTGCACCCTGTAGAGTACTTTCACAGTTGCCAAAAGGGACATCTTCCTCACACAGACTTGCACACACATCAACCCCGCTCACCCACACACACACACACACACACACACACACACACACACACACACACACACACACACACACACACACACACACACTGAACATTTGCATGGTTCAAACTCCTACCTACCTATATTATGACACTTGAGGGAGACGCATTAGCAGAGCGAGCTAACCGAATTACTGGGCATCTGTTCTGCACCTGCAGTATTTATAGGGTGCTGACATCTTTATTTCTACAGAGGTATGTACATCTAGTACTACCTGTCAGGTGGGGGACAGCATATATATGCATCTGCAGCCACCTACATCAGGGTCAGATATGCACATCGCACTGGCAGATTATGTTCTATACCATGCTTCGTGACCACAGGACCTGTAACATACAACACAACCAGTCCAGAACACCACTCCCACATCCAGGACACACACTTTGCTTCCCTGGGAACAGTGCCAGCATATGCAGGTGTTCACATACACCATTCCAGTTGTTAACATCAGGTACAGGCATATTGTGTTTGAGAACTACTCAGGCCTCTACCACATTACCCTACAGCCACTACAATTTGTGGGTCCATGTGCTATGGCAGAACCACACACCACAGCCACATGGGGGAATACATATTGCACCTGTCCATCTGCAACATGGGTACTCATTGTTCCACACCAGAGGTAGACCACCATTGTTGATATCTGACCATACCCACCTTTCCCTGGACATCCATATCCCATTCCCACCCCCAGGCAAGGTTGTCATTGCACACAAACTGTATTTAGCACAAGCAGACTCTACACTTGTGAAGACTGGGGTGGACAACTTTAAAGGACCCATGCTGGGGGACTATACTGGCCACTCTGCATAATCCTTGACAATTGCATTCTGTGAGCATGTGTAAGGTTTGCATTGATCATGCTATCCCACATATACCCATGACTGCTCCACAACAAGACACCTGTCAGGTGTACACCAGCCATATATGAGCCATCCAACAGACAGAGTGAGCTAATACATTGCAGAGCTGTAGCCCACAGAGGGAGGACATCTGTGAACAGTTCCGGCACGACACTTCATTCCCACATAATCATCACAACACAGTGTTGACAGTGGAATTGTCCAGACAATGCAGATAGGGCTCCCCTCAGTCTGTTATTGATGGCCAATTACTGTTAAAGGTCCTCAGCAACCCTCTTCCAGCACACACCAACGACATGGCTGTGGCTTAACACATTCAAACCCTGGGATCTCCACTGTGCCCCTGCTTGACAGAGGCACAGCTCACTAGCCTCACACATTGCCTTATGTGACCTACTTTACAGTGGCACAGTAGTCTACTGTACTGGGCATGCAGATGCCAAGCACACTCTGGCTAAGCTGTCATTCTCTAGGGCAACAAGCCTAGTATTGACCTCTACACCCATATGTTCAATTGTCAGATGCACAATATTTGTTGTGCTGTTATACTGTTTGCAGGTCTTTATTGCCATAGCATTCCCTGTTCCTATGAACAACTTGTGTATCTGTGGAAGATGTTTGAATATGAGGGTGATCCACTATATCACTTATGTCTCTGTATTCATTTACTGTGTGCACTGGGCAGATTGCTGTGTTGTGGTTGGTTCCTGGAATGACACGTACAAATACCAGATATGTGTGGCCAACTGCTAAACGGAGATATGGCCTAAGTGTGTGAGCATGCCCAGTTCAGCCTTTCCATGGCATGTTGTCCATCATATGCCTCATTTATCAAAGTGTGCGAGCATGCCCAGTGTGAGCTTTCCATATGTTGAACTCTGAAGTCCACCACATATTTGTGTGTGTGTGAACTTCAACAATATCTCACGTTTATGGTTGTGTGTTGGGTGTCATGTTGTGTACTAACTGGCCAACTGCTTTGTGTCTGCCACAACAGGGATTATACTGTGCCTGCAGGGATATCATAGGATACTTTGCAGACAGTTGTCAACATACTTTCATAATGACCTAACACTGTAGTACCGTATAGTGTACTGGTTCAGTACTTTCACTGTGGTGGACAGTATCCTGGGCTTTAGTCCTATCACTGCTTGACATCTTCATAGTGAGCACAACAGACTGTGTAGGGGCCAGTTGTGCACATATGACCATGTTGCATTATGTTCAGATATGGACTACCTACACCAGGCTCGTCCAACATTGGTAGTGTATTCCACAACATAGGTGGACATTGGCAAACACTAGCAATGTTCCCTAGGCCATTTCTGATGCTAGTCACAGGGTGTGTTTGTCCTTCGACACACATTGTAACTGGAGTTTGCCATGACATATGTCATGGTTAGTATACTGTGCCTCCGTCTACCTCTGACATAACAGTGATACCCAGGGTTAACCTACCATCTCCCATCCACTCATCAGGATTCCTCTTGAGGGGTGTCGATAGGTGACTCTCTGGCTAACCTGTACTGGGAGTTTACTCAAGAGTGGGAGTGCCTTCTGTGTTATGGATCATTCTGTACAGCTTGTCCTATGTATGTCAGTGCTGGGGTTCAGGTCTCTCATGTGCATAGCTCACTGCCATTCAGATTGTACAAGATGCAGCATGTTCATTGATTCCAGCTTGGACATGGCTTCATACATCAGGCACAGCTTGCCTCTGGCTGGGCAGTATGGCAGTGTGTGGAGCTGCAGTTTGTTTACTCAGGCAACACATGGCATCTGTTCATGCTCTTTGCTACTCCTGGTGGGGTACTGTTGTGGACTTTACAGTTGATGGAGGTGTCTGCTGAGGTATATCCCACAGGGGCTATTGTAGTTAATTGTGACGCTGATGAAGGATGACTGCAGAGCCACAGTGACCTCCCCTTATCTACATCTGACAACCTTCATGATTGGGTGGGTATATGGTATGTTTCTGCGAACACTACAGCTACATGTTTGTCCAGTGCAGTATATCTATCACCTTGTGTCCCCAGGTCTCTCATTACATGTTAGATGCGTACTGGGTTAACACCTGTGTGGTAATTTGTGGGCACTTACTGTATATCCACTGTGGTTGTCTATACACAGTTCTGCAATTAGCTTGCTGACATGGCTA
Source organism: Protopterus annectens (assembly GCF_019279795.1). Lineage (NCBI taxonomy): Eukaryota > Metazoa > Chordata > Ceratodontiformes > Protopteridae > Protopterus > Protopterus annectens. The sequence goes on along the minus strand of NC_056735.1, from coordinate 592,289,150 downwards.
TGGCTCCAGTTGTCTGTTTCTAGGTGGCCCTTTTGTGGGTTGCTTGTGTCAGCTGGGGGTCGGATATGGTGGGCTGTTTGTACCCTCTGCATACATGTTCAGTCACAGTCCTTCCATGTTGGCCTATACCTATGAGACATATATACGGAACGGGGGGTCCCAGGACCAAGCCTTGTGGGATGCCACTCATATCTGCTTTGTAGTCTGACATGGATGCAGTATGTCTGACCATGTCAGTTCTGTCCTTGGTCTGGTTTGCAACCCCTCTACTGACATAGGGGTATATATTTTAGCTGGTGAACATATCCATACTGAACTCGTAGGGTATTGTCTGGAAGCATATGCATGGTCCAGCTACGCTGTGTGGACCACATTGCCCTCATCAATGACCTTAATGACTGTTTAAAATGGGTCAAACATGTTTAGGGGTAGGATCTGCAGTTAGGACAGCCACACTGTGTAGGGTCTGGTATCAGTAGGTCCATGATAGCTTTATGTGTGCGGTACATACTGATCCTTTCCATAGCTGTGTAGACTAAGCTTGTCAGGATCCTGGGGTGGTAGTTTGCAGTATCCATTCAGGCAACACCTTTGTTGTGAAGGACCACTGTTGTTGTACACTGCTCTTTGGGTACATATCCTGTGGTAAGGCTGACATTGGGCAGTAGTGTGATTTGGCATTCCATTATTCTTGGAGTCCATGTTGGCCTCAGCCCAGGACACCATCACATACCTTTGCTGCTGTGTGTTTTGCTTTGCAGATGATGGCTGTTACCTCAGCATCTGCAATATCAGGGGACCAGCAGTCTGCTGGGATAGATATTTTTCATTCTGGGGGGGGGGGTGTTGCACTGCACCTGTCAGGTTGTATGTTGGCAATATGTGTGTGTGTTTGGTATGTTGTTTGTAATATCTGTGTGATTCGGAGCATATCTGTGGATTCCCAACATAGTTCCTACCATCAGTTAAGTAAACCTTGTGATTATCCTTAGTGTCCTGTACAATTTGTATCTTCATAGGTTCATGGGTTCATACTAGGCTATCCACCCTAGGGCATTAGTAAGCCAAGCCAGAGTGTGTGTGTCTTTCGCCGCCCCTTGCTATGTGACTATTATGGCCATTTATGATTTTCTTTACTGTGCCTCTGTCTGGACGTGACACAGTGAAAACCCCCAGTGTACATGTACGATCATCCATCCACTTGGCAATATTCCTGTTGAGGGGTGTCAGTGAGGGGCTCTGCCTAACATGGATTGGGATACTGTTTCTGGGTGTGGGGAGCCTCTGGGTTATGTATCTGTCCCTCCAGCACATCCTATTTCATTATGTGTTGAGGCTGACATCTGTCACTCTCAGCTTCAATGGCTTTGATTTCCTGTGGTGGAGCATGTCCATTACTCCTGTGTTGGACATGGCCTTGTACAACAGACATACAATGCCTCTGTGTAGGCAGTCTGTGACTGCATTCAGCTGGGGTGTCTACAGCCAGGCAGCATATGACATATATTTGACACCCTTTATCCTCTTGGTGGGGTACCTTTGAGGTCTTCCGAACCACTGCAGGTGTCACGTACGGTACATCCCATATGAGTCATTGTACTAAATTATGGGTCTGATAAGGGAACAGTACAGGGGCACAGTGACCTCTGTTGATGTAGCTGTGAATCCTTTCATGATACGGTGTCCATTATCAACAATCTTCCTAGCCACGTGGGCATTGTTAGTGTCACATGACAGATTACTGTCGACTTGTGTCCCTAGGTCCCTGATTACTCCTTGCATGCATAATGGTTTACCACCTATGTGGTAATTTGTGAGTACCTTGTCTGGTATTTGGTAGGACATTCATACTGTCCAGTGTCTTCAGGATGTCTGGGTGGAGTTCTTGTGTGTGAGAGTGTGGTCTGTCGCATGCTACAGACTGTACAGCAGTTTTGACTACACTTAGGAACACATGGGTTGTCTCCGCTGTTTGTGCATTGTCAGTTACCTGGCCGTATGGGTGTCTGTGCTGCATATGGATACTCCCCCTCCTATGATGTTTTGGTCCAGGTGTTGGGGCCATAACGCATGATATGTGGTATAACCTGGTAGTGCTGGTGTGCTATCAGTAGACTTGCAGCAGGCTTCTGTCACTGCACAGACATCGATGCTCTCCATACTGGGAAGTGCCTCAGGGCATGCATATTGCAGTTTACACATCTGGCATTGGTCAGCATTACCCTTATGTTTCTTACCACTTATGTTTTTTAGGGTGGTGGGTAGTCTTTTTGGCCTTGCCTACGTACGGCTCTATGGAGGTGGCAAAGGCCTTATCCAGTATCCAGACGCCAAGGGGTAACAGGTGCAAGCCATCCCTGGAACAGCAGCATGGCTTGTCATGCATGACATCTCAAACAGACAGACATTAGATCCTCTTGGACTGACAGCTGTAACTGTGCCACCTGTTAAAGATGATCATTCTGTGTTTGTACTGTGGCATCATTCTTGGTGACGGTTGGATGCTGCAAATGGCCAGTGTCATACTGGCCTGGGGTACATATTCAGACAGCTCATCCATGTCTCTTTTCATGTAGTCCAGGGAGGTACATCTCAGGTCATTCACACCAGCATGGACAATGAGTGCATCATATTTCTGCTTGCTTTGGGGTGACCTGCATACTTGTGTTATGTGACATATTGTGGCAGCCTACAGGCAGCTTACTGTACCCTTTCCCTTGTTCAGTCTGGTGAGTGGGACAGCAGTGTGTCTGCCTATACAGACATCTATTACAACTGTATCAGGCATGTTGTTTCTCCTTCTGGCCTGTGACTGTTTGGCACACCAGCTTTGTGTACTATGTGTTGCATGTGCTATGTTTGGAGGTTGTGGTTGCTTGGGATCTGCTTTGGAGGCTTCTCTTGGTGTGGTGTGTTTGTAATTAGGGCCTCCGGGAATGTTTTTCTGTGTTTATGTGTTTGGTTTACAGTTGTGATAGGTCTATGTGGGACTGGGTTTGTGCTGTATGTGGTTAACTTCTCCTCCTGACTAGTTTTGACAGTACTGATTTGGGGGAGCTCAGCCTCCGGTTTGGATACATGGTTGCATCTCTCACATATATTTGTATTTATTGGGGGGAGTTGTGGGTTGTCTGTGTACTTGGGCCAGGTGTCACATTGCCTCTGGATTCATGGATTCTACTTGTTGTGGCTGGCCTTAGTGGATTGTATGTGTGGACATATTTTATTGCCATACTACTGATCAGTGATTACTTCCCTTTTTATGTTTGCTCTATCATGTAGTAGCTTCCTCATTCTCTTGCATGGTTTGGTAATGGCTGGAGTCCAGCATGCCAGATGCCTGCGTGCATGGCATTGTGTCTTGTTGTTATTTGTGATTGCATACTCCAAGCATTCCTGGCTGTGTTCATGGAATGCCTGTATAACATGTTCTGCGGTGTGTCCCATATTCTGCACATGCACAGGGCCTTTCGTGGATTCCACATCAGTGTGGAGGGGTGTAACCTATGCTTTACACATGTTTTTCACTGTGGTATTCTGGCCAGGGACTGGGGTCAGGATGTGTATATCCAGTGTGATAACTCTATGGTCTGGTCTTACCAGTTAGGGATACACTTCTCATCTTGCCATCCAGTACACATGTTGCTGATTATCACATCCAGTATGCTTACCCCTCTTGTGGGAGTGGTACGTTGTTCCTGGGCATTTTGGTTTATGGATTCTGGGTACTTTTCTCCTACTGTGTTGGTGCTAGTATAATGCTCCCAGTGTATGTCTGGGTATTTTCAGTCAAGCAATATAATGTGGTTTGGGGGGCTTGATATATTCATGTATTCCAACATAGGCCAGGTGCAGTTCCTGCATTAGGACAGTAGCCTGCAGCAGGCTATACACTGGGAGGTGGTTTTAGCCATTGGTATTTGACCATGGCTAATCCATGCTGCTTTCTGTTGTGGTACCAACATGGGGGTGTGGTTATCCTTGACATTTATTGCTAGTCACCCCCCTTTTCTAGCTTGTTCCATGTTTTGCGGCTGTACAGCACAGTATGAGATGTGACCTGGTAGTGTTAGGGTGCTGATGTGAGCCTTGACCCAGTTTTCTATTACAGGACTGATATCTACATTCTCCATACTGTGTGCATTTACACTGCACACATCTTGCTGTTTAGACTTCTGGCATTGGGTAGCATTACATCTAGGTTCCTATCCCTTGTGGTACCTATGAAGGTGGGTTTGTGTTTTGAGACTTACCTATTCAGGGCATGCTGTGGGTACTGACAGCCTTTGCCAGTATCCATGGGGCCTGGTCTGATAGAGGCACGCCACCCCTAGCAGGTGGTGCATCATGTCATGCTCCGCATGTCTTCCCAGGCTGGAACACATTGGCTCCCCTTTGACTAACTGCATTACTTCAGCCAGTTATTGCAATTGATCATCCCATCGTCATTTTGTGGCTTCATGTTTGGTGAGGGTGGATGTTAGTCAGGGTCCTCAGGTGTGCATATAGTACATGGTGTTACATTACTTAACACATGGCATTCATGCCTCAGGTGGTGCTGCAGGGCTGCCTCTGTTGGATGCACATATTACACTCCCTGTACATGTTTGTGAGCAGGTCATGTCATTTTAGGCATCCCTGTTATTATTTGAGTGAGTCAGAGGGGGTATCATTCCCAGGGTTCCTACTGAGCCAGTGTATGTGCTATGCGTTGCCTCTTTCCAAGGCAAGGGCATACTGGGCACGCCTAATTCTGCCTACTGGGGCAGGCTCAGGTTGTTCCTCCTCCGAGTCATGCTCTGCCTGTGATGGCCTTGGCAATGGTGGGGGGCTGTTTGGCCCAGCCCTATGCTGGTCCTGCTGCAGCTGTTTTCACAAGATCATATTATGTAGCATAGCACATACCATGACAATCTGAGTACATGTAGTTGGTGTGCACTGCAAGGCTCCACCAGATGTGTCCAGACACCGGAACCGTGACTTGTGCAGCCCAAACACATGCTCTATTACATTACGTGTTTGTGCGTGTGTCTCATTATGGCGTTCCTGTTCAGGTGTGTGTGCATTTCTGATGGGTGTCATCAGCTACGGCTCCAGTGCATAACCTGCATCCCCCACTAGGTGTCCATGTGGGATGTCCCCATTGGCAAATGTCTGGTACAGCTGCGTCAAATGCCAGATGTGGGAATCATGGTAGCTCCCAGTGCAGCCAGCACACACATTCATTATTATGCCCTGGGCATCGCACACAACCTGGCAGTTGATGGAGGGGAAGCCCTTGCGGTTAATGTAGGCCCTACCCCGCTCACCGGCTGGTGCTTTGATGCATATGTGTGTGCAGTCTATTGCACCCACTACCTCAGGATATTCCGCTATTTGCTGGAAGAGACGCATATTGCTGGCCAATACCTCACGGGCATTGGGGAAATATACATGATCACCGACATGTGCTGACATGGCATCCAGGAACTGGTGCAGTACCCTGGAGGCTGATGCCTGTGATATCCCCATCATATCACCAGTTGGTCTTTGGAAGGTACCTGTTGCTAGTATTCTTAGGCCAACACATACCTTGGTTTCCACTGGGATGGGTTCCCCTCTGTTGGTTCTGTGTGTGAGGAGTGGCCTGCACAGCTCAACTATTTGCTGCAGGAGCTCTCTGTCCACTCTATAGCGCTCTACTATCTCCAGCTCATGTAACCCGTGGTAGGTGACCTTGGGCCTGTACACTCTTCTCCGTCTCCTCACTGTGGGTTGTCTGGCACCATCTGCATTGTCACCATCCTCAGCAAGTCGCCTATGTCTCATTATGACAGCTATGGCAGCCCCTAACATTTCTGCTCTGAGTTCAGCTTTTTCAGTTTTCACTTCTAATAGCTTACTCCTGTCTTGCAGTATCTCTTGAGAGAAACATCCTGCACTGCTGTTTGCAGAGTTTTAAGTGCCGGGCTGGGCTACTATTCTGCCTGTGTAATTGCCTGCTTCTAATTGTTTTCACCTGCTAGCTCCAGCAGTATTCCCTGCTAGCTTCCTACTAATTCTGTTGCTTCCTTTTTCCTTTCTGTTGTGCAGAAACACGCTCACAGTGGCGTACACATGCGCACACATGCTTACATGGTTCAGAATCTGCTTATTTGGGTTAAAACACATGCACACCAGTGCAAACAGTGTTAAACATCTACCAACACGCTCCCACATGCTCAGTCTGCCTTACACGCGTGCACACTGCCCTACTCGCACTTCATGGCGCGCACACATGCACACCCAGCAAGAAACTTTGGTGTAAGTAACAGTGTACACCTTCCATTTCTTGACTTTCCCATGCTTATCTTGTGGCACTCCTCTTTCCCTGATCTGTGTCTGTCATCTGTCATGTTACACTGACCTCCAATGAACTGCATTTCTTTCTACCATTCCCCCCTGTGATGTCACCTATCTCCTACTCTATTCCTCCCCCTTATGTATCTCTTACACTACTCAGACTGTGCTCATTTGCTATGTGACTGTGAGATTCGGTATCCTAACCCTCATTTACATGAGATTGCCTACTAATGCTTAGTTCCATGTCTTAGACTCAGCTTCCCCCCCAGCAACCACTACACGGTGGCCATATTGTTTTTGGTCTGCTGGTCCCTGCATTGTCATTCCATGGATTGCATAAAACCCACATTTGTGGGTTTATAACCTTCATTTTTATGTTTTATACAGCGCAACCCGTTTGCGCGGGGCTGCGCTGCATTAATCGCCAAAAAAATATGTATATTTTTATAATTTTTGCATCGGGTTACCTTGCCAATGGCCACATATTTGGCCATTGGCATGCTGCCTGACACATATGCACCCTTTATTTGGAGCTGACATGGCTCCGTTGTGATTTTTGCAGAAACGTACTCAGTTGTCAACTGAGTACATTTCTGCAGCTAAAACGTCTCTTACACGGGCTGGTTTCTGCTTTGTGGATCGCTAATATACCTCATTTGCATACCTTTTGGCTGCAAGTGAGGTATTTAGCATATCCACACCCAGTCCATGTAAGAGACGTTTTAGCTGGTCTCTTACACGGAGTTTAGGGCTGTTCCTGGATCGCGAGGCTTGCATGGAGTGTTACACGTCTCTTACACTCCGTGCAAGCCTTCGTGAATCCTGCCATATGTTTTATGATATTAAGTATGACTGATCTTTTATTTTATCATAAGACATTGACATTTTAGTGACAATCTGAACATCTGAAAGTTGCACGAGTTCCATATAGAAATTTCCAGCTTATGTTTTATTTTAAAAAAGAAAAATAAATAAATAAACGCCTAATTGTAGTACACAGTAATACCTCCTTAAGAGAGTATTGCTATAGTAAAGGCAAACACATGTCATGCAGAATCTCAGTTTGTCTGTCACAGTAAGGGCTTCATACGGCTGTAATGTATGTATAGTGTCGGTTTTGTTTGCGACCATCTTGATGGACATTATAAATATCTCAATGGCAACACAATTGGCTCAGTGATATGTAATTATGAATGCACCCCAGACATACTTCCACTGTAAATGAGGCAGGTATGCTCTGTATAGAACATGTGGTCTTGTTAAGAATCAAGTGATGAGAACTTTAGCATTTGAGATTATGGTGTTGAGGCTCTTTTTCATCATATGTGCACTTGATAAGAGGATGTGAGAAAATGTGTTATGGTTTTCTTTGATTTTATCATTTATATAGTTGTTGAACCATGATTTTAGTATATATGAATTAGGAGAAGCAGGGGTGATCTCACTGCCTAAGTTATTCTAATTATCTTTATCATTTTGGTGTTTGTTTAATGATACAGTTTAAGTATTTTGATGGTGTGATTCTCTGTGCTTTAGTAGGGTCACTGTGTGATTGTCTAGGATCTACTACAAGTGCTCACATACTATCTGCTTGTGACTCACTTGCTCGCTGCCATTTGCTTGATTAGGTAGCTGCTCAAACTCCCACTATCTCAATCTTCAGTAACTACTTGTTTCTTGAAACTCTACTCATTAAATATGTATATCAATACCAGAACGCTAACTCTAACCATAAAACTTCCTTCCTGCTCTTTACATAAAACTTCTGCCACTCCCTCACTCTAACAGCCCCTTCGCACTCCCTCACCCTAAGATCCTCTTCTTGCACCCTCACCCTAAGACTCCCATTCTATGCCTTAAACCTAAATCTCCATCCCACCCCCTAAAGGTAAAACTCCCTTCCCAACCTCTGCTTTAATTCACCCATTCCTTCACCTTTGCTGTTACACTTAGCTAACTTGAGCTGCTTGCCTAAGCTCATATTCATATTCTAGTGTGAGATGCAGACTACCTCAAGTTCATTAAACTACCATGAATCAAGAGAATGCTTGTAACTGTTATAACATATAACAATAATATAAACAAAATGGGCAAATAATCAAGATTTCCTCTTCTTACATACTAAACCATTTTCCCAACTGTTTTATGTCTTACTGAAGTGAATTTATTGCAGTCCTCCAATGAAAAATATATACATTGTTGTTGTCTTATCAGCTTATATATCATTATGAATATAGATGCACATTACATTACATTACTTTAACTCCCAAATTGTGTTAGTCTCTGCTGCTTAGAAATGTGGTTCCATTTATATTGATAGTTTCCTGCTTCGGTGATATACTGCACTGTACATCAATATCACTTCTTATAACTTATTACACTTTATATCTTGGTAGATATTAAGTATTTATTCCATTTTAATGTTTCTTTTTGTTTGGTCTTGTACGTTTCTTTAGAGCATGTTTAAACTTTGTTTAATTGTTCATCTCCTATTTCTTGGAGCTTTTCTTCACAACCTCAGCTGAAGATGGGAAAAGTACCCAGTTGGAGTTTCCCATGTAAACAAAAGCAAATAAATAAATACATACATATATAAATAAATAAATATGTCTATATAGAAGGAAAAGCAACACTGTGGTTTAGGCAAACTGGTCCTCCAAAAAGACTAGTATCCGTTGTAAAAAATATAGGAGGCACCAGACCAAAGCAGGTGAAGATAAAGTTCAATTTTAATCCACAGACAAAGTACAAACAATGGTGAGTGCTTTCATAGCAAGAGCTACTTCATCAGACAGTTAAAATCATTACTCACTCATATTTAAAAGTTACAAACAGCCAATCAGAATCAAAGTTCAATTAAGACAATACTATTAAGCTGTAAATTAACAACAATATAATAGACATACTTAAAGTGCAGAGATTTCACTTTGAGGCATGTTTAAATCAACGCATCATGCCTCGTGGCCTAAGGGTTTTAAACATGCCAACATATGGCAATGTATATAAGGATTTGCTTGCACAGTGGCAACAAATTAACTTAGATACCAGTTATAATTACATGAAGTCACATATCCGTTTTTTTAAACCAGAAGAAGATCAACTGGCAGATAGCATAGAGAAGCAGCAAACAGAACTCTATGAGAAATACCCTTCAGCATTAGTGGACATTAAGGTTGAACACGTCATTGAGACAGTCAATGCCTATGAAACTCAACTGCTGAATTACAAGAAAAAGAAAATTTAGAGGGATGCCAATGATTTTGCTACCGGTCGGGTCTTCTCCTGGCCAAGAGAAAATACAATAACATTTACATTCGCATATGAATGGGCGTCCTATGAAAAATGTAATAACTGATTTGTCTGTCAGTACTAGTAATACCATCTTAAATAATAATGCAACACAAGGATGTGAAGTTAGGAAGTTACTTTTACCAGTCAGACTGGCCGTTCTAGGTTAACTGACTTACATACCGAAACCATACCCCCTACTGAGACTGGAGCATGTAGAAAAGAAACTGCTCAGTCTGCAAAGAGCAATGGAGTTATTAACCAACCCAGTGATGATTCAGAATGTATAGCCTACTGTACCCTATACGCACACCAGATTTTTACCAGCGGAACCAGGGGAGAGGGTGCCTGAAGAGGAAGGCCTCCATGGAAGAAGAGAATGCTCTAACAATAAAGAAAATGTGGCAAACCAAAAATGGACTTTGATATGGAATATTTCTAGCTGTAAATTGAATGAAGTAGAATAGACTGTTCTAAGTAAAGGTATGAATTTTATACAGGCCAGTCGTATGACGCTAACTGAAAACATAATTGAACTAAAGACGTTCACTAGAAATTTAATGTTGAAATTGCAGTTTCAAAATGTTAATGTAAGTGATAAGGACTTTAATTTGTTCAAGAAGGCTAGTGGTTATATGCCCATCACTATGGGTGCAATTGAAACATTTGAAAAAGCATGTATCAACGATATATATTCCATGTATGATAATAAGGAATGCACTAAATGCTTTGTTGATATGGGGAAAGATGAAAGGGAAACACTTGAGGCTTTTCATAAGGACAAGAATATTTGTTTTAGGCCAGCTGACAAAGGGGGACCATTGGTGGTTATGGATTATGTTTTCTAAAGGGATGTGATGTACAGTATGTTAATTGATGAAGGAGTGTATGAAAAGATAGACCATGTTAAAATTGGGAAATACATTTGCAGAATGCGCAATGATCTGTTTGAATGTATGCAATGTGGTCAGATTGCTATGGACCTATACAACTATTTCATTGTGGATGATCCTATCATACCAATGATACAAGGATTACCCAAGATACATAAGCATGCTCTTAATCCACCCATGAGACCAATAGTGGCAGGACAGGGGTGTTGTACAGAGCCACTATCAATATATGTAGAACACACCTGAAACCTGTATTGGCAAGGAACAACTCTATCCTTAGAGACACTAAATAATTCTTAGTAGAGCTACATGCATTCACTAATAGTTTTACACCAACAATGGACTGCTTAATGGTCACCTTGGATGTGCAATCTCTTTTTACTGTAATAACTAATATGGTAGGTCTGGAGTTTTTACATCAGTATTTAAAGGAAGACGGAATGTATGAATCTAGAATGGTAGATCTCCTCTTCTTTTTGGTGGAAACCATATTGGAGAACAATGTGTTTATGTTTGAACATAACATTTACAGACAAAAAGGTGGCATGGCTATGGGCACTTCTTGTGCTAATAGCTACACCAACCTGGTTATGGCTAAATGGGAATCAATAAATATTCTCACAGGAGTATGGTCTGTGAAAATAATCTTTTATCGAAGGTTTGTAGATGACCTCTTCCTGTTTTGGGAAGGAGGTGCATCGACCCTACAACACTTCCTGAGGGATATAAATAATAGCACACATTTTCTGAGGTTTACAGCTCATAGTTCAAATAAATGTGTTGAATTTCTAGATGTCAGTATTACTAGGGCAAGCACAGGTGAATTATATACTGAGATTTTTCGTAAAGAATGTTATAGAAACACTTATGTACATAGACAGAGTATGCATCCCCAGCATGTGTTCAGAAATGTGATAAAAGGGCAAGTACTAAGAACATCTAGATTAACAGCCAAAGATGAGAAATTTGTAAGTGAATGGCACCAACTAGAAGGGAGATTTCATGAGAGAGGGTATAAGAAAAAGGAAATTAGGTCCTTCACCTCTAATACACACTCCATCAGGAATAGCGTAGGGAAACCTTATTTCTCCAGTCCCAATCAGGTTTATGAACAAAAAACTGCACGAACGAGCCCCCTGAGGATTTCAGTTATGTATGCAAGTAACATTAGGCTGTTACAGGAGATTTATTCCAGAAATTGGAATATAATCTGATCAGATGAAATGGTTAAAACACTGGTAGGAGATAGCCCCAGATATGCATATAAAAACAAGAAATCCATTAAGTGGCTTATTTGTGGACCTAGATATGGTCATGAGTTGAATACTGAACCCATAACACACAATCATGGAACCTTTCCCTGTAATTCCTGCAATTATTGTAAATATATTGATGAGAAAGGATGTTTTGAACACCCAGATACGAGGAAGACTGTTTACTTTAAACTATCAGCTAACTGTAACATCACAAATATTGTATATTTAGCTCACTGTAATGTATGTTGCTCACTTTATATAGGTATGACCACAAGGAGGTTTCGTGATAGGATCAGGGAGCATGTTTATGACATATATAGGAGGGCAGAGACTAATGCCCTAGCAAGACATGTAATGGCATCAGATACAACACACACATTTAAATTCATGGTAGTAGAGAAAGTCAAAATAGGTTGTAGATGTGGCCCTATAAAGAACCTGGTAGAAAATAAGGAACTTGAATGGATCATTAGGATGTGGGCTAAAATAGGCAGGGGCCTAAATGATAAAGTTTCTATTAAACCTGTACTTACTCATAAACCATTGCGCAGATAAAACAATTTAAATGTAATTTTAAATATATTTTAAATATATTTTATAGGTTTATTCTAGGACTACAGACTAGACTTGGCACTTTAAGTATGTCTATTATATTGTTGTTAATTTACAGCTTAATAGTACTGTCTTAATTGAACTTTGATTCTGATTGGCTGTTTGTAACTTTTAAATATGAGTGAGTAATGATTTTAACTGTGTGATAAAGTAGCTCTTGCTATTAAAGCACTCACCATTGTTTGTACTTTGTCTCTGGATTAAAATTGAACTTTATCTTCATCTGCCTTGGTCTGGTACCTCCTATATTTTTTACATTAAATAAATATGTCTGTTTGAGAAACAGAAAGATATACCAAATTAGCAGCAGTTGTCATGCCTTTACAGTAGTGCTTATTAGCTGAATCATTACAGCATATATCAATAGTATTATTTCAAGTCAATACCTAAAAAGTAGTTATTTGCATTAAAACAGTACATACAAATACTAAGCATTGTCACATAATATGTTAACAGGATTTACATGTGCATAACATCTTTTGTATATTATGCTACATATGTCTCTCATTCATCTATCCAGTTCCAGTTCCAGTTCCCTGCTAAATCTACCTGAATATTAAAACTGTGTTAATCTCTTTAACTCAGTCATATAATGAAAAACTTCACATTCTTGCAGGTGAAAAACCCACATTTAATGTGCATGTTTCCTTTCTGTAACAATATGCTTCAAAGTTCTCCATAATTATTTTCATTAAGTTCTTTGGTGATCATTGTCTAACTGATAAGTATAATACATTTCTGGTGCTTCCTCCATTGTACATTAATAAAAAGTGATACTAATTCGTCTTTTTTGAATGTTTTAATTGGCCAGTTTCCTGCAGCTGGAGTTGATCCTTCAGAAGTTATATGTCTATCTGCTCTACACCAAAGTTATGTCTGTGGTTTCAGCATATTCTTGATTTGTGTAAGTGTAGCATTTCTTATCATCAGTGATCATAAAGTGTTATTTCTCATTTCAGACTATTTAATTCCATTTTATTCATAGTTTTTTAATGCATTCTATGAATGAGAAGATTGTGTTTCATATGCTTAGTTCTTATCATCCCTGTCTATAATATCATTAATATTTCATTATAATCTGTCCTAACTCCTGATTTCTATGTGCATTCAATTATTAATATTCTTCAGATTAGCCTAAAACAGCAGCTGGAATTATATAAATCAATCTGTCTGCTTCCTCACTTTCCAAAATCCTAAAGAAAGCAGTAAAAATAGTGCTGTCTATAGCTGAAAGTATATTGTGGATCCCAGCCTGATGGCATACAGGGATGAGCCTTGACTATGATCCAGACAACCTGAAGTTCATTAGTGGCTTTAGTACTTTTGGACACAGGTAGATGAAAGTTGGAGCTCCTACAGTTTCTACATTTTCTAGAAGTTGGAGTGAGAGGAGTGGGCATTATTGTGAACTGTCACAATGCCAGAACCTACAGGAGTTGTACACAGCATGCCGTGTATGGGCTGGGCATGTGCACTTGGCTCCACCAAGCTGTCCTTAGTGGTAGTCTTGATGAGGCATGTGTAAGAATATACACATCTATATAGGAAAGAATAGAAGACACTCTAGTATGTAACTATGTATGTTTGCTACCCCAGGAGAGGTTAGGGTCAGGGTCAGGGTCAGGAAAACCCTGATGGCAACCTGTATCATGGCCTCTTGTGATCATCTGTCATACAGCATATGAAAGAATGGCCTGATCAACTGAGGGAGGGATAACTGCTGGCAGGCAGTAGTATAAAAATAATATTAAAACAAAAAAAAAGAAAGAAAAGAACATCTGTATGATTTTTGTGGGAAAGACAACATGAATTCCAAAGGCAAATACGTTTTATATCATATAGAATTTTCAAACCCTATGACATTAAATTCTTACTGATTTGATAAAAATGTACAATTTGGTTTCTCTCAAATGACTACTTACTTAATTGTAGTCTCATGGCATTGACTCTGATCTAATGAAAAGATTCCAAAGTTGCACAATTATGTTGTACGTGGAACATGCAGGACTAAAACTCATGAAACCATATCCAAATCCCACCTTATCAGATCTGGACTTACCTAATGATGTACACTGGAGTCACTGCTTTTCTACATTTTCATAAACACTATATTACTTAGTCATCCAAAATTGGCTAGATCAAGTCTTGCAGTTTGTAGATGAGACACATTTTTCAAAAAAGTAAACCATGGAATGACCTGTACCTCTTATTTATCTGGTTTGCAAATAAAGGACTAGGGTTCAATTTTTCCATAAACAAGCCATGCTCATTGAGATGCCAAGACATCTCTCTATTTACAAAAAACATAGAAAGGTCACACTTTACAGATACATAGAATTTTGGCTCGACTCTTTCTTCAGAATACTTAGCATTTAGCAGAACTATGAAAAAGGTCCTCTATTAGAAACTTACTCCAGCATATGATCTTCTTAGCAAAAAATGAAAAAAAAATTCCAATGGTAGGAGCATTTTGTATTCTCATTCTAGTACATACTTTCACTTGTGGGCACATCAGCTTACAATAAATTAAATATGCAGATTAATATGCAATTAACCATGGAAGACCACTGTTTTACCATTTATTTATGTATTTATTTTGCAAACCAAGTTGTTAACATCCAACTTTATCTGTTTATTGTTGCATGTAAAGCATTGCCCTTGCCTTCATAATTTTATTAGCCTAAAAGTGACATAAAAGCAGTCTAATCCTCTTTCCCATCTTTATGACCCTAACCGCTTCTGTGGCTCACCTCAGAGGTCTCTAAAAATGTGTCAACCATGTGCTACAAAGCTTCAGACCTAAAATCTGGAGCTCAGTCCCAGTCTTCATATATGAAGAACACCCCCTAAAATATTAATTCAAAACTAAAATGCTATTTATTCTTAGAAACAAAATAAATATGCCAACAGTCTGATTGTGCTACATAATTAAATGTCCCTCCATATGTGATTCCTCTGTCAATAAGTATTTTGATTAAGACAGTATAAAGAGCTGTGATTACCATAGCTATGGCCAATGTGTAAAGGCCTAAGTATTAGCATACATAAATATAAGGTTTTATCTCTGGGTAATTGCATGTCACAACTACAAACAGCTGCACAATATTACTTTTTAGGGGACCAACTAAATTAGGGACTTAAGTGTCTGTATCAATATTAATTTACATTTTATTAAAAAAAAGTCACACAAGCCAGACATAAGACATTCAATATAACGAGATAAGCATTTAGAATTGTCCTTTCTAGTGAAACAACGTTATTTACTTTCTTGTATAAGACATGTATTAGACCAATATTAGAATATCATAATTTTTTTGTCATTATAAGAACTCTGACTTAAAGATTCTTGATTGGTTAGTTCAAAGAACATTTGCCAAGCAGATACCTCCTGAAAAAAAAAACACAGAATATGTTTTGAGACTACAATAAATTTATACAGTCTATTCTACTAGCATACTAGCTGAAAGTTATATCTAGCTTGCAGCACATTCTGGGGTTACTTACTCAATGTGACCTTAGAGTTGAAATATCATTGTGCTTCCAAAATTACTAGACAAACCAGGGGTCTATTTATTAATCTGATGTGCAGAACAAGCCTGTACATATGGTTGTATCACTGTGTGTACCTACCTTATAGAACCATTTACTCAGACATATAAGGAAATTGCATTCATTAATTTCCTTTGTACGTCAGTTATAGTCATGGGTTGCCATATGAGTTTATGTTGTTAGGGCTCCATATTCTGCATACCTAATAGGCCATGGACCTGAATAAAGAGCATATTGTCACTTACAAACCTATGAACTGATGTTGTGTCTTGTTCTTAGCTTTCATCTAACTTGTATTGTACTGATTATTTGCAACTGTTTATAACTTAGACAAGGTCTCATGTAACAGCTCACCTATATATAACCCCCTCATGTACCCAGCATGATTCAAGTATATTTTCTACATATTTTGAAATATAAAATATTTTTGAATATCAACAGGGGAATATGCCTGGAAATTTATCCTACACATCTGTAAATCAATGGGTGTGTATGTACCTTTAAGAAGCTATCCAAGGGCTTGCACAAGTGTAAATACTGAGCACGTGCAAGCTAGAGTGACATTTTGTAGTAAGCCATTGAAATGTAAGCATGTATGCATGTAAAGTCTGTCTGTTAACTAGTTTGTTTATATTTTATGATGCTGCTACCCATCCTGATGTGTTTCTATGCATTAAAGCATCTAAACTAAATACACCACTTGGTTGTTATCTATGTTGGAAAGAGAGAGAGAGAGAGAAGCAACATGGTGTCAGAAGCGGGATGTCTAAAAGTGCATGGTGTAAGAGGTGGCATGGCTAAATGACTTGATACTTGCTTGGGACTGGTGGAATATACAGGAGTGAATCATCCCTATAATATGCATATTTTGCAAAACAGGTCAGAAACTAATTTCATATATTAAAATTTGCTCAGCACTAATTCTTTTTCATAAAATATGAAATGAGGCATACAGAATATTCTAAATGATATTCACATAAACTATGTATGATATTGATAAAAATATTCAAATTACTACGAAAAATGTTTGAAATAAAACCCAAATTGCAAGAAATTAATAAAATAAGGTAAATAACCGCATTTTCACAAAGCATGTATTTTTCATATTAAACAAAGATATCTGAGTTTTCAGAAGTTTATAAAGTGTTTGCATGCTTGTGCAGTGTTACAGCAAAGTTATTTCACAGAATACAGCCATTACAGAGCATATTTCACAAAGTACAGTATATTGTGCATTTGAATGTTATTACAGAACAGTTTGTACATAATTACAAGGGACATATTTTCAGTGTGTTTGTACATACTTTGTGGTCATTGCAGATGGATTTCAAAAACCCACTGCACTTGTGTTTGACAATAATATTGCTGAGAACAGGAGAGTGTTTGAGCAAGAGTGTAACATTTTCATACAGGCTGCATTTTCTAATAAAGATAACCATACAGAGGCATTTATTCTGCTTAATTTAGCTGGGTCAGAAGCCATAGTAAGGGAATATTCATTTATGTATGCACCCGCTATATATACAGGAGAGGGGGAAAACCATCATACTGTTGTGCAGGTTGAGTCAAGGGAGTGCTTAGAGTGATTAAATGTAAATTCAATGAAATGTGTAACCACCAGACAAATGTTACAATGGAAAGGCATTTATTTTATACAAGGGATCAAAAGCTTGGTGAAAGTTTTGCAGCATATATAACTGACCTAAGAAATAAAGCTAAAATGTGCAGATTTGGTGGTTTAAGGATTGAATTGGTAATGGACAGACTTGTATGTGGTATTAAAGATGATGGTGTGAGAAAGATTTTGCTTCATGACATTGATTTAACCTTGAATAAGGCCATTGAGATTTGTCAAATATATGAGTTCACAGAAAAGCACACAGATATGCTTACAAATGAGTATGGCTCTAGAAGGCACAGTGATAAAGCTCATGTCAATAGTATGCAGCACATAGTTAAAAGAAACAGGCCCAAGCACATGGCAGCTACTGTAGCCCCTGCAGTACTCATTGGTAAACCCCAGAGCTTTCCAGCAAATTTCAGAGTTTGCACAGTCTCAGTGAAGCATGAGTGATTCATTAAACTCAAAGCATGGGCCCCAACCTAGTTTCATTGCCAACTGTTGCAATTGTAGTGGAAGTTATGAATCTAAAAGCGAAAAATATTTAGCATTTGGTCAGCAATGCCACAAATGCAATAAATGGAATAATTTCAAAAGGTTATGTTAATCAAAAGGCCAACATTCTTTTATTGAATGGGAACATTTTAAGAAACAAGTTGATCATTTAGAAAGCTGCAACCCTACTCTTTATGTTGATGGTGTGTCAGTGCTTCACGAAACAGTCAATGCAGTAGATTTAAGGGCAAAGAATGAAGTGTTTTTTACTGTTCAGATAAATGGCAAACCCATAGGGCTCAAAGTTGACACAGGTTCCAAGTGCAATCTTATGTCAGCAGTTTTGTTGCAATGTCATAAAATCTACACTTATATGTGTACAAACAAACTTTTATCTTTTCTAAAATGCAATACCATGCAATTGTAATATGCATGTCGAATATCATAATCAAACATTATATTGTATGTACACTGTCGCATGTCACTTTTCCTTGCAATGTTATTAATTTTGTTTTGTATGTTAATCTGTGCTACTTTATCTCAAAAAGAAATAAAATATTATATTTGAAAAAATGTTATGTCAGCAAAAAAACATTTGCTAGAGTGTGTCACATGGTGAAAGGATTGATTTGGCATGGTGTGTGAAGCTTGTTGCTTATGGAGGTGAAGAAATTCAGACTGAAGTCTCAGTAGTGATTTCATGTTAATCTACTGGAAGAAGCTACGACTTGTTATTTTATGTGGTCAAGATGTACATCCAGTCATTATAAGGGCTCAGAGACAGTTTGAAAATTGGACTGCTTTCATTTAATAAGGAAGTTCACCATGTTAGCTTTAAAGACCACTACTCTAATTTTGCCCAGTACTTTTTTTTCCTCCTATGCTGATCACTTCAAAGACAAATTAGTTACATTTCCAGTTGTGTACTACATGAACATAGACCCATAGGTTAGTCCAGTTATCAGGCCAGCACATAAAGTTCCAATAGCCATGCAGGACAGAGTCAAAGCTGAATTAGATAAAATGGTGCGACAAGGTGTGATTTGTCCAGCTACAACTCCAACTGAATGGGTATCTTTCATGGTGGTGGCTCATAAGAAAGGTTGAGATGACATCAGAATATGTACTGGTCCACAAGATTTGAACAAAGCATTGAAAATACATCATCATCCAATTCACAAAGTCAATGAAGTCACAGCCTGGATGCCAAATGCCACTACTTTTTCTCTCTTAGATGCAAAGAGTTAATTTTGGCAAATTCAGCTTGACAAAAAATCTTCATTGCTAACTACTTTCAGTACTCTATTTGGCAGGTACAGGTTTTTGAGAATGTCATTTGGGATAAATTCTGCAAGTGAAGTCTTTCAACGGGCTATGGAGCAAATTTTTTCTGGATATCCTTGTGCTATTATAGTAGACATCATACTAGTAGGACATCATGGTGAAGATGAGCATAACAGAAACCTTAGAAAAGTCATAGAAAGGGCATGATAAGTGAATCTTAAGCTCAATCCACAGAAATGCAAGTTCAGGTTAAAAGAGGTTATATGTGTTGGTCATTTATTTACCAGTACAGGCCTATGACTAGATCCTTCAAAGCCAACAGTCATTCTCGAGATGCCAGCTCCAGACAATGTTCAAGCCCTGCAACGTTTTCTTGGCATGGTTAACTGCCTAGCTAAGTTCATTCCAGACTTGAGCCAACTATCAGCACCACTCAGAGAACTGATAGGTAAAGATGTATCCTGGTCCTGGTTAGAGCAACACCAAAGAGCATTTGATGTCCTGAAACAGAGAATTGCTAGTTCACCAATCCACAGATATTATGATGTTCACAAGCCAGTTGCACTTTCATGTGATGCTTCGAAATTTGATCTTGGTGCAGTCATTCTACAAGAGAATCAACCTGTTGCCTATGCATCAATAACTCTTACCCAAACTGAAATGCAGTATGCCCAGATTGAGAAAGAGCTTTTGGCAATTGTGTTTGCATGTTTGAAGTTCCATGACCTATCCAGATCAAAACAGACCATCAACCTCTAGGCACTATCTTGAGAAAGCCTACGCATTCAGCTCCAGCCTGACTGTAACATATGATGCTGAGATTGCAGAAGTATAATTTTAATCTTTTCTACAAGAAAGGCAAACTTATTTATCTTGCTGATACATTATACAGATTGCCCAGAAACACCACAGAACAGCATGAGAATAAGAACCTTGATTCTGTAGTTATGGAAGTCAGAATTTTTTTTTCCACATAGCTTGATGAGTTGAGAGATCACAAAGCCATAGATCCAATTTTACAAAGGCTTAACCACTTTTTCAGTCAAGGATGGCCATTAAAGCAATTTAGTTTATCTCAAGAAGTGCAACTTTATTTTTCATACAGAGATGAGATTTTGTCTGACAAAGGTATTATTATGAAAGGTCCAAAAGTAATTGTTCCAGAAGAATGGGTCTTTACTCATGTGAAAACTAGTCCTGAATACCTGTAGTCAAATGGTTTGGCAGAACGTGCAGTTCAAAGTGCAAAACAGTTACTTGAGAAGTCAAAATGAGACAAAGGTGATGTTTTCCTGAATCTCTTGAATCTCAGAAATGTTCCTCATGATAAACATCTTGGTTCACATGCTCAGAGACTTCTGTTGAGACAAACCAGTACCATATTTCCAATCGGTAGTCAATTGTTGGTTCCATGTGACAAGAACAACAGGTCAGTGGAAGCCAATCTGCTGAAGAAGCGCTTAACCCAGAAGGCTTACTATGATAAAACCAGCAAACTTCTCAATACATTACGAGAAGGAGAACTGGTAAGAATGCAAACTTCCAAAGGTTATCATCGGATTGGTGTTGTGAAGAGTATTTTCTCAGAGCCGAGATCATATATTGTGGAATCACAAGGAGCAGACTTTAGGCAGAATTAGAAACATTTGAGACTGATGACTGAGTCTACACCACAGCAAATAGTCTGTGAGAAAAGACTCTTTATCTTAGAGTGAGTTGTCCGGTGTTCCAATTTCAGAGGAAGTTCCAGAGGCATTCCTCTTCCTGTGATGAATCCAGAAGTTCTTGATATGAGTAGTACACCAAAGACTACCCCGGTTGCTAAATTTGGTCCAGATTTTAATGTTATGAGATATGGTTGCGACTATAAACCCAGTAGCAGATATAAAGCAACTTGGACATGAACATTGTGTTTTGTTTCTAATCTCTGTAGTAATGCATGTCTAACTCTAGTATTGTTTTTACAAAGGGCAATCTTTTTAAAAGGGATGATGTAGATCAATGTGTGTGTATGTACCTAAAACATCTAATCTAAATACCCCGCCTGTATATATATATATATATATATATATATATATATATATATATATATATATATATATATACTTGCATGTGTTTGCAAATCTGTTTCACTTTGTGTGTGTGTGTGTTTGTGTTTGTGTGTGTGTGTGTGTGTGTGTGTGTGTGTGTGTGTGTGTGTGTGTGTGTATGTGTGTGTGTGTGTGTGTGTGAGTTTTTACACACTTTACACTACCAGATGACTTTCTTAAACTAGTAATGTACTAGAACTATTAAATCTCCTCAAATATAACAAGAAATTATGGTTAAAGCTATGATTCTCATCTGTTGTTGTATGTTTTTTAAATAAATTAATGAAATAATTTCAGTTTCCTGCTGAATTTATGCATAAGATTAAGAATCTACGCTTTTGATGGGCTGCATTCTGTAGTCCTTGGTACAGGGCTTGATTCCTTCCAGCTACCTACTGTGTGACTGTCACTTAAACACATGGTATTCTTGATTCACCACGGAAAAGGAACATGTGTGTCCTGTGGGCTTATCGAGTTAACAGATATATATTTAGCAACTTAAAAGTTTAGCAGTTCAAAAAATGTAGGTGATACATCAAACATCTGAGTGGGAGTAAGGGATATTCCTGAAAATATGTGCCAAGTGTTTGGCAGTCTGAAGTGAACTGCAGCTTTTACAGCTGTTAGAGGGCTTCCTGTGAAGTTATATAGTGAATGCAATCAAGGATATGCAGGATATGTGATAGTGTAATATACCCCAATAGTAGAAGAACCTTTTTACAACAAGCATGTCATAGCAGAGGTCTACATATGAACCTCACAATAATTAGGTTATTTTTGCAGAATATTCAGCATATTCCAGGTATTGCTTTTTATTTTACATTATACAACTATAATAAGAAAACAAAGTAAAAATTAACTTTGAAATCCGACAAGTAGCTCTGTGCATGCTCATTTGCCTATATGCTACTACAGGGGCATTTTGGTCTACGGATATCTCACTCTCTGAAGGTAACTGTCCTGAGCAGTATAAGCAGTCCTGTAGTTTATTGCAGAGTGACAAGACCATCAATATTTTATGAGATACATTTTAGAGTCCTTCTTCTTAGATGCTGGTTGATGGTTTGAGATTTTGCTGACCCCTGAGACTAAGGTATAACCATGAGCTTTCAGCACTAGTCCAGATCTTCTGCCTCTCATCAGATTGATAAAAAGTCTGACCAAACAGAACACAGTAAAATGTAAGATTTGTGAGGAGGGTACTCATTTCTGAAAAGTTTTAATATCTGAATGGAAAATATAGAAACTGGCTATTTTATTCCAGTAAATTATATGTCTACTCCCCTGCTTCCTCTTGCTGTGCACACAGTGATCACTCAGATATTTGTACAATAAACAAGGCAATGCAAACAGGTGGAGCCATACTTTTGTTGACAAACACAAAACACTATTCTGTCTGTAAACTAAGAATTTCATTTAATCTGAAATATGTTTTTATCATCTTATGAATAGCCTTAGTCACACTCATTTTCCATTTCAGTCAACAGCTGCACAACTACTGTATCCTCAGGCAGGTTGTTTTAATATCCCAAGTATCTGCTATTGTTTCTGTGCAAACTACTTCCCTGTAGCTCTCATAATATCTTTTTAAACTGTGACAATTGTTGGTTGAGCATCTTTATAACACTGTATAAAGAGCAAAAGCTATGAACATACAGACACACACACACACACACACACACACACACACACACACACACACACACACACCATACCTCCCAAATGTCCAGATTTATGTCGACTGTCCAGATTTTTAACTCATATTTTTAGTCTGCTCCTGATAAAATTTTGTTTTTTTGGATTTTTGTGGCAAATCGATGAGGATTGAATTCACTATATATTGACAATAATTTGAGTTTAATTTTATATCCTTCAGAAAATGCACAGTAGCAGAATACGTTTTATTCTAGCAACTTTCTAATTTATAAGACAATATTTAAAATTTACTCCTATTTTTGGGGCTTTGTCCTCCTATCAGTTTTGGTTTTGTCCAGATATTTTTGTGCTAAGATGTTGAGAGCTATGATGCACAGTCAGAAATATACTTGCACTTTTAATACACTTTCTCATTTTCTGAATGTCTCCACTTCTCACGTGATGCTTACTACTGGGAAATAAATCACATACTCAAAAATATTCTGTGAAAAACACAGAGGTGCAGTAGAAAATAAAGCATTAAAGTTCACCATGATGTTGTGACAAACAATTACATTGAATTTATCATGAAAAGAATCAACCAAGTATCAGAACTGCATCCTTAGAACTAGGTATAAATCATTGTAACATATGAACTGTATGTAACAACAACACATGTTAATCACTTGGGTGAAATCTGCTGTAAGGAACAGATATAGTTCACATCAAACATTAACAAAGTATTACATAAGGCAACTGAAGTAAATGTCAGAAATCCAATTATACGAGCATCAGCAGGTACTATCGTGCTTTATAATACTATTTAATGTGAGTATCGCCTAAGGTTTTATCTTACAGATATGTAGTTGTATACATATATATATATATATATATATATATATATATATATATATATATATATATATATATATATATATATATATAGACACACACACACACACACACACATATATATATATATATATATATATATATATATACATATATATATATATATATATATATATATATATATATATATATATATATATATATATATATATATATATATATTTGTGTATATATATATATATATATATATACACAAATATATATATATATGGTTTACTATCATATAGTTGATAGCCAAAATAAATTAATGCCTTAAATGTCGACTAAAACTTTTGAAGAAGGTCAGAATGTCACAAACACACTTCTTGTTGTGAATTCAACTTTTCTCGACATCCCTAGACTGTAGTCCAACACTGCACATCCCCTGACATGATGATTTTGCAGGGGAGCAAGCTCCCTTGCACCCCCCACATCCCCTGCAAATTATATATTCCAACTCCAAGATCACACTACAGTGGGGAAAAGGGTAAATTTCTTGATCCCCACAGTACCCCAATCTCTAGTTACAAGATTGACCTCATATGTGCCAGTGCACTGTGCATTCTCTGAACTGGGACTCACACAAATGAAGGTTTGGCAACATGGGATTCAGCCAACTGTAATTCAACATCCCGTGGACACTGAACCTGCACTCAAAATTGTGAAAGTAAACTATAAAAGTTGAAGTCCGAGGCAGAGTCACTAATAAGTAAATTTATTAAGTGCTTTCATCTTCACATAGCAGGACTTCATCAGAATGAATTACAAAGCACATATAACAACTTAAATAGAAGAAAGGTGTAAAGTAAAGTGTCAGTTAAAGCCCCAAGTTTCAGTCTCTCAGCTGAAAGATACAGTATTAGGTTTGATCACTATAGTTTGGATGTTGGTTTTATTGATTTTGTGTGGACTGATGTTCATTTTACATTTTGCATTTTTTAAAGTGACTTGTTTAAATGCTTAATTGTTGTTGTACATTGTTTAATTGGTGGGCGGGATTTTTAATTTTTTTTTTTTATTTAAGTTGTTATATCTGTTTTGTAATTCATTCTGATGAAGTCCTGCTCTGTGAGGAAGAAAGCGCTTAATACATTTATTTATTAGTGACACTGTTTCGGACTTCAACTTTGTGTTTTAATAAAATGCCAGGTTACAAAAGTTAGGTAAACAATCCTTAATGGGATATTTCTGTTCTCCATTATTAAGTTTGCATTCTGGGAAGAGGATTTCTGGATGTCACTTCAGGGGACTGTAGTAAGGTGTAGTCTTCCATGTATGTTTTACACTGGGATGGTAGTAAAACCATGAGATTACCAAAAAACTAAAAAAAAAAAAAAACATTGTGAAACCATTCTCTTGCAGAAGAGAATTTTACTGATGACTTCATTTTTTCTCCTCGCTGGTCTTACACACTCATATTAAATACTGTGATGCAGTCTGTCCTTCAAGAAATATTAAAGCAAAACAATTTTGCCTTACTATCCCCAAGAAACCAGAAATCAACATTTTTTTTTCCATGACTGGAAAAACTATGCATTAGTGTGTATGTGTGTGTGCGTGTGCATGTGCAAGTGTGTGTGTGTGTGTGTGTATATATATATATATATATATATATATATATATATATATATATATAAAACACAATGTAAAATTAATTTAATAATCAATTTAATAGTTTGTTGGTTGACTGTCTTTTGATTAACCTGGCATTTTGGCCTACATTATCTTTACTTGTAGTAAAAGCTGCAGCAGTGTAGCAGTTAGTGCTGTCAACTCAGAGCATGAAGTTCTTTGGTTCGATTCTCAGCTGGGGTGCCTTTTGTGCAGAGTTTACATGTCCTCCTTGCATTCGTGTGGGTTTCTTCTGGGTACTCTGTTTCCTCCCACATTCCAAAGACATGCAGTTGGTGGATTGGAAACTCTAAACTGGCCCTAGGTAGGAGTGTGTGGTGTACCCTCTGAGAAGAGGTGGGCATCGGGCTAGCAACCTGATCCCCTGAAATCTGTACCTGCTACAGAAATAATGAGTGCTGAAGGGTGCTCATTGCCCAATGTGCTGAGTGCACAGGAGTGAATCCAGGTAGTAGAACTTGACTTTACATTTTTTTTTTTGTTTTACTCTCGACACAGTCTTCCCCAAGAGCAAGTCTGGGTGTGATAAAAAAGTTGGATAGTTGATCAATCCACTTTTTAACAATGCCCACTTAGTTACAGTGTCAGGTGATTAACAAGGCCTCTGTGGGGGAAATACCCCTTTTCTTGATCTGTGTGAACTCTAGAGTTGATTATATAATGGGAAGTTACGAGATGGTGTCACAGCCTCCAGCATGAGGGGTTGGTGATGACTTTACAAAAACAGATTTTTTTTCCTGTCCTCACTGTACTGTTAATCCACTAATGGTCATAAGCCTGTATTTATTCCATGGATAATCATAGTTTTAGACACACACCAACCACTGATATTAGAGTCTATTATGATCAACCTTCAAACAAGCATCTGTAATGCCAGAAGATGGTAGACAGTAGTTACATCATTACACTTGCAGCTCACTTGATTTTTATGTATCACTGAATTTAAACAATCATTTATTAGTATTACTATATTCAGTTTGTTTCAGTGGAACATGATTTGGCATTCACAGTATACCTTCTTATGTTGCTGAGTTGAGTTTGTATTTTTTCCATATATACTCTAAAACTGTCCAAATATGTTGTATCTATCATCCTGCCTGTGTCTTTAAAAAAGATCCATGATGACAATTTCACTTATTCAGATAACAAATGTATAAGGGCCTAATTTCCAAAAGACTTGCTCGCAGTGGAAGTGAACACCTTCACTGAGAGCAGGCTGAGAGCAGGGGTTATAAAACTTGGCCTC
This sequence comes from Protopterus annectens, assembly GCF_019279795.1. NCBI lineage: Eukaryota > Metazoa > Chordata > Ceratodontiformes > Protopteridae > Protopterus > Protopterus annectens. The sequence goes on along the minus strand of NC_056735.1, from coordinate 592,262,337 downwards.
CAGTGTAAGCCTGTTTATTGATAGGCCTTACATTGAAGTAAGTCACTTACACTGACAGCAAGTCTTTTGGAATCAGACCAGACTTGCACTGAGAACAACTCTTTTGGAATTTCTCCCTCAGTGTGTCATGTTGTACAGATACAGCAACAATGGTGCATATGACTCTAATTTTAAGCTACTTATAGGTGTTGTTTTTGATATCCTAGTTAAAATTGGATGACATTCCAAAGATCTTGGTCAGAGAAAGTAATCATGTAAAGGTTAGAACTCATCTAAGATACTGTGAAGAAGATTTTGGATCAACTATCTGCAGAAGAAAGTCATTCCTCTGGTGTAGAAGGATTAAGCCCTAACTTCAGCCCACCTGACCCATGTTTTATTAGTGGCTCTCTTGACTGAAAGAGCAGCAAAGAGATGGGTGTGCTCATCCTGGATGAGAGGGCACTTGTTGATGATGCTTTCTATTGGGTGTTGTGGTGAAGAGGAGAATTGCCCTCAGATATTATCAACTAGCACAGGGGTGTGAACTATGATTGGGTTAGGCATATAAAACAAATCCCTCCAATGAAAGCATAGATGGCTGAGCCCTCAAAATGCCCTTAGCCTCCACAACCAGCCCCAGCAATATTGTAGTAGTCTGGGGGGTAGGAAGCTGTCTGGCAGACCCACAGTGTATGTGGGACACTGGGGGAGCTGGACAGGTAGGATGAGTTGCAAGGGGACCAAACAATGTAATTATCTACATAATTGTTGTAAATCTCGTGTATCTGAGTTTCTCCAAATTCAGTTAGTTTACTAAGTTAATTTAAGGAATCTTCAAAACATGGGCAAAGGAGACTGACCAGATGAAATGTATTTCCTTTTACAAGACACATTTCCATGATCAGTCACTAAATTTTTCACATTTGTAAGACAGATGTAGCAAAAATGCCATCTAGGCAAAAAGTATATCTGGAGGAATGAGAATTGGATTAGAATAGTGAGATTTATTGATGACATGAGCATGAACAGAGCCCATGAGTTGGCAAACTGATCCAAGTGTTAAATAATATTAAGACATTCTGACATATGTCAATGGCTGAGACAGCTGTTTTCAAGCATTCCCCAGTAACATGTTGCAATGAGCACTGATGACAACTTTGCTCCTCCAGCATCTACTCCTTCAAAAGGATAGCTTATGTTGGAGTTTGAAAGATACTTTTGAACAAAAAAAAAAAAAAAACTGAACTTAGAAACATAGACAAAAAAAATGAGTCCAATATTTAAGCAGTCATTTATAAACCTCCCTTTAATGACTATTCTTAAATGATATATGAATGTCCTAAGAAAAATACGAATGGTCTAGAAATGCAGAATAATAAAATATGCCTTTAATCAGATATACATACCATCAATTCTAACCCCATTTGAAAATGGCATATGTTCTTGTATTAATGTATCCTTGCAAGCGTATTATAATTACTTTTTCCAGCTACATTTGTCATAATAAGATGCTTCCTGTTTAGTATACCGTAGACAAAGAGTATCAAACAAGAACAAAGGGAAAAATTGAGCATCTTGTAGAGTATGTGCATAATTGACCCAGACACAAAAGACTGATGTAAAATTGAAATCAGTGTTCAACCGGGACCGATTCTAGGACTTAACTTTGTTTCACTGTTTGTAAATGACATTTCTGATACTGTTTCTTGCACCACCAGATACCATTCTGATTCTCATATAAGGATCACTTGGCTTCTATAGAAAAACAGTTAGAATACTGTAGTTTCCCATGTTCTGGAGTAGACTATAATGAACACTTAAGAAGTTCCACAAAATCAGTGTATATGCTGTTTTGTACTAGCATATATCAAAGTCCATCAGGTCTCATTACTACAATGGACCCAGTAGGAAATCAATCGAAGAGGTTCAAAAGTACACATAACCAGGACTATGGATAAGACTACGAATAGAACCAATATTTTTGTTTCAAAGACTATACTAAATATATACCATTTAAAATTGCCAGTCTGTTGAAGCCTACTAGACCCTTTCTGTCTGTTTAATCTCAGACTCAGGGAATGTAATTGCTAAAAATGCTTTTCTGCCTAAACTGCAAAATGGACTACCAATAATTGTGCTGGATTCCTAGTCAAATCACCAATTTCTTACAAACAGCTGTTAGTAAAATACATATTTTCACATCACTGGCCCAAATGCAGGGCTGATATCACTAACCCTACATCAATAATTTCACTGCATTAAACTGAATAAAGCCTATTGGATGGCTGCCAGTACTCATGCTCTTACTGACACTAACATTTAGTGTCCTAAACAAGTTTTTGCCCTTACCCACTTAGACGCAGACTAGTCATTAGACAGCCTCCTATCTCTTAATGTTCAATTAATGACAATGTCTTGACCAATTAAAAAGCTAATTTATTGCTTCTGTAGGAGAAAAAGCTGAAATTCTGACCATTTCTTAATCTTCAAAGATGCCGATATTTATACTTATTGTAGGGAAAAAATATCCAAACCAGCAAGATTCACCCTTTCAAAAGAATTTAAAAATTAAACTGACCTCACTCATTCCAAGACATGATTCATAGAGCAACTGAATATTCATATTCCTGCTCTTATTCATAAATAAGAGGTAAGTCCACATCACTGTTTATTTTCCACATACATATACAAATTTGTTTAATTCTAGTTCTTTGATTTTCCAGTAGAAAAATGAACATCTCAGACATACATAGTGTAGATTATCAGTTTTCAAAAGTTAGTATGTAAAGCTTGAGTATATCTTGAAAAATTGATGCTTAGTTATAAATTGCAGGTGAGAAGCTTCCATTATAGAACAAATTGGAAATATCATTCAGTTAAATTAGTAGAGCATAATTTATCAAATTCTTTATAAGAGGACATACAACTTAAAGTGTTATCACCTTGAATGAGAAAAATACAAAAATTAAATCAATGTATTTCATGAAAAAAACTCCGAATAGCTATTAACACTTAGACATCCATGAAAGAGAATTTTCAAAGAAAAGTCCACAATGTCAACCAGCATTTATAAGGTATTATTACAATGCTTTATGTCTGCAGGGAGACATATCTAGGGTTAGTTTTCAATGTAGTCTGGATCATTGAGGAAATGTATTAAAGCATCATTTGTCTGTTTGAAAAAAAGGTCAGAGATAGAGACCATGTCAATTGTATTTTATCTAATGTCCCTCTTCTTTTGGCCAACTCATATTCTGCTTTGTAAATTGCATCCGTAATTTGTAAACAATCCTCAATGGTAGGCGGCATAAAGGTCTTCCAGGACTTTTTGCTGGCTTTCTTTGCTATCATTGACATCATTTGTAAAATATAGGGAGGTGTTTAGTAAGATGAAACATGGCTGTCTTTCTTCTCTTTATGATTGATCTGATGTAATCGATCAGCTACCCTCCAGAAGTTCAACTGAAAGTTTGTAATCAAAGGACACTCATATATTTCCACATGATGCTATAATGCTTTGAGTTCAACACCTCCAACAGGTTAATTTAGAATTTGGAAGCCACTGAGTTAGTTTATCTGGAGTTAGGTAAATGATGTGGAGACATTTCCAGGCACAAGTGTTCACTAGTTAATAAAAGAAATAAAAGATAACGAGAAGACGACGCAGGATACAATATACTCAGGCACGGCAGATGAAACAAGCGTACAGGTGGTGCAGCAATCATCTATAACAGTTCCCTAACCATCACCTTAATTCCACAGGAAATACCCTAATTTAACAATGCTGGACTTCTAATGCACTTTTAAAAAATAACAATAGGAAAAATACATGTTTAACAGCAATTTATATACAACCAGGCAACAACATTGATACTGCTCAAAGCATTCTGTATTGGCTTTTCCAACAAATTAGCCACAAAACTATAATCCCTGGAGACCTAACTATAGACTTGAAACTCATAAATTCCACTGTTCCCACTGAATCCATAGACTTGTACAAATTCAGTCAATTAATAACTACAGCTAGTACAAGCAAGAAAACATCAGGAAAATTCTCAACACTAAACTGGATTCTTACAAACTAACCAGACAAACTTACAAAAGTAGGCTGACTCAGATAGCGTAAGTGACCACATACCAACATATACCATTAGAACTCAGCATAACATAAATAAACATAATATCTATGATCAAATACAAAATATAAGCAATTTTAGCAAAGATATTTTCAATGAAACACTAAAACAATATAACTGGAATGTACTTTGAACAATGACACTACAGACCTTAAAGAATCTAGCACTAGTACATAATAAAAGAGTAAAGTTCAACTCCACACCATGGCTGAAAAAAGAAACAAAATAAAACAAAACAAAAAATAACCTTAGGATAAAAGGGATAAAGCTTGGAAAAAATAGGTATAAAAATAGAACTCAAAATGCCTTCCAGCAGTTTATTCATCTTAGAAACCTTGCAAAACTCCATGTCAAACAGGATAATTATAGACCTATAGCTATACTTTATCCACTTGCAAAGATTATGGAAAAATGGATACAAAAACAATTTATGCACCACCTAATCCAAAATCACCTCATGGCAGATAGCCAGCATGGTTTTCATCTGCACTATAGCACAACCTCAGCATTAATGGCTTTTACCAATATCATAAACAATAACCATAACAATAATCACATATCCTCTGCCCTATTCTTGGACATTTCCAAGGCATTTGACATGGTTGACCACCAACTTCTGGTTCACACCTTGCAAACTTTCCACCTAGCTACCAAAGCCTTTCTTTGATGTACATCCTACCTTAATGGGAGAAAACAGGCTGTCCTATGGCAGAACAAGCTCTCTAACCTATTACCAAACACCCTTGGAGTACCACAAGGTTCCATATTAGGACTCCTACTATTTTTCCATCTTTATTAATGACTTTTATATAGTCATATCAAACGTCAGCTGTATCCAATACACTGATGACTCCACCCTGATTTGCTCAGCTACTTCCCCCGCAGACCTGAGGGTTGCTACCCAGTCCACCTTTAATACCATAGAAAATTGGCTCTCTGAACATAGATTGTTATTAAATCCCAAAAAAAACTAAAATGCTGTCATTCTCTCCAACTCATAGGTCTGCCGCCTTCACCTTCACCATAAATGCAAAAGATGGGACAATAATCTCCGCTGACCCCTCTACAAAATTACTAGGTGTCATTATTGAAAATAACATAAAGTTTGACCTACATGTAAATCAAACAATCAGGAACATCAATAAAACACTTGGGTCACTGTATAGAATAAAAGCCTTTCTAACCCCTCCAGCTAAGATGGCTATAGCTTGCTCTCACCTACTCTCAACACTTTTATATGCCTCCTCCCTTTTTTCCAATCTAAACAAATCTGTACTAAATAGACTGTCATCCTGTTACAATCATATTGCCAGGTTTGCCACTGGACCACCTTTTAGAACACACCACTGCATCAACCTTAAACAGCTTGGGTGGCTAGAACTTTCAAGTCTCGTCCGATATAACCTGCTGATCATGGCTAACAAAATCCCTCTATAACCCAAATAACACACGAGCCCTTCAAAATATTATACCCCCACAACAACCAAGACTGCTTCGATCCTCGAACAAACCTCTAATTCAGACGATCAAAATCAACAATGAAGCTGGATATGCTCTCTTTGCTAACTCTGCAGGCAGAGCCTGGAACATACTTCCAGGTGATATTACTTTGCTCTCCTCCCTAGGACAATTTAAAACTAAACTCAAACAACATATGGCATTTAACTGGCTTTACCACTGCAACAAGCCTGGCTAACTCTCAGCATGAATGTGAATAACCCAACTAACTATTTATTGTTAATTTATTATTAATTTTTTCCTGACTATAACCAGGTATATCTCATGTCTGCCTATGTATTCTTTAGTAATACCATTTATATAATCTTGTATCACTTGTATTATTGTATCTGATAACCCAGAGCTTATCTCCCCAGGCCTCCACTGAAAATGGACATGGTTCCAGTTGGGTGATTCCGGTCAACAAATGTAAAATAAAATAAAATAAAATAAGCAAACATACTTTACCAACCTACAAGACAAACAGAAAAAACAACCCAAAACTTATTTGGTCATCACTAAATAAATGACTGTACCCTGGCAAGATCACCACCCATTCTTCAAAAACAGACAATATGACAGACTCTATCCATACACAGGTTAATTCCTACTTTATACAATCAATATTATCTCTCTTAGACACTAGTACATCTGCTCCCTGCTTTCTACTCCTATCCAATCAAAACCATGCACAGCTCTTTAATTTTAGTCCAGTACTGACCTCATTCATAATAAAGTTGCTCCTTAAACTAAAAGCTACTTCTGTAGCTGTAGACCAGCTGCTGTCAGACTACCTAAAATGGCTGCAAAAGTCATAGCCTTCATTGTGTCCATACTAATTAATAGGTTCATAGCAGAAAGATATGCCTCATCACTGTGGAGAAAATCTTAGATCATACCACTGCAGAAAGGCAGCACATTTACAGAGTTTAATCACTACAGACCAATAGTGATTCTCTGCCCCCTCTCCAAAATATTAGAGAAATGCATCCACATGCAGCTGATGCAATACCTAATCTCAAATAACCTGCTCTCAGAAACACAACATGTCTTTAGGACACAGCACTGCACCACTATTGCACTACTACAATTTTTCATTATAGAAAACCAACATAGAAACAACGGTCTGCTTGTGTCAACCATGTTCTTAGACTTATTAAAGGCATTTGATACTGTCTCGCACCAGCAACTGCTTGATCGATTCTCCTCAATAGGACTTTCACAATATTCCTTGTTGTGGTTTCTTAGTTACCCATCTGGAAGGCAATAAACCTACTCATCCTTTCATTAAACATAATATCTATGATCAAATACAAAATATAAGCAATTTTAGCAAAGATATTTTCAATGAAACACTGAAACAATATAAGTGGAATGTACTTTGAACAATGACACTACAGACCTTAAACCAACTACTACAGGTGTCCCTTGGGTCTATATCCTGGGTGGCTGAGTCCTCTCCTGTTCAATATATTAATACACACCTCAACTCACCATGCTAGTTTAGTTCAGTATGCAGACAACTCAACATTAGCATGTGCAATCTCAACAATAAATAAACATTAATATGTGCAGCCTCAACAATAAATAAGTTCCAAGACATTACTCAAAAATCCTTCTCCTCTGTAGAAACCTGGCTTAAAGAATCAAACCTCCTACTCAACCCCAAGAAAACTGAGTTCATGCTTTTTACCTCAGAAAGTTGCCAAAATCAAAATCAATCTTTTTATCATAAACTCAGATAATAATACTGCCATTGAAACTGTAAATCACAGTAAACTTCGAGGCATTATAGTAGATGACAGTCTCAAATATGACCAGCATATACTGCATACCATTAAATCTACACACCAGAAACTAGGTTCTCTTTATAGGATCAATGGATTCCTTATAGATACTGCAAGGGTCTATATTAGAACACCGAACATTCAAAATGTTTAGTGTTCTAATATTGAACCCTATGAATTGAAAATTGAAAACATCAAACATTCAGAACAGCAAATTTTTTCCTAGGGAAAAAATTTGCTGTTCCAAAACACATACATACAACACAAGCACACCAAACAAACAGCAATCCGCACACATACACCTAAACTCTTACACCTAACCCTACACTAAACTATACATACACCACTAACTATCCACTTACCTTAACCCAAACCGTAACCCTAAGGTCCGTCACACAGTCACCTCACCCGTGCCCTAACCCTAACTCACCTACCCCGCCCTAACCCTCATGTCCACACAATCGCACACTTACCTGAACCCGACCAGTAACTTTCCACCACAGCGCTGAAAATACCAAAGCAACAGAAACGGACAACTAAATTCTTTCCCTAGAAAAAAATTTGGTTTTCTGTTTCTTCAATATTTTCAGCATTCGCTGAAAACGGGTCGATATTAGAACACTCAAAATTATGAATGTTCGGTGTTCTAATATAGACCCTACTGCAAGAAAAACTCTAGTCACCACCTTCTTATTGTCAACTGTCTTATATGCTGCTACTATCTTAACAAACATAAATGATACTCAAAGAAAGAAACTTGCCTCCTTCTATAGTAAATTAGCTAAATTTACCACCAATCTCTTCATAGGACCCACCATTTCCATAACTTAAATTAATTAAACTGGCTTGAATTACACAGCTACCTAACATATTCATAAGTAACTACAGCACACTAACTCATTCATCATCCAGAAAAATGTAGCAAATTCTTATTGTTTCGAAATAAGTCAAATAATGTTGCAGGAGACTCTCTCTAGTATCAGTATGTTGCTAAACTCTATTATTGTATCCACACACAACTAAAACTCTCTGACAAATTCAGTAGATTTAGACCACTGCCATCTTAACCAGTCCTGGTCCTGCACATGCTCATTGTGACAATTGGGGAGAGATGGGTAAAGGCTGCCAGCCTAGTCAAATAGAATTTGATACACAATTCAATCAACTGTATAAATAAATGTAAAATACAGGCATGTTTTCTTGATAATAAATGTAAAATACAGGCATGTTTTTTTGAGTGTAAAGAATACTGTGAAATGTGGAACTGCAAAATATGTGACAACATTGCACTCTACTGGCCCAATAAAGCATGTTGTGACCCTTTCATGTTAGAATTTGGCTCCACTGCGGCTGGATGAAGGTTTCATGCCCATTGTTTTAAGGCTAAAGTTTATGACCAGAATTTTGATGTGGAAGGTGCTTTATTGCTCTAGTTTATGCTAGAATATACAAGAGAATTGTCTTCTATTGTTATAAGTTTCTGTGCAGGTGTTAGATTGCTAAATAATGCAGTTTGTTTGCCTGGGAAAACCTAAGTGTCAAAAATGATGTCATTTGGGGAGGGACCCAGCAAACATGCTTGTTAGTAATGTTTAAATACTATTTCTCACAAGACACTAAAAGCATTTTGACTTTGGACATCTAGCTTATCAACACTCTGCCTTGTGCTCACATGTTTTAGCACTGTGATTTATTGTAGGAATAGTTAAAGCTAGTAAAGATTAATTAGGTATTTTTCTTTGGAATCAGTCTTGTCCTACTGTATTATTTTAAGTTTCTCTGTGATCTCTGAACTTTTAGATATCTCTGTGGTGTAGTAGTTTTGACTTGTGCTTTAATTATTTATTATTAAATATTTTTAAAACCTTCAACCTGTGGCTGATTTGTGAAGAAATAAGCTCTAGAGTACATTGCATATTTATAGAGGTTATTGTAATAGGCCACTCTAAAGTAAGCCTTGACTGTTAGTCATACTACCATTGGATATTAATATTGCACAGTAATAATTGTACACCCTTTTAAGGGCCTTGTAGTAGCTGATATTTTTAACTGGGTGGTAGCAGTAATTACTACCATATAGTCTGGGTAAAGGGGCACAGTTGGAGAATCTGTGTCAGCCTTTCCCAGGAGTGTCTGTGAAGTTGTATAAATACTTATCTCAAAGTGTGTGTTTGTTGTGACAGCTACTTGGCAGGAACACAGAGCACTGGTTGGACAGAGAGGGTACTGGAGGTTTTAGCTTGCCCAATTAGGCTGAGACCTGGACCCCATAGCTGTGTCAGTGGGGAGTCTTACTGGGGACCTGGTGAGTAAGGGAGCAACCAGCCCCAGACTGACTGTGATCTCTGTGAGCACTTAAGGGAAATTGTACTTTATTGTGTGCATTAGTTATCCTATCCTTTTCTCTTCTATGAGACGACCTCCCTGGTGTTAGTGGTGAGGATTGAGGCTCTTTGATTGCTGGGCCAGGGCATGGTCGTCACACTCATCACAAGGTTAAGACATTGTATTCATCGCATGATGCTTTCCAAATACTCTCCTTAAACAGAATACTCTCAACCTCTTACTGAAATGACAAAACAAAATTTTATAAATAATTGCTGCCTGTACAATCCATTAAGTTGCATGTGGGCTTTCTCTTTCGTAACTTCCACCTCTGTAAAATCTTAGAATTAATAAATATGACTACTGTTTGTGTATAAATGTAAAGAGAAATAACACTTCTATGTGTTTAACCTGAACTTAGTATAATGTAATGTAAGCAAATGAAGCTTTTCTCCCCCAGGCCTCAGCTGAGAATGGATATTACCCAGTCAGACTTTCCCAGTAAGCAAAGATGAATAAATAAAGAAAGAAACACTTTAGACTGGAGGTGGTCTTGGTTGGTGCTGCTAGTATCTGTTTTATCTGGCTTGGAGTGAATTTGTGGTTAGGATTCCCTTTGTGAAGTGTTTCAAATTCTTATGCGACATTAAAATAAAATTTGTAAAAAGATGGAAACTCTGTTATATGTATACTTGCAAATAAGTGGAGGATTGGAGAAAATATGCAAAATCTTCATATTGCTATGTAAAAAGATACAAGCAATTCTATTTCAAGCAGACTTTGCATGGAATAACATAAATATAACTATTTCCTGTTTTTCATGTTTAAAGTAAATGTTCACTCTTTATTGGCTTTTCTCTGTTCGTTTAATTGCACTGCTTAAGGAGTGTAAAATAATGGTGGCTGTTAGCTTTCTAACATTCTGAGCTCCACAGCAGCTTAAAATGCTGCCATGAAGCAGTAGGCCCGTTTTTCAGGGGGCCTTACCTGTACATTAACACCCTGCTGGAGAATGTTCGTTCTACAACCAGAGTGGTGATGTACTGGTCACTCGATCCCTAACAAGTTTTATATAATACATCTACTTACTGAGGCAAATTATTACCTTTATTTTGTTGCTGAAAACTCATTTACAAACTTCTTTTTCATGATGTCCCACTTCTGTTTTGGTAGTAGTATTCATACTAATCTTTTATTTTCTTAGGATGAACAGATTCTTGTTTTCTTACTGATTCTATCATTCTTCTCCCCCACCACTTATAGGCTAATGTTACTATTTAATTATGTTTTTAGAAAAGACAGGATTTGGGGCATGTAAGACATATTTTCCATCTCTTCTTTACAATCATCTTTTGTTTTTGGTATCTGGATCATCTTACTGTTATATTTATTTACCCATTGAGTACTACAGTTAGCCCTGAAAACATTCTCTTAAATTTGCATGAACGCCCTTTTAATTGTGTATCCCCTGGTCATTTACAGTCTTCAGTGGGAGAGCCGAATAATTATCAAAGCAGTCCTGGACAGAAGTATCCATGTCAGAGTAGAATAAAAGCTACTGTGTGATAAATACACACCATTGATCATTTTACGAAGAAAGAATAGAAGATACAGATGACAGCAAATAAAATCTATGAAAAACATAGCATAACTGCTCAACTTTACAGCTTTGGAAAGTAACTAATTGCTTAGAAAGGACGCTGAGAAAATGATAATAATCAAAACAGAAAGAAGCCTCCAAATAATTATGAAATGTATTCTAAATGTACACGGTTTTGTTTATTTAACTAACTGTGTACATGCTTGAGACTTACAGGATGGTAACATGAGCTATAAATTAACCTTAATTCCTTATCATGTTAAATCTTGAAATCATCTTAATTTTCTTTTTTCTTTCTGTGTTTTTTTTTAATTACTTATTGCTTATATGGAAGTACACTATTTTTGAGAAGTCACTTGCCTCAAGTCTGGCTGGACTAAGAGCCATGGCCAAGTGATCAGTATTATAGGTATTTCTATACTGAAATGAAACCGCTGATGTGCTGCTACTGTACAGTGTATTTTGTAAAGATGCTGACTTCCCTCTTCTTCTGCCACCATCTATTATTAAAGGGATGTGGGGAGGATGAAGCCTACCACATGATGCTGTAGTGTTACACATAATCCACCTCCAACAGACTATGGCTGACATGTTTTGCAAGGTTTTGGGGGCTTCAATATATATGCAGGGCTTGACATAAGAATGTTTTTTGTGTATATGTTTGGAGTTTTTTCTATCAGATTTCTTTGGCTTTGATTTGCTGAAATGAATCCTGCTTATATCACTGATTTCTTTGTTAGTGTAAGTGTGTACTAAAAGGATGATGTCTCAATGGGTGGTACAGAGGTGGTCTAGGATTTAAAATTCAAGTTCCTTAATTAGTAAGCTACATATGTGAATGCACCTGATAGTTCATATAACTTCATCAGTTTCTGTCAAGTATTTTACAGCATCAAAATGAGTGTTACAGATGCTCTTGTCAACATTACTCATTTGTGTTCTGGGTGCTTTATACTGCACTCAGCAAACCACATTTGTTTATGTTTGTCCTTCCCTTTACCCATGCAGTACTGAGGGTAGGTCAAAATCCAAGGAGCATGTTTTTTTTGTCCCCCAAAGAAATCTTTCTCTCTCTGTCTTTTATGCTTTCTCCCCCATTAACACCTGATGAACACTAACATATATGTGTCCCTACCCGAATATTCAGAAGTTAATTAGTGCTAAGAACCTGCTCATGATTGCAGTGCTGGCTAATCACATTGGCATTTCTCTCCAGAGTCTTGTTTTCTACTGATTAAAGTCAAACTGTCCTGAATAATTTTTTGCAGGTGCAGGTATCACAGACTCACTCATTTATTGTATATTGTCATATTATAGATGTTAAAGTAAGAAGAAGGACTGATAATCTACAGATTAGGCAGAATGGATCCATTGTAGTGCTTATTTTTAGAGGGCAAAGGATGTTTCTCATATAATGCCCTCCACTGGCATTCTGATAAACTCATGACATGTCCAGAAGATGGTCAATTTCATTGCCTAAACTCTAAGCTTGCAACACAACAAAATTATACAGGTATTACAGAATGCAAGTATGTGATACTCATGGCACACTGTGTTTTGAATGCTAGATATTTAACTTCTGTAATATAATTATTGGTTGTACTCTTGAAGCTTAGTTTGTCAATATTAAAAATACATTTAAAATTATTCTTTTCCAAGTTTTCTGCTTTGGATGGTTACCCAATTCCTCTCTTATGGATATCATTTGAGATTATTTAGCTTCAGGGCAAATATCATATCATTTTGTTTAATTTGTTCAACTTAATTTGCATTTATCTTAGCTCAGAAATCAGGGACAATATTTCTTAACATCAATACCAATACATTTAATCTCATTCTCTAATGTATAATGGCATAATTTATTTATTTTTAACTGTGTAAGAAAAGCAAAAAATCTTTAAAACGCAGCTGTGTTGTCTCATTAATTCTTCTTTTTGATCTGTGAAGTCTTCAATGAAAACCAACACAGCTCCTATGCAATCTCACATATGATTTTTACCAGGTAATCAATACATAACTCTTTCAGTATTTCAAATTCCTAAAAGCTGTTCAAAGGTCTTGTTATTTTTTGTGTGCTCTTTAAAGTTAAGAGACAAGGGTGTTTTGACACTCATAACCTTTTCAAGCAGAAGAGTTAGACTAGGGAAATGCATCTACATACATAGACTCACACGGCATCTGTTGACATCTTTTCACTCTATGTTTACTTTACTTCCTTTCAAAAAAATATAATTTACTTCAGGCTCCATGAAAGTAGGCCAAAGATAATCGAGTAAACGAATGTTATCTGATGTCCTGTCAGTCAACCTTTGCAAAAAAAAGCATCCATTATATAAATACTCCAGACATTTTTACTGAAACAGAGCATATTACAAGTGTGCTGATTTCTTGTCAGGCCTGTGACTCTACCTCTTTAGTTAGTTACTTAATTTAAGTTTATTATTTATAATGTAAAAGCTTTTATTTATACACACACACACACACACACACACACACACACACACACACACACACACACACACACACACACACACACACACACACACACAAACACACACACGCACACACACACACACACACACACACACACACACACACACACACATATATATATATATATATATATATATATATATATATGGGTCTACTTTGTTTCGGTGAATCTCATTTCACTGAATTTCATTTCACCCAGACCACTTCACTGAAAACACAAATTACTGAAAACTCATTTCACTGAATCTCATTTCACTGAAATGAACTTAGTATATATGCCAGTGTGTAGAGTACTGTAAGGCAAGTAAAAGGTATATGCCCTTTTTCCCACTGTAGTGCGATCCTGGAGTTAGTATATATAGTTAGGGGGTGCAGGGGGGGTGGGATCAGCCCCCCACATTGGGGGTGTAGGGGGAGCAGCCCCCCACCTTGTTTGTTTTATATTGTATTTTACCAAAATCTTCAAAACAATATATTTTAAACAATAGACATGCATAGTTGCAACACCAATGACTAGCTCTCTCTAGAAGACAAATGTACTCAAACTAAGTGGGCAGCTACACCCCTCCCACAACCCTCAAAGTGGAGTGTGTGTGCCCCCACACCCCCCAACTATATATATATATATATATATATATATATATATATATATATATATATATATATACTAACTCCAGGACTGCACCACAGTGGGGGGTGGGGGCATATAACTTTTACTTACCTTACAGTACTCTAAACAGTGCCATATATACTAACTGCAGTTCAGTGAAATGAGATTCAGTGAAATGAGTTTTCAGTAATTTGAGTTTTCAGTGAAGTGGTCATTGTGAAATGAAGTTCAGTGAAATGAGATTCCACAGAACAAAGTAGACCCACATATATATATATATATATATATATATATATATATATATATGTGTGTGTGTGTGTGTGTGTGTGTGTGTGTGTGTGTGTGTGTGTGTGTGTGTGTATCCGTGTAATTTATTGGACTCAGCATTTTTCAATTTTTGTTAAGTCTTGAAAACCAAAAACAAGCAAGTGTGTGAACTACTGCGGGCATATAACAAGGAGCGGTAATGCACCGTGCAAAAATGTGTTCATGTGTTGTAGTTGTTAAAAGTTTAAAGTGTATTGTCACATTTTCCTTAGCAAATATAAATAGCTAACTCTTAGTGATACAGCATATCACATTTTAAGCATCTGATACAAATAGTGTGTTATTTTGCAATTAAGTTAATTTATAAGCACTGCCCATTGAAATCTGTCTTGAAATTGAAGATGCTTGACATGACATCATGAAAAACTATACCCACAATATCTCATTAGCAGAATTAATGTATAAGCTAACACCTTTCCATGTTAAGTGCAGTGAGAAGAGAGTCATATAACTACATGACAATTTGTCAGCTATTTCTCACAGGTGGAACACCCTTCCTTAAAAATTTTATACATATGATGCTTTATTACTGAAACCATTATGCAAATAGCAACTGTTCCTCTATAGAGCGATTGTGCTTTAATTACCCAGAATGTTTTACATGTGCATGTAAATTACTTTCAGTAACTAACTTAACATCATTTTGTGGGTGCTGTCATAAGTAAAAATTGTCAACAGTGAAACTAAAACATCAAAAAATATGTCATAATTTTTGTTTTGCTTTCAAACCACTTGCAGCTTTGGCAACTGGAGTTTATCCAGAAAATAATTGACTGTAAAGCACAGTAGTAAGAGAAGTATAGCAATACACTTTATAAATTCTGTACCTGATCATATGCCCGGGAATTCAATAAATTCTGTGTAGGCTTTGTGTGAAGACTACATGGAATTTATATAATAGAGCTATGTGCAGGCATGCTAATTGCATATTCATGCTGCTCATCTCGCTTACATGTATATAAGCATGGTTTCATGACCAGCTACATTGCTGCCACTAGGAAACTGTGCAGAGCAGCATTGGTACACAAACTAGAAGCGTTCAAGGTTTTTTTTTTTACAAACCTGCTTGGAGAGATTGCATGGACAAAAGAAAAGTGTACCGAGTACAATGTACACTATAACAATTATTTACAGAATGAAATAATGGAGGTAGTGGCTGGAACAGAAAGGGTAACTGCAATGACATAAACACTAGGCAGGGAAAATGTGCTAGTGAAAGTGGGCACAGATATAAATGATAGGAATGAGGTAAGAGGAAGAGGCCATGGTAAATATGACAGTGTAGCCATGATAGGATATGTCAGTGTATGTACACTTTCATAACAAGTTAGTAGCATAACAATAAGCACAAGTGTAGCTAGTATGGTAAGTACTGCTGTCTACATCTCCTGACACGTAAGCCACAATCCACACCTTCTTCAAGAATCAAACCCATATTATTAATATTGTTACTGAGCTGTATATTTACTGAGAAGATCCATTCACCACACTTTTACCTTGCTCTGAGTAAGTAAGTCCAGGGAACAGTATAATTCTCTTAGATATAGTCAAGAATATAGAAACACTTAGTTTATATATTTTTCTTTATTTATTTGAGACTGTTCTGCAATGTTGTTTTAAATATTTCCTGTGATTTTGAACACTGATGTCACTGTAAATATATATTTAACATTATCTTGTTATTTTATTGTTTACTATTAAATATATTTAAACATTTAATTTTTGGCTGATCTGTCTAGAGATATTTAAGTTCTGAGAATACTTGCATATTTATTTGGTGACACTGTGGACCAATACTAATAGCCTTGCTCTTGGTCAGACTACCATTTGTATTAATAGTAACATTACACAGTAAGAATGGACACTCTTTGTTAACTACTTTGTAGTTTGGGCAAAAGAAGTCATAGCTAGTAAACCTGTGCCAGCCTTTCCCAGGTGTGTGTGTATAAATCAAACCTCAAAGCGCGCATGTGTGTGTGTGTGTGTGTGTGTGTGTGTGTGTGTGTGTGTGTGTGTGTGTGTGTGTGTGTGTGTGTGTGTGTGTGTGTGTGTGTATGTGTGTGTGTTTGTGTGCATGTGAGCTACTTGGGCAGGGCCACAAAGCGCTGGTTGGACAGAAGGAGGTCTTGGTTTGGTCACTTAGCTGAGATCTCAACTCTATAGCTGTGCAATGGGGGGTCTTATTTGCGAACTGGAGAAAGGAGGGAGAAACCAGCCCCGGACTGACTGTGTTCTTTGTGTACTCTTAAAGGAAATTGCACTTGAGGCCGAGAGTTGCATCTGGAAATACTGTGTGTGTGTAACTTGTCATCCTCCCAGTGTATGCCCCCCACTGGCACCAATGGTGAGGACTGAGGCTCCTTGATTACTGGTCCAGTGTTGGGGTGTCACAATAGGTACTGGCTTTACAGATAACACCACTTACAAGCAACACACAGTTATGAGTAGATTCCCTACAGACAACTGTGTATTGCTTGCATCTGCCGCACATAATATCAAATGGACATTGTCTGCAGCATTTCCAATTGATGTGTGAATTAAGATGTGATCTGTTATAATGAATGTTACAGCAGTATGCAAAACTGATGACAATGTATCAACTATGCCCATGTGCACAAGTACAGCAGTGCAAAGTCTAGTGTCAATCTGTGTGGAAGCTGTTAGTGTAATATTGTACACATACCAAACACAACATAGAGCACCCTGTATAAGTACATGTCAACACTCAGCACATGTGCCTCACAATCACTGTCTCCCTGATACTGCCAGTGAAAATGTTATACTACCATGAAATCCTGACATGCATCCATATGTGTTCATGCAAATTATCAAGTGGTAATACTGATGTGATGTTGCGGTAAGTGTGTGACACCGTACAGTCACACTACAGCTGCACCTGTGCTACAATTAGACATCAGGTTGTACATCACCTCCATGTAAAATTGGGTGACATAGTGGTGCAGTGGTTAGCATTGTTGCCTCATAGCAAGAGGTTTTCTTGGTCAATTCTAGGCTAGTGTGCCTTCTGTTCAGAGTCTGCATGTCCTCCCTGTATTCGCTTGGGTTTCCTCCAGGTGCTCCAGTTTCCTCCAACATTCCAAAGACATGCATCTGGAGCATTTCTCCCAAGGGGTCCCCTGAAAATGGACATTATCTCAGTCAGACTTTGCTGATAAACAAATGTAACAATAAAAATAAATAAATTAAAACATTTGGTTTGAATCACATGTGACACAGAGGAAATTTTAACACAGTCATGCAAATCTACCTGTTTCACATCATTACATCAATTGTGCATCATATGCCTATATGTTTATTGGTAGAAATGTGAGAGTGAGGGCCCTGACATCATATGTGGACACATGACAACTGAGCTGGATGCAGCTGATGCAGAACAGTAGATGACACAAATGCTGATAGTCATGCAATGCTGCTGGGTAAACCTGTATAATCCTTGTGAACAGCAGCTCAATAGTGCATACAATGAATTCCCTAAGTTTGCAAGTGAATCCAAACATGTCATATATTTATGTATATAACAGTATTACTTGTGGATGAACCAAGGCATATGTGCCCATGTAATCAGTATGACATAATATTGCTGTATGTCAGATAACATTTCCAGATGCTAGGTACACACATGCACACCTGTGCATACTGCAGCTGCCACTGTGACGGTTGCATGACAACTGTGCAGAATGTTGATATACTGAAGTACAGTAAGGAAACAATATACATAGAATCATCCAATATGAACAGACCTCAGGAGGCATATTACTACAGCTGTTTTGGAAGGAATATGTAACCAAATGTCAGCAGCAGACATCAATATGGTAGCTCATTTCACAGATTAGAATACACACACCTCAACATAGCACATGTAGATGACAAAACCATTGACATGTGCAATGTTTAGAGGCTCATATGACATTACTAGGCTACTGGTCAAGAGCACATAACATTCTAGCCATTATTATACCATTTAAACAGAAATTGCTATATCTACATGATGGAAGATAGTAGGGGCATGCGTGTATGTATGTGTGTGTATATATATATATATATATATATATATATATATATATATATATATATATATATAATTTAATACAGACTGACTTTCGCCATATGTGATATGTGCATGACCCCATGACAGAATTAGCAATTACACATCCAGCAGTCTGGAGAGGGCTTACAGAGAGTCATGGAGGAGCTCTACTTCATGATGTGTGTGTGCATCCTTGAGATGATATGATCCTCAGTGTTCTGCAGAATAGATGTTATGTGGACAGAGGGAAAAAGGGGATGCTGCTTTCAGGGTCTATGTAAAAGCTACTCCTGAGTGGGATTCAAATGAAAACAGATCAAATGCATCATACAATGACTGTAATTTACCACCAACCACACATACAAGAGTTGCCTGAAGTCAGATGTGAACACCACACCTGTATAGTTTAGAAACCGTATTCCATACAATGCAAGACTAGTACCACCACAGACATTTGACTTTAATACTGTAAGACTGCACTTTATAGGGAATAACATTATCAGTGTATGCTGATAAGAAGATGTTTGGGTAGGAGCATCTGACATAGCTGTGAACTAGCAACCTGATGTAATTTGACCCAAACTGATAGTTGAAGGAAAATTCACACACAAGTTGATTGCTGTAAGATCAGAACCCCTATCTAATTACACAAGCTAGAGAACACACTATTTAATGCTTGCATCATCGCAGAAGTCTGATTTTAACACTGTCAAATTGCACTTTAAAGAGGATGACATCATCATTGCATGCTGAGAAGAGGATGTTGAGAGAGCTTTATGAAACTGCTGTGGAGTCAAGTAGCAATGTAAAAGTATCTCCTGAATCCTACTTGAGTCAAGTTGGTAAGACCTGGACTCATACTCTTTTGACTGCACACACACAGATATAGTCATATTGACAAAAATTAACAACTGTGAGATTAGAACCCCTAACTTTTCAATTACACAAGCTAGAGAATATAGTACTTACTGCTTGTGCCACCACAATGTCTGATTTGAATAATGTCAGACTGCACTTTATACAGAATGACATCATCAGTGTATTTTAAGATGAGTATGTTGGAAGAGTTGTATGAAATTGCTGTAAAGAACTTGTAGGATAAAGTGCGAAACAACAACTGATAAACTCCAAAAATGCACAAATTAAGGGAATCCACCTCTGAACTCATGGACCATCAATTTACTTTATTAATATAAACACAGATTATAACACAGAATATTAAGCACTTAACGAATCACCGCGTTTTTCATCTATAACATCAGACTTCATCAGACAAACACAAAATCAATTAAAACTTAATTTTATATAAACAATTAACATTCGAATCAACCAATAAAAATAGTTGTTCAAACTCATTAATATATAAAACATACCCTTCAGGAAGTGCTGGCAATCACATAAACAAAGGTATATTTCATCATATAAAAATATCTACTGTCCTTCTTTATGTAAAAATCTTTCAGATATTGCCCTTCGCTAAACATGTCATTCGCTCATACAATTCCTGGATCATAATCCATTTAAAAAAATGTATATACAATGAAATAAAACTCTTTCATTATATTAAAATTTGTAAATGTATAAACATTGCCCTCAAGTGGTCAAATGTGTTCATTACAATTAGGAACATCTCATTCTGCTTCAAACAAGGCATCTAAATGGGCTTAAAAAAATCAATAAATAAACAAATAAACGTATATAAAACTTATAAATATAATATATGTACATAATTGAATGAATATATATTAAAATATATATATGTTAATATAATAAATATAAATATAAATATAAAACACTTCTAAATACATATATATATATATATATATATATATATATATATATATATATATATATATATAAATACATAATACATATCCCATAATAGATATCTTAAAATATATCTAAAAACATCTAAAATTGTGTCATGGTACTAAACATTCGTACATCTTGAATAAATTAATAAACAATGGACAATAAACTATAAATGGCATGTAGAAAACAAATCTACAATCTAGAAGCCCTCAATTTAAGAACGAGTGCTAGAGAAATACCATCATTCACACCTGGAAATTTATTTGCCTCCAGAACAATTTGCCAGTATAATTCCCGATATTCAGTTTTAGTTTCCCACATGCCCCCCCCCCCCCATCCTTCAAAAATTCCTCAATAACAAAAAAATTATATTTTGCTAGGGGAAAAACAGTAATATGTCTATATAAGGCATTACTTTCTTTTTTATTTTTTATATCATTCATATGTTCATAAATTCTCCTTCTTATTTTCCTTTCAGTTTTTCCAGTGTAAAAACCTGAACATATTTCACATAATGCAATATATATAACTCCATTAGTTTCACAAGTACTATGTGTCCTACCTATTATTTCTCTCCCTCTAGCTTCAATATAAATACTTTGTTTATTAATCATAAATACACACTGAGTACACATCCCACATGGATATGTCCCCCTTAACTTATTAGATTTTCTAGGGGCACTGTTCTTTAACAAACTACAATCTTTGATACTTTGTCCCCTCCTATATACGATATTTAATGTATCTTTTTGTTCAAACTTTAAATCAGTTAAACTAATAAACTTATTCCACTCTTAGTTGAATACATTCCCAATTACCTCAGAATCTCCACTATAATCAGTAATAAAAGCACCTTCAAATGTTTTGTCCCCAACATATGTATTTTGAATCATATCTAAATTATTATATTAATTGGAACCACCTTCTCTAACATATGTAGCATCTAATTTCAAATCTATCCATACGTCCATTCATAACTTCATTTCTTATTTTGTTGCAAAATTCTAATGGATATTCTCTTTCTACAAATAAATCTGTTAAAAATTCGCATTCATCATTAAAATCATCGTCAATAGATGTCATCCTGCAAATTCTAACAAATTGACCTTTTACAATGCTTTTTTTTCTGATATAGTGGATGTCCACTACTGTAATGTAAATATGAATTGGAGAATGCTTTCTTCCTATACACTTTTGACCTAAATGTATTATTGTGTATAATTAGTTTCACATCCAAATAATTCATTTCATTAAAACTAATTTGATGGGTAAACCTTAAAAAATCTGTTGTATTATTTATATATAATATAAATTCATCTAATTTTTCTTTACTATCTACCCAAAAATAACTATATCATTGAGAAAGCGCTTATATAACAACCAGCAATTCTTATATTTACTATTACATATATATTTCTTTTCCCATGTGTTCAAAACCATGTTTGCAAATAATGGGGCACATCTTGACCCCATAGCTACCCCACTAGATTGATGGTGGTATTCACCCTGGAAGAATATATAATTGTATTTTAAAACAATTTCCATTAAATTGAGACATATATAAACTTGTTTATCATTTAGATCACCAGCTGATCTAATAACTTCTTCAAACCAATCTAGTCCTATATCATGTGGTATAGAACCAAATAGGTCCACCACATCTATAGTTATAAATATGAGCTCTTCTCGAAATAATCAGCAGTAATATTTCTCAAAATGTCCTAGGAATCCTTTATAAAAGATTCTCCCTTCATCATCAATTTTTTTAGTTTCACATCTACATATCTAGCCAAAGGTGAAATAACAGAACCTTCGGCAGCCACAATGGGGCGCAATGGTGGATCTATTATATCCTTGTGAACTTTTGGAATACCAAAAATGGATGGTATTTTTGGCTTAGTGTTATGTAAAAATTCAAACATTTCTTTATCTATAAAACCTTCCAAGAATAAATCATATAGGGCCAAATATATTTTCCTATAACCGATGTGAATTTCATTCTTGGAAATACAATCATATTTGGATTTAACTTGTAAAATATCTAACATTTTGGCTTCATAAGTAATATTGTTCAACAAGACAATCCCACCACCTTTATCGGGTTTCATAACCCTTAAATTTCCATTTTCTTTTAAATTTTGCATTAAAACTTTTTTCTTCTTGAGACAAGTTCAAACTAAATCTATTTTTCTTTATTGTTTTCCTCAGTTCATTTTCCATTAAGTTTTCAATTTTTTTAACTGTGGATGAATATGTGGGTTCCAAACACCACTTCTTTTTAACAAATGGGAACTATCATTATCATTTTGTGTACTTTCACATATTAATGTTAAATTAATCTTTCTAATAACATTTTTAAGTCAATAATAAGTTGACTGATATTATTTTTGTTCTTGGGACAAAATCAACCCCTTAGAAAACAATTTAAAATAAATGTCATTAATTTCTAAATCAGTATAATTAAAAATATTGAAATTGTCACAAGAGCAAATGACATGATTTATACTGTTGTTTGTATTCAATTCACCACAAGGTGAATGAAAATAGCTATTGATCTCCTCCACTTTATGAAGGGTATGTTTTATATATTAATGAGTTTGAATGACTATTTTTATTGGTTGATTCAAATGTTAATTGTTTATATAAAATGACGTTTTAGTTGATTTTGTGTTTGTCTGATGAAGTCTGATGTTATAGATGAAAAACACGGTGATTCGTTAAGCGTTTAATATTCTGTGTTATAATCTGTGTTTATACTAATAAAGTAAATTTATGGTCCATGAGTTCGGAGGTGGATTCCCTTCATTTGTGCATTTTTGGAGTTTATCAATTGCTGTAAAGACATGTAGCAGTATAAAACTCTCTTCTGACTGCTACTTGAGTGATGGAGACAGGACCTGGAATCGTGCCTTGCTAACTATACACCCACATACATACTCAGACATAGACACACACAAGTTAACTGCTGTGAGATTAGAACCCTTACCTATCTAATTACACAAGCTGCAGAACACAGTACTTAATTTTCATGGCACCATAGACATCTGATTTTAATACTGTCAGAGTGCACTTTAAAGATGATAACATCATCATAGTGCCGCAGGTTACATATACTGTTATGAGAATTGTTTGCAAAAGCATGACTTAAGATATGATTATGTGAGCACAATATATGAATACATCCTGGCAAACTAGGTGAAAGAAGCTATCATGAATGCATATTGAAGAAAGAACCTGTTTCACAGGATTTTGTGTAGATGACACACACACACACACACACACACACACACACACACACACACACACACACACACACACACACACACACACACACACACACACACACACACACACACACACACACACACACACACACACACACACACACACACACACACACACAGACACACACTTTGGAAACAGAAATAGTGCAGTGATGAAATTATGTGTCTTCACATTCAGATGAGGGTATATCCACATTAATACAGGTTACTGACAATATCAATGGGATATGGTCATGGATGTCCAATGACCAGTGCCAGTATAACACATACCAGATGTAACAATGTAGTTACTCTTTGAAATGCTGGAGTCTTTTGACAGTGGTTGAAGTCATGATATATCATTTCGAAGTGCATTGCTGCCAGGCACACATGAATGTAAGACAGTATGTATTCAGTAAAGCACACATTCCACTGCATTTCTCTTGTGTTTATGAATGCAATACAATGTACTGGAGGATTCCTGCCCAGTGACCAGAGTTAGACATGCTGAACACCTCTTCACAAAGCTCATCCCTGAGAAGCTGATTTGCATGGATGATGGCAAAGTATTAGTCCATGTGTGATTTGAATTGCAAGATTTCAGCTTGGATTTGTGAAGTAGCACTGTCCAGTGATGTTCATGGCCAAACAGTGTGCAAATGGGGACATACAGTAACTGACATGATTGGGGTTAACTGCAAAACACATATGTTTGTTGTAAAAGTTTCATGTGTTACTGTAGTGAGATATGTCATTGGAGAAATTTTTGGCAGATACAATGATGTGCTTGCTATAGTCTATGTTTGAAAAGTTGGGTTCAGGGTTTTATTACATAAATAACTGTTGGCCATGTTTTCTTCATTTGTGCAACATTAAACACCAAGCAAAAGCATTTCTCTGATTAAGGAAAAAAGTGTAAAATTTAATTTGATTCTCCTTCCATTGCACAAAGAGGATTAGTGGTGATGAATGGCCGTCAGCACTCTGCACAGTACTGTAATACACCTATTTCCTAATTGTGGCACAGGGTGCAAGAGCGATGAACTCCTGGCCAGAGCAAAAGTGAGCCAGGGTTTAAATCCAGATATTTCACATTTTTTACAAATGGTGTCAGGATGTCAGTAGTTAAGTAAATGTGATCAGGACTGCAAATGTGACAATCAATGACTACGCTAAAGTGTATGTCTTGCCCAAATTGTATCGGTACTGTCTACCTCAAAACATTTGTACAACTAGTAGCTGTTTGCAGGACTCAGTGCAAATCACAATTTAATGGTGTGTACAGGTTTCTACAAATGACAAGGGGTGGTGCATCTTTTGAAATGATTATTTTGACTGAACAAATATGCTATCTATTTGTGTAGGGATGGACATCTCAAAAAGTGTATGCAGTATGCATTTTCACTGTAAGGACAGTTTCTACATCATATCAGATGAACATGTCATCCATCATCACCTGAACGTGACACAAAGAGAATCCTACTTTGCATACTGCAGGAGAACTGATCACCTACTGAATCAAGGTAGCATATTTGTGTTATCCATGCAGAATCAAACCAGTATTCAGATACCCCTAGATGACCTGTACATCCATCAGCCTAGTAGATATACACCTGAAAAGAGGGGTGGGAATGAAGGAGTGCATAGAAAGAGGGATGACAATACACATAACAATGTTTGTTGTAATGTAACATTCATTGACATTTTGGTATGTTCTAATTATTAAGCTGACATGCTCTACAACATAAAGTGACTGACATAAGGGTAAAGAAGGGTTAGGAGAGGGACAACAGGCTTCTGACAAGCAGAACAAGGTTTGATAATTATGTAATAGTTGTGTGGATGAACTTCAATGCAACTGATTTGTTTTAGCCAGTATCCACTATATCTCCATGAGATGTTATAACTGGGGCAAATGTTAAGATGCGGGTGGTTGAACATATCATAGACATATAACATTACAGTAAGAAATGATGTGTGAGGCATCTAGAATTGAACCCTTGATGCTATGGGCTAAAAAACAATTCTTCAGTCAAGTGATTTATTGCAACACTCCACATAGGAAGTCACATTTATACTCTGTCGCATCCAGCTATACTCTGTCGCATATCGTCTACTCAGAGGCGATCTCTGCTTAACATACAAGGCCATGTCAAACCCAGAGCTGTTGGACATGCTACACTTAAAGAAATCCCAATCCCTCAGAGCTACACGCTACGGGGATCTAAACCTTGTCATCACAATAAACAAAACATGCTGGAGGGATAGGTTCCTGACCCAGAGACTCCCCAGACTCTGGAATAGATTGCCCATACATGTCAAGCAGAGTGCCTCTTTGGACCTCTTCAAGAGGAACCTTGATGATTGGATGGGAGAAAGGAAATTCACCCTAGGGATCACGTCAGTTGGCCTGCTAGACAGGGGTCCAGGAAAGTAAATAATGTGGGAAGAAATAGCCAGGGAATTGTTATGGCTAGGCTTGTATAGGCCCTAGGGCTGATAGCCTAGTACCAACCTATGAACCAACCTATGAGCCTATTTTGTTATATCCAGCAGTGTACAGAACTGTTAGACTAACTGTCTTAAGGTAATGGCTTTACTCTGCTGTAAGTCTGGCATTTTATAGCACAACATGTTTAAGCACCATTGCATGGAGATAACTGGAGTAGTTCAGTTGAATGCAAAAATGCACCAGGTTTTGCCATAGGACATGAAGAGACATTCACTGCTACTCAGCATTGGTGGACACTGCTAAGCTCCATGCAATTGCCGAGGATAATAAATGATTGCTTTTTACTGGCCAATTCTGGACATGCAAGTGGTGTGTAATTCTATTTTTGAACAGATTAAAGGTGTGAAAATGTTGTAAATATGAAAGTAGTAAAATGAGAAGGGCAAGCAGGGGGAAGAATAAAGGGGGAGCAGTAAAGGAATTTGTAGGAGGGAATCAGGAAAGAACTACACATCTCCACTTCTTCAACACAGTAATGTGCAGGTATGCAAAAATTTGATGAATTTGGATTGTCACCACCGCACAGATGGGTGACAACAATGCAATTATGATGCATAGCCAATTGGAACAAATTAAGTCTGTCAAGAAGACACATATGCAAAGTTGAGAGCTATGTATGAGACAAATTTTGCTGTGGGACAGGTGTCCATTTTTTTTTCTTTTGGATTTCAAAAAGAGAGGAATGTTGGGGAAGGGACATAGGAAGGTGATGGTCAGGTAGGTACATTAAGTGAGGAAGCAGGTGCAGACAAACAGAACAAACAAGCCAGACACAAGGATAGTGATGGACACAAACAGTTGGAGGATATCATGATTGGGGATAGGTAGAGGATATTGAATGTGTTGATATTACTGTACAGCCTGGCTTGAGGAAAGGGATAAACTATGGGCAATGACTTAAATAACATTCACAAACACAACACACGTACACATACACACACACACACACACACGCACACACGCACACACACACACACACACGCACACACACACACACACACACACACACACACACACACACACACACACACACACACACACACACACACACACACACACACACACACACACACACACACACACTCACTACCACACATTACTTGAGGTGAAACATTTGCCATAATCATCTGTTGACCACCTCTTTTAGGTGCTCAACAAGTATGATACAGCGCACAAATGAAAATGAGAGAAGAGCATTCAAAGTTTAATATCAGATGAGAGATGAAAACACAAAAAATAAGATAATCTGTTATGTATTTATTTATGTGTATTTTCTTTACTGTAAGCTCTACTAGTGTGTCTAATTGTTAATTGTGACTCAGGCAAGGTACTGTTGAACCTATGAAGACATGGCTGCTCAAAATGAGAGTTCTGTCTCTTTTCTCTGATTATTAAATTGAAGACGAGAAAAAAAAAGGTGAGCAATTATGGCAAAGGTGTAAATAGTTCATGGATGGTAGATTAAAAGTTGGAGTATAGCCATAATGGAAGGTAACTTACATAACATTCTGAGAAACCTTAAGAGCCTAAGCAGTGACATGTAGTCTTAAGGATGGGATTGTTTAGAAGTAAGATGCAAGGCTGGACAATCATAGACAGCCATGGCTGCAATGGTAGACTAGATCAAGAAGCAAGAGTGGATAATAAAAGGCCACATGATCAGCTGGAGCCAAGATAAGCACACTATGAAGTTTATGAGCATCACAGCTGAAGGAGAATATGAGAGAAACTGCAGAAGCCCTCTCCTGGACTGACAAATTGATGAGGCCCACTGAGTGAGCAATGTGAGGATGGAAAAGTCCAGACATTTGCTTGTTTTAAAGACTGGATCATTAGGAAATGATCTCCGATGAAGGGTTTTGTAATGGATGTTTTTTTTTTTTAAATAAAGAAAGACCTCTTCCTTCACATGCATGCACAACAAGTAAGGATGGTACCTGCAGGGTGAAACTTCTGCAGTAAGGGCATCGCTGTTCATCTGGCTTTTGTGGGCACTTTAAAAGTAATATGGTGAGGGCAGGCACTTTGGGGCAAAATGTAGGAAGATGCAATTAATAATGTGGCCATAAAAGGTAAAAATAAGAGATGGGGAGTGGGGGGCAATGAAGAGCCTGGTGAATGGTTGTCATGAGAAGAGATGAAGTTATGGATTAAAGATAAGGGAGAGGTGAACGGAATATCTGTTGAAAGTGAATGAGATATGGGTCTTTGGAGAGTGTGACAGATTGAAATGTAATCGTAATGTATCATGGGTTAGCTGCAAGAAGTGGAGGGGCGGACAACATGGCTACCTAGTTAATGCACCTGTGGTACAAGGTGGCAACAGTTGTTAGTCAGGGATCATTTAATTTAAAAAGACAGACAGCAGTAGAAAAACACATGAGATGATATGAATGTGAATGCATCTGCAGAAAATTAGGAGGAAGTGAGAAAGTGGAGTGAATGTTAAGGCAATGTGCAGACAAAAAAATTAAAAAAAAACTGAAGGTGGACTATGAAGGATTTGAAGTGGAAAGAGACAGATGTGGAGAGGGATTCAAGTAATAAAAGTTATGTTTCATTGGATGGGCAAGGATTCATGGTCATTGTTGGACCTGCTTGAACTATATGTGCTATTTACTTCTGAACTATGTCCCACAGCATCAGCTATAAACATCTGGCATATCTGATTGAATAAAGTGGCAAGTGATATATTGAGAAATGAAGGTTCAGTAGAACACAAGCAGAAGGTGAAAAGATTAAGTCTTCAGACAAAGAAAACAAGAGGGTAGAGAATGTATGCGCATCAGTGGCTGAGTGTATGAACTTTCTGTTGAATCCTAAGAGCTAAAATGTTATTTGTTAAAGCTGTTTTGAGTGAATTATGTCCCAGATATAGCAATCCTTGTAGGTCAGTGATAAATATATTCAGAGGATGGGAGGGTACAGGGTATTTTGCCCCAAGAGGACATGTTAAAAACTGAGTGAACTTTGAGCCAAGTTTGAATATGATTCCTAAGCATATAGACATATGCAAATGAGAATGTGAGGAGGTATTTGGATATATTTTTGTATTTTTTAGATAAATTTGTTGGAAGGATTGATTTTCTTTCATTGCTGTTTTAATGTTCTATACTATTTGATATATATTGCTGTTATATCTTATTTAACTTCATAGGATGCACATTCTGACAGGAACATTTTAATTTAAGCCAAGAAGACTGCTGAGAAATTTAAATGCATCATCTACACTGGGTAGGTGCTGAGAGACTGGAAGTATGAATAAAAAATGGGAAGGACATTGGGATAGCTGTTTCTTCTAAGAATGCGCCAATCACTGTAACTAAGGATGGAGCACTGGCAAGGATAGGCTATCCAAGAATCTATAAATCTGAGCAGAAATTTGTAGATTCACCTTTTTTTCTTATTGTACTGAGGGCATTTCTACTTGAGGTTCCTTGGAACATAACTCCACAGAAGACTGGAAGTGGGGATTAGGGTTAGAGTTAGATGCTTGTAATGTGAGGGATATTCTGACTATGATGGAGAGGATGATAGCATTTATTGAAGAGGAAAAAAAAACTGATGTAGTCATATTGAAGTAGCAGCAAATTAGGGAGGTAAATGGAAAGTGTGGAAAATGAAATGAAGGCTAGGAGTGAATGCTTAGAAGTGAGTTGTGGTAATGTTAGGAAAGGGAAATGGGTATTTTGGCAAAAGGAATGAAAATATAGTCTTAAGTGTAACAGCAAAAAATGTAGGGCTGATGCTTTAGCAAAACAAGTATAGCCTACTGGTTAACACATACGTGCCAACACCTTTAAGATAAACATAATCATTAGATATCTAGATAACTTCATCAACAATTGACAAGCCTTCAGTCATCATGTATCAGTTATAGTTAGGAGATTCTTTGAGCTTGCCCAGTTGATTAATTAATAAGACTGTATCCTCCAAGTTCAGAGAAATCTTAGCCTCCTGTCAGAGAAATATGCATTTATGTATATGTTTGATGCTTATTAGAAGCTAAAAGGGTTAACACGTTTTCATTCTATTTTATATACAGCTTAATTCTGTATGAAATTATAAGATGCTTTTTGAAACTGCAGTATGCTTTTTGAAACTTACAAGATGCCCCCTGACCTAGTAATTGCTAGCACAGCAAAATTCATGTTTATGCCTCTTGGAGATGTACTAAGAAGCAGGTGATTATCTGCTAGGTCAGGAAGTAATAAATGAAACAATACTATATTCTATAATGTTATTATTTTGAACAATTAGCTCAGTTCGTGCTATGAGAACATGCACAGCTGCAGAGGAAAGAGATAAAGACAGACAAAGGACTGGTTAAAGAAATGAACTGCAATCTATACTTGCTTTTTGCTCAAATTAGCTGTAGTACCTTGAGTGGTAACATTGCATAGAGGAAAGTTGTATCTAACCGGTGGTCGTCAAGGCCACATTGTTTTTCTTAGGAAGTTTCTCACAAAATTGATAGTGTAAGCAGAAAATTATGAACAAACAGCTGCTATGAAGTAATGATGTTAAAACTTGTGATCTGTTATATCAGCTTGGTAGGCAATGTCTTATTAGAAAATGTCTAAAAACACCTGCACTTCCTGATTCTAGTTAGACAAACTCTGTATTAGCATGTTTTTGTCTCCTTGCTGCAAGATTAAAGTGCCTTAACCTGAACCTGCCGTGTATTGATCTTTTTGAAGTTAATTTTTCCTTTGACAGATTTGGTCCTTCGGACCGGAAACACTCTCTCTGACTCAGGTCAGATGGTCCCAGTGGCATGAAACCGTACGGGGAAGAGACCACATCAGTTCTTCTGCTTTGAAAGACCTTCGACTAAATTGTCGTTCAAAAGAGGCCGGCCACTGTTTCTGATCTGAGACGATCAATCACGGAGGCTCGGGTAAGGAGGAATTTACCTTTTCTTTGTTTCAGATCAGGGACTTGTTACAGTATTTGTTTTTGTCTGACAGATTTTTATAAATCAGGGACAAAAAAGATTGCTGTCTTGTCATAGATCAGGGAAACAGGATAGGTAGGCAGTTATTCTAGATAAACTGTGAAAAAGGGAAATCGTGGTACCACGGGATAAGAAGGGTTACGTAACATTTTTCTTTAACTAAGTTAAGACAACATGGGAAATAAGTGCACAAAAAGATCCCGAGACCTGCCATTAACCGAAGATGCGAAATATATGCAATTACAACGTGTCGACAATGTTAGGTACTATACAAAATGGGTTAATAAATATGAATTTGATGACAAACTAGAAAAATCTTTGCTTATTAAACTTGTCAAACAGCTCAAAACTGACGCAAAGGTCAGGGAAAAAAGCAACTTCAATTAGGCATTCCCCAGGCACACAGGTGGCTTGAGGAAGCAAACCGCAGGGAACAAAAGATTAAGAATTCAAAAGCAATGTTTTTAGATAAAGAAGATAATAACCTGGTAATAGCATCAGCCCCTCTGCCCCCTCCACTTCCCTTACCAGAATATGAAGCGAGTGGACAAGCTGATCCACCTCTGCTATACCCAGCTGTCCCTGCAAAACCAAAACCATTTGTCAGAGATCCTGTTGAGACTAGGTCTCGAACACATAAAACAAGAGGGGATATGGAGTTATATCAAATGAATGAAAACTCACGAGCTATGAGTGAAGAAGAGATATGTCTGCTCATAGAAGTACCAAATCCTCAGGCAGGACAGGAAGGGCAGGACCCGACTATCTTAGTATATAGACCGTGGACACCAGAAGACATCCGGAAAGCCACAGATGGGATTCCCCATCCAAAAGTTAATTTTAGAAAGTTCTTAGAAGATTTACAGGTCATGAGGTTAAGTTACCATTTAAATGGGGAAGAAGTAGAAAAAGTAGTCAGACAAATCATAGGTCCAGATTGGCACATGATCAGTGGCAACTGGAATCCCCGTGACGCAGAACATAAGCCACTCCCACATAGTAACGCAGAGCTGGATAACAGGGTGAAAGGTCTGACAGACTGAATCTCTGAAAAATGGAAGCCTAGGGCAGACTGTACTTGCATTAATCAATGCATCCAACAAGAAGGTGAAACTGTTGATAGATATTTTGCTAGATTACTAGAATGTTTTAATAACCATTGTGGAATGCAGGTACTTGAAGACCAAACACATGATTCCCCATATGAGCAGCAGCTAAAGAATGCATTTTTGAAAGGTAGTATTGCACCTATCAGTAGTTTTATCACAAAACACATGGTAGATCACCGCACAAGTAGATTACAGTCCTTACTTGAATATGCGAGACATGCCAAAAGACATTTTAATAGCAAAAAGAAAAAGAAAACCCAAGTATTTGCAGTAGAAAATGGAGCAGAAGTCTTTGTAGTACAGTCCGGGAAAAAGGGCAAGAAAAATGTCCAGGGAAACAAACAATCTGATAAGCGATCAGAAGAGTTTGAAGAGAGAAAGAAAAGGGGTGAATGCTTTAAATGCGGGAAAAAGGGACATTTGGCAAGGGATTGCAAGCAAAATAAGAAGGTAGACACGGAAGATAAGGAGGGTGAGGACTGACTATATGGTAGTCAGGAATCACTAGAAAGAAATAATCAAGAAAAGACAAATGTGAATGTGATAGAGGGAACAGAGGATGTAATGGGAGAAATAGAGGATGTGCAAGAAGTCACAGACAGTGAAGAGAATTAAATTTTGGACTTAGCATTATTGAGCCTGGAGCTCTACTTAGCAGACACGAAACTGGAAGTTACACTTCTGGTAGAGGGGAGGGAAGTAACATTTTTGTGTGACTCAGCGGCATCACAGACCCTGATACATCCTTCCAAACTACCAGAAAATTCAGAATCACTTGACTATATATTAGTGAAAGCAGCTAATGGGCAGCTGTATCAGGAGCCACTCTCCCATAACATAGCAATAACTGACCCTGTTTCAGGGATGACCCAGAAAAGCAAAATTGTTGTTTCTGCAAAATGCCCAGTAAACCTTTTTGGCAGAGACCTTATGCAGATTTATGGCATAGCAGTAGTTCCAACTATGCAAGGTATGGAGGCACAGCGACAAATCAATACTTTTGTAGTGCGATCAGAGGGTGAAATATTTTACTGGTACAGCCAGGACTTGGTTACGACTGGTCCAGGGGCAGTAACCGAAGAACTGATGAATGTAGCCATCAGTAAGTCCCCCTCCCTTGACACTGATAAACAAAATTTGTTGCATTGTACTCTGTATTATTGCAGCACACCAGGACCTGATAGGGAATATGAACAAGAACTGTTTAAAAACCGTGCAAACAGATTAGTGTTACGTAATCTGTACTGGGACACAGAAGGGAACAGTGTAGTTAGCTGTTCATTGCCCCAGGAATTCTTTGCACTTTATAGATCTAATTGACTACTACATGTTAGTTCAACTAAGGACAAGAATGTAAAGTGGGCAGACCTAGGAGAAAAAGTCACAAGGTGGGAAAAACAGACAGAACTAGAGCTATCCGAACAGGGGGTACAAAAGCAGAAGTTAAATTGGATAACACAGACACACCCAGCTGTGCACCTGCAGTCTAGTGAGGACAGCTGATTAGCACTCTTATTAGAAGAGGAAGAAAAAGCCTTACAAGGCATACCAGAAACTCTCTGGTCAACAGGGAAATCAGATGTAGGACTTATTTGTACAGCAGGACCAGCAACAATCATGCCAAAGTCAGCATTTAGACCACAAAAAAGACAGTATCCCTTGAGAAAGGATGCAGAAGTAGGAATCAAACCTATAATAGCAGCCTTACTTAAGGAAGGAGTACTGGTAGAATCTCCCAATTCACCATGTAACACACCCTTATTTCCTGTTAGAAAAGCAAATGGAGAATGCCGTATGGTCCAAGATCTACAAGCTGTAAATGATGCAGTAATACCCAGAGCACCTACGGTGCCAAATCCACACACCTTACTGAATGATCTAAAACCTCAACAGAAGTATTTTTCTGTGGTAGATATTAGCAATGCGTTTTTCTCAGTACTGATACACCCTGACAGCCAACATTGGTTTGCATTTACATTTCAGGAGAAAAGGTACACATATACACGACTACCACAGGATATTGTGAGAGCCCAACAATATTCACACAGGAAATGGCAAGTAACTTGGCGGGATTTATCCCACTGAAAGGCAGCCAGATTTTACTTTATGTAGACGACATTCTGCTGGCAGCCCCCACCCAGCAAGAATGCAGAGAAGATACCATAGCATTACTACAATTTTTAGCCATTCAATGACACAAAGTAAACAAAAACAAACTGCATCTTTGGAAAAAGCAGGTTAAATACCTGGGATATGTAATATCCAAAGAAGGCAGAATATTAGATGAAGACAGAAAAATAGCAATTTTACAAGCACCTAAACCGACTACCAAGAAGGAAATTATGTCCTTCTTAGGTACGACTAATTTTTGTCGGAGATGGATTCCAAACTATGCCTTGGAATCTGCTCCGTTGACCAACTTGATATACAAGAAACCTATGGCAGCACAAGATTTAATACAATAGACACCAGAAGCAGAAGCAGCTTTCTGCAAACTGAAGCAATTGATAGCATCTTCATTAGTTTTAGGATTACCAAATTATCATAAATGTTTTTTCCAAACTGTAGATCGTAAGCAAGGCTATATGACATCAGTATAGACACAGCAACATGGGGACAAGCAACAAGCAATAGCTTACTATTCATCACAGTTAGACACAGTGGCGCGATCTCTGCCCCACTGAGTACAAGCAGTAGTCGCAGCTGCAATGGCAGTGCAGGCTTCGGCCTCAGTAGTGTTGTTTCACCCTCTTACATTGAGAGTGCCTCATGCAGTCGTGATTATTTTACTGCAAGAAAAAGTATCATATCTTTCTCCTGCTAGACATCTTTCTTGTATGACTATACTGTTGAGCCAACCTCATATGACAATTGAATGATGCACAACTTTGAATCCGTCAACCTTGCTCCCAACCCCTGTGGATGGCACACCACATTGTTGCCTGCAGGAGATTGAGCAAAAGACACTACCTAGAAAAGATCTTACGGATGTTCTCTTGGATAATGCCGAGGTGACATACTACGTGAACGGCTCATGCAGAAAGGGTCCTACAGGACAGAATCTAGTAGGGTATGCAGTAGTTTGTGATACTGAGATTTTAGAAGCAAAGTCTTTACCACACAACTTGTCTGCACAAGCAGCAGAATTGATTGCTTTGACTCGAGCATGTACCTTAGCAAAGGGTAAATGTGTAAACATTTTTACTGATAGCCAGTACGCTTTTTCTACTGTACATGTTTTTGCGCAACAGTGGAAGAATAGAGGAATGATAACATCTATTGGCAAACCGATTAATTATGCACAGTTTATTTTAGATTTGTTAGAATCTATTCAGTTACCTCGAAAAGTAGCTATTTGTAAATGTGTAGCTCATACCAAACAACAGGATAAAATTTCAAAAGGTAATGCGAGAGCTGATACAGCTGCAAAGTAGGCAGCTACAGCTTCAGAAGTATTTCTTTTGAGTGAGGAATTACAACCTTCTGAGATTTTAGATTTAGAAATGTTAAAAACAATGCAGACACTCACTACAAAAATAGAGAAAAAGAAATGGGAAAAATGAGGAGCAATTCTTGAGAAAGGGCTGTACATCTCTAAGGAAGGAAAACCAATGTTGCCGTCTAACTTGTTTAGATATGCAGCTTTGTTGAGCCATGGGCAGTGCAATGTCTCAACAAGGGGGATGGTACAGTTAGTGAATCGAGTGTTTACGACATATGGATTTACAAACTACACAAAAAAATTTTGTGCAACATGCCATGTTTGCAACAGGCATCATGCACAAGGGGCACTGAAGCCTAAATAAGGGAGTTTTCCTACACCACCGTATCCATTCCATACTATTTGTATGGATTTCATAGAACTAAACAAATGTGAAAATAAAAAGTACTGTCTTGTCATTACAGATACGTTCTCCAAACGGGTGAAAGCTTTTCCGACCAAAAATCCAGATGCAGCTACTGTTGTAAAAGTCCTCGTTAAAGAAATTATTCCTAGATTTGGCATACCAGAAAAGATCTACAGTGAAAATGGCACACACTTTGTAAATCAAACCATACAACAGTTGAGTCGATATTTCGGAATTTCATTAAAAAAATATTGTGCATACCACCCCAAATCTGCAAGATTAGTAGAGAGGCATAATGGGGTTCTGAAAAATAAGCTTAGGAAATTGATTAGTGAGACACAGAAGAATTGGGTGCACTGTTTACCTCTGGCACTGCTGAGTATGAGAACTGTTCCAAATGCAAAGGGGTTAACTCCTTTTGAAATATTATTTGGGAGGGCATATTATGTACCTCAGTGGAAACTTCTCATGCCTGCAGATCAGGAGGCTGACAGTTCACTGGCAGGGTATATGAGGAGGTTATTGAATAACAAAAGACTTCAACAGTTAAATTCTGTTTCAGATAAAGAACAGACCAGACCATTGGAGGCAGTACAACCAGGTGTACAACCAGGTGCATGGGTCTGGGTGAAAGTTGTGAAGAAAAGAAATTGGAGCTCACCGAAGTGGGAAGGACTGTTCCAAGTTTTGTTGGCAACACCCACTGCAGTCAAGATAGCTGAGCATGCATCCTGGATCCATTTAACACACTGCAAATTGGTCAAGAACTTTGAACTGGACAAAAATCTTGCTACTGTTACACAACAAGAACAAAATGACCAGGTATAGAGTAAACAGGGATGCAGAACAGTCTCATAAAAATTGCATAATTATCCTGTTAGCTATACTGGTGACAATGATCTTTTTGATGTGGCCTTTCCTTTTTTCAGCCACACGAGTTGAACTGAATAAACTCATAGACTGGCATCCAAACATTAACACTTACCAAGCAATTAAATATGTGTATGCTGAAACTTTTAATGTTTTAAACTGCTGGATTTGCACAGCTATACCAACAGCATACAGGGGATTATTAATGACTGCTGTCCCCCTAGGGGTCAATGAGACCTGGGAAAACTTGATTTTTGATACTACACCTGTAAAATCAGAAGACAAAATAGCATTGTACCAACCTGTTACACAAAAAGGAATTGTATGTTTTTATAAAAATTACACTATTCAGGTGGGTTGGAGCAATTGTAATGTGACTGTTTCTTATAAATGTTATAGGTTGGAGCAATTGCAATGTGACTGTTTCTTATAAATGTTATATCAAGGCCAGTAAGGCAGAAACTATTTGTGATACAAACTATGATGCATGTTTTGAGAAAATGCATAGAACTGTTAGTGAAGTACAACATAATCCTGTTCTTTTAAAGCAGCTTTCTATCATTGATAAGAAAATGTTTCATGCAGGGCAAGCTTATATCAATACTAAAGTAGAGAACTGTTATTTTATTTGTGGGAAAAAGGCATACAAATGGTTACCTGAGAATTGGTCTGGCAGTTGCTTTTTGGGTTACCTAGTTCCGGCCATACGACACACTGCAGCCTTGCCTCGAGGAAAAATTCGAAACATCAGAGAGGTCAGCAGTAAACTTGGAAATCCAATCAAGAGACCTGAGAATCCAGTGGGACGAATCGAAGCAGGATGGAGAAACCATAATTCCGTGAAGAACAAAGAAAAACTAACACACATGGACTTGTGTGACATTATTATATCGTGGGCTGGCATAGCCCCTGCATATGGTGCAGTAAAATCGATTTGGGAGCTGAGAAAACTGTCCAAACTTCTCGAAGTTATGAGCAATGCAACTTTTTCTGCTCTCGAATTAGTGACTGATGAACTAAATGCTATGAGAACTGTGGTGCTACAAAACTGCATGGCTCTCAACTTCACCCTAGCGGCGAGGGGTGGTACGTGCACTTTAATCAAAGAAGAATGCTGTTCATACATTCCACACAATCAACATGAGGTAAGTGATCATCTTGAGGTGATCCAGCAAGTGTCGACCATGACCAAACCAGGCCCAAACCCTCTGACGGACTTTTTCCAGAATTTGTTTGGGGGGTGGGGTTCCATCCTAATGAACATCCTGATTGCCATTTGTGTGGGATTACTCCTATTAGGAGCATGCATCTGTTGTGGTATTCCCTGCATGAAAAAGTTAATCAAAGATTTTATAGACATGTCAGTTTCTGAGACTTTGTATCAAAGTACTGAAATTGAATAGTTGTTGAAAAGTGAAATGCTTTCATAAGTATAAACTAAATGACTCTCTTAACTGCAAATCCTGAATGGAAGAGGTTAGGAGAAGAAGCAAACTGTTTATGCTTTTGAAAATAGAATAAAAAGTATTAACAGGGGGGAAATGTCAGAGAAATATGCATTTATGTATATATTTAATGCTTATTAGAAGCTAAAAGGGTTAACACATTTTCATTCTATTTTATATTCAGCTTAATTCTGTATGAAATTATAAGTTGCTTTTTAAAACTGCAGGATGCTCTCTGAAACTTGCAAGATGCCCCCTGACCTAGTAATTGCTAGCACAGCAAAATTCATGTGTATGCCTTTTGGAAATGTACTGAGAAGCAGGTGATTATCTGCTAGGTCAGGAAGTAATAAATGAAACAATACCATATTCTATAATGTTATGATTTTGAACAATTAGCTCAGTTCGTGCTATGAGAACATGCACAGCTGCAGAGGGAAGAGATAAAGACAGACAAAGGACTGGTTAAAGAAATGAACTGCAATCTATACTTGCTTTGTGCTCAAATTAGCTGTAGTACCTTGAGTGGTAACATTGCATAGAGGAAAGTTGTATCTAACCGGTGGTCGTCAAGGCCACATTGTTTTTCTTAGGAAGTTTCTCACAAAATTGATAGTACAAGCAGAAAATTATGAACAAACAGCTGCTATGAAGTAATGATGTTAAAACTTGTGATCTGCTACGTCAGCTTGGTAGGCAATGTCTTATTAGAAAATGTATAAAAATACCTGCACTTCCTGATTCTAGTTAGACAAACTCTGTATTAGCATGTTTTTGTCTCCTTGCTGCAAGATTAAAGTGCCTTAACCTGAACCTGCCATGTATTGATCTTTTTGAAGTTAATTTTTCCTTTGACACCTCCACATTCTCCCCTCATTAAACCAATCATTGAATGCAATGTACAGTTAGGAATGTACCTCTCCAAATAGCATGCTCAACTAGAAAGTATACAACATTTTCTCTCTAAAAATATAATCAAAGAACTAAGTTTTCTAAACTACCTAAGCTACCTGTATAGTCTAAAATTACTATGGCTTTTCTCTGTCTAATATTAGCTCCTGTGTGGGGATCTATGTCGTGCTTTTCAGGCTATGAGATATTTTGTCCTACTAGATGTGTATCTTAGAAATGTTGATAATAATAAAGTACTCTCTCCAAAGACCTCAACATTTATTGCAATATAAAAAGACCCCTTGCAGAGATATGTTTATCACCCAAAAACCCTCTGCTTTATGAAAAAGCTCCACTTGCACCACAAGCGATGTAACATGTTCACCTTCTTCAAGGTCTACCTTGACAACTACATGAGTATTCACACACTTATACCTAGGGTAAGCAGCATGGCTTTCAATGTCTGTGGTGGCAAACCAAACTACTATACACTATGACTTGTATGGTTAGACTGTATGCAGTCGTCCAGGATGCCTGCCTAATAAAACCTATGAAGTTATAAACCTATGGGTGAAGCAGAATTGTGAAGGGGATGCAGATAGCAGCTGAATTGTAATGCACTGGCTGAGAAAAGGAAGTTAGCTATGTTTTATGGCCTTAATGAATACAGAGAAGTGTACTGAAAGCACAAATGGAGAAGACTGAGGAAATTCAACAGAAGGGTTACATGATAGTAGTAGTGCATGCTTTAACATGGTGTTAGGACAGGATATTTGGAGTCTGTTAATTTCAGTCAGTGTATTGGTAAAAGGGATGGCACTTCTGAGTTTACGGGATTTATGGAGAGTGAAGAGGGGAATACGAGAAAGATTCACATTCTTGAGAAAGAAAAGAGGTAGATAAGTAGATTTACTTAGTTTTTTTATGGACCGTAAGTGTCAAGGGAAATGAAAAGTTCATAAGAGAGGGAGAGAGAGAGAAACAGAGAGAGAGAGAGAGCTCTTATATTATTGATAGTGATTTTAAGAATGGAGGAGGATAGTGGAAAGAATAAAGGATAGGGCTGGTAAACAAAGCAATGGTATGAAGTGGAGCAGTGAATATGGTTAAATACATTGGAAGGGGAGGCAGTTAGGTAAAGGTAAATGAGGAAGAGAGGGTGAAATGCATGGAAGTATAAGGGATCAAGGCTTTCTGGTGGGATGGGGTGATGCAGTCTAAAGAGAAGTGAGAATGGAAAAAGGTAAGATGGTAAAGGAGATAAATAGACTTACATAACTGCAGTTGCATTTAGTAAGAAAAGAGGGTGTTTTACAAGAGTATATAATATTGTTCAGGGAGCAGATTAAGGATATGGAAACTACAGGTAGAATTAGAAATAAGAATTAAAAGATCTTGCGGCAGGGTGATACAGATATAGAGCTGCTTTGCTGGAGAATTAAGCATCATAAAAGGAAAGTGTAAGTGTCTTTAATATAGAAAAATGATGAACGCATGAGAAAGAGTAATGATATTTGAGAGGTCTTTAGGGTTTTCTACCAAACCTTACATGCATGAACTGAAAGTAAGTTAGATGAGCTTAGCAAGAGGCAAAGACATTTTCTGAGTCTTGAGGAAGGGTATTATAAGTAGGAAATTAGAGTAGGGGAAATAGTGGAAGCAATTAGGCATACATAAAAGGGGAAGGTGGAGGGCTTGGATGGGTACTTTATAGATATTTGTATGTAGTTAGTTATAGGTCAAGGTAAGTCTGGCAAGAGTATTTAACAAGATAATAGAAATGGAGATAATGCTAAACTCAATGTGTAAAACCAGAGGAATGGCATATATGGCTAAAGGGGAAAAGGATAACCCGGTGAACTATTACCCAACCTCAGTATACAATGCCAGTGCAAAAAGATGTGCTACAATGTTGACAGAAAGGTTGTATGAGCTTTTGTGGAGTATGAGTACAGTGTCCAATGGACCATTGAAAAACTTTTCTTCATTTGGTGGGATGAGTTTAGAGTGAAGCCACAGGCACAGGAGTACTCTTGATGGTTATTCAGAAGGCAATTGATACTGTGGAATTAGGATATATGGCTCATGTGTTAAGGGTAAGTGTTGGGAGGAGAGCAGATGTTTGAACAGGGAAATGTATTGTACCAAAGACATATCTGATAAAACATTAAAAAAGGTCCCATCTACTTGAGTGTGTGTGGATGCTCAGATGGATGTAACAGATCCCATTGAACCTATCAAAAAGAGTAGGGAAAGTTGTCTGATGGCTTGGCCAAATTTTCCCTTGTAGTATAAATACCACCTCAGGACTCCCCTGAAAAGAGGCCATTAGCCTAATGGGATTGACTCAGTCAACATAGGATAAATAAAATTAAAACCTTATTACTAAGAGTGTGCATCATAAACAGTGGGAGAATAAATGTTGTTTACTTTGTCAGAATAAGTGAACAATAGATATGGACTAACCTGGCCAATAAATGTCAAATTAAAAAAAAAACAGTAAAAGAATAATTTGAGGAAGTTTTTTTATAGTGAGAGGTATTTAGCTAAGATACCTACTTTGACCATTTGTATTAGCTACAGAAGGATAGGTGCAAGAGATTGATACAGAAATGGAATGGATGAGGTAGTTAGAAGTGTTTCATTTTTTTGTTAATATTTATATGATTTTACAGAGGAAGTCGTGCAGATGCTACTTGAAACATTCTATACATTCATGATGTCTGTGGAAGTGACTTACTTATGTTAAGTCCCAAAGGAATCAGTGGTGGTGACCACAGCAGTAGGAAAAAATAGTTAAGTAGATTTACATTGACTGAGGGGAAGAATATGTAAGAATAAATATTTTTCAGTCAATGGATGGAAACTGATGGGATAGACTAAAATAAAAAAAAAAAAAGAAAACAAGGACTAAGGTAATTACCGTATCTTTGGAGGTAGTATGGAAGAGTACAACTACTGCAAAATCCAAAGGAATATTACAAAACTAAAAAAAGTGTGTGGTTGAAGGACAGGTTCTGGGATAAATGATGTGACAGGTGGCAGGAAGTAAGAACCATTTTATTCCA
Organism: Protopterus annectens; assembly: GCF_019279795.1. Classification (NCBI taxonomy): domain Eukaryota; kingdom Metazoa; phylum Chordata; order Ceratodontiformes; family Protopteridae; genus Protopterus; species Protopterus annectens. The sequence continues at coordinate 592,219,757 of NC_056735.1, read as the reverse complement.
GTAGGACATATGCACTATTACATATACAATATAGATCGGTGGTAAGGGTGAAGAGGGCTGGGACACAAATATTAGAGATGTGGAGAAATAGAAGCAGATGCATTTACAAGAAGGCAGTTGAGTTAAGTTAGGAGATCTGTCTCTACATTTGAGACAGAGGGGTAAATGAATTAGGAATAAGTAAGGGGTATTCAGTTGGTTGTTAGTGGTGTCAAAAGAGGAGATAGCTGGGAGTTGGAAATGGGTGATAAAATATAGGGAAAACAGATGCCAAGTATCTAGATTGAGAGTTTTGACAACAAAGGAGAAAGGGGTCTGCTTTTTAAACTTTAATGAATTACAGAAGGTATGGCTGGGTATGGAGAAGAATTAGGTTGTGGAGGATAATGATTGAAAGACAGAAGTAATTAAATATCAGAGAGGATGGATGAGAATGAGAGAAGAAGTTATGATTTTTGTATTTTTTAATCTAGTGTCAAATTTTGTTTTTGTTTTGAAAGTTGTATTTTATCTATTGTCATTTTTTTGCATCTGTATAGATGATCATATTGTTGTCATATTGTTCACCTATTTGTTTTTTTGTACTGAATGTGGAGCTTTTCTCCCCAGGCCTCCGCTGTAAATGGACATGTGTCTAGTCGGACTATCCCGGTAAACAAATGTAAAATAAAAATAAATAAATAAATACATAAATAAATAAATGATATTTGAATAGGGACAGTAGAAGAAAATGTTTGAAGAACAAATGCAATCTATTTTTGGTGAATGGCTGGCATAACCTTAAACTACAGTTTGATAGCATGGCTTTAGGAGCATGGTAGAAAGTAAAAAGCTAACAGAGAGAAGGTTGTTCATGCAAAAAGGGGATGTACTTTCAAAATTAGTGGTAAGCTGGCTAGGATATTTTAAAGCGATACCTTGCATAACATGTTTTTTTCAAAACTATAAACATTTTGTGTGTGCTTTAAAGAGATGTGAATCAGTTTGTATGTTTTGTACAATTTATCTTTTAAATAAAAAAGAATGCAAAAGACCAAAGATGAAAAAGTGCTGTAGAACAGATCAAAAACATAACAAAATGATTCACTGGATTTATATGCCATCAAGGAGATATTACATGAAGCTAAGTAAAGCAATATATAAACTAGTGGCATGCAAAAAAAAAAAACAAAAACATAAAAGTGAGAAACACAGAGTGAACTGTATGAGTTATAACCTCATTACTCACCAATTAGCAATGACTACTACCTCCTAAGAAACAAGCAGGTAACATTAACATTATTTATGATGCTAAGTTTCAGCAACCGGTTAACAAAACAATTGTAAGGGAAAGATTCTTAACATAATACGTATATATATAATTTGAGTTACTTACTTTCAGTCATCTGGGTGTGCCTAATATAGCCTGGTCTATTGAAGTATACAGACAATTTATATAAACAGAACATAAATAAATCCTATGCAGACTATGGTCAGAGATGTAAGACTATAGCTGGTGTATTTACTGATGTTTATTCACAATTTGTTGATCAGTTTAGTCACACTGTGCCCATGCCCTCTTTTGAGGAGAGACATTGTATAGCATGCTTATTGATAATGGGAGATTTAGTCAGGTTACTAGAGAAATTCCTCTACATTTTTTTTTTCACTCGTCTTCCACTGTGGAGGAGGATTTTATAGTGGTATGAATGCAGTAGAGGAGATTCTGCAGCAGAATATAGCTGAGTAGGTGAACAGTGTTAAAATTATGGAGCTACCACTGGAAGGCATGAAGGATGAGTTCTTTTCGGATTTATTAAAGCAGCAAGAGCTAGCTGGTAAATCAACTTTATTGTCAAAGGAGGTTAGAGAAAGATTTTTGCCTTTGGATACTGTACGACTGTACGGATTTTATCAGTATACTTACAAACAGATGAGATGGTATAGTCATGTGATATTGCCTAAAGAGGTAAGGAGGCAAAGGTCATTCTAAGGATGGAGTAATTATCGCTATTACTGGTGTACAACAAGATGGTAAAACAGAAATACCTAAAATAAAATACAAATATTAAAATGAATAAAATTTGAAAAATATAAGGTTATAGACATATATCTTGTGTGGCAAGGATGTAAATCCTTATGTGATTTGACTTTTCAGAAATTCATTTAAATAAATTAAATGCACATGAAAGGAAAAAAAATATTTGGAATGATTATTTGTCACACAGAATATGTTAAAAAGGAAAAAAAAACTCTTCAGTTTCAGACACCATATTATGCAGTAACTGGCAACTTTCTGTAGTACAGTACATGATTTTAGGAGGCTCAAAAGTAACAGAAAGAACAGACTGAGATTTGGGAATGTGATGTTACTTTGTATGTTAAACAAAATAAAGTATAACATTTAACAGTATATAATAATATGTGGTAATATAGTTGTGCTTAAATATGAGGGGGGGGGTTCAGTCAAAGACTTTATTTTATTATCTTTTATTTTGCTTTTGTTTACTGGGTTTGTTGGATTGGGTTTAGTCAAAAATCCCTTTTCAGTGGAGGCCTGGGAAGAAACGTTCCAGCATATTACAGTCATTTTTAAATAGACATTCATTAATATACATGAAAGGAGATTAAATAATGTACAAGAAGAATTACAAATACATTTGTTAATTTGATTACATTCATATGAAAGTGGAGATAACTATTACACTGTAAAAGATATTTATGCTTTAGTAGATATTACACACTGAGCTTTTAAGATTTATTATTGGGTTTGGCAGATGGAAGTCGCTGTGGTACAGTGGTTAGCATTGTCACCTCTCAGAAAGAAGTTCTCCTGTTCGATTCTTGGCTGGAGCACTTTCTGTGTGGAATCTGCATGTCTTCCCTGCAGTCGAGTGACATTTAAAGACATGCATGCATGTGTGTGTGTGTGTGTGTGTGTGTGTGTGTGTGTGTGTGTGTGTGTGTGTGTGTGTGTGAATGGGTGTACCTTCCTTGAAGATTGGGCTGGCAACTTGGCATGGAAAAAAATCCACTGCCAATCATTAGTGGACCAGAGTTCCACTGTGGCGTCCACTAACCAGGTAAAGCCAAACAACATCACTAGTGGGTTTGATAGATAGTAAATAATGTGATTATTGCTTAGAAATTCTAAGAAATGGAAGTGAGGGAAGGAAACTAGGTAGGAAAAAAAATATTAATATTTTAGTCAGGAGGCAGGGTGTAAAGCAGTTTCAGAGACTATATACACATCTATCATAAGATTTATATTCAAAGTTTAAAGGTGGAGTGAGCAGTGCCACAAAACAACATAAAGGCAGGAGATGTTAGTAAAACTATTCAGGTATTAGTAAATGGGTGTAGGATTCTAAATGAAGAAATGGTTTATTAACAGTGACACTTGTTCTTTTATGAGACCGATGAGCTCATTATAAATGACTGTAGTAAAAGAAGGCATGAACACTGTGGAGAATGAAGAAATTCTGCAGTAAAATGATATTCTAGGGTTTCAGTAAAGCCTACGTGATCATTTTCCACTGTGTGCATTGCAGCGTGATATGCACACAGTCAGGAAAACTTTTAGATTCAATAAGCACCATGCAGCAGAGCACACCAGTGTGCAAACAAGGTAACCACTGTGGCATGCTAATTACAGCATAAGCAGCTGAATTACATGCTAATTAACCAATCTAACATGGTTAAGATATTTGTACAGAACTGACCTTAACATGTGACAGCATTAAATACAGGCTGGATGCAACAAAAGTAGAATAACAATAGCAAAATAATCCTTTTTTGTGCTATAACAGAAATGCAGCTTTATTCCCCCACCCCCAAATGAACAGTAAACTTGTAAGTAATGCACACAGGTAAAAGTGTATGTGTGTGTTATGTGCTAATCAAAATAAATATAAAAAAACATCAAACAGACTATTCATAGTTACACATCAGCATATGCAATATGTAGCTGACAAAATGCAGGCATGTCATCTAAAAATAAGTACTCCTTTATGCAAATATATCCCAAAGTAATATCCTGTCTTCTGTGTTCTACACATAAACAATTCGGCTTCCCTTCAGTTCCACTAGCTACATGGTTGCTGTCTGGTGTAGATTCAGGGTTATCAGCATGGTGAAGATGCAAATGAGGTCTGAACTCATTAGAATTGCTGAATTTCAAAAAAATGGAGCCATGTAGGGATGTAAATATAGTTCAGGCACTGTTTCAGTGTTTTGTGTTTATTGGATGGAAACTGTGAATACTTACATCAGGTGGGTGTGTCAGGTCAGACTTATAAAGTGTTACATGTACATCTGTCAAGGTTGGAAATGCAAGTAAGAAGCGCACAATTCACAGGTTCTGTTTCATTAACATCCAACCTCCTCTTCATTTGTTGGCAAATTGTGTTTTTCAGTCAGTTTATTATTATTATTTTATTATTTTTTAGCTATTATTTGCACAATGCTCCACTTAGTGCAATCATGGGATATGGAAGAATGAATGGAAGTTTTGCTGTGCTTATCTTGTTTGCATGGTGTTGCTCGATGGCCAAAAGAGAGACCTGAATAATATTTAATAAGTAAGGGAATGTGCTGTAACCATTCCAGTGTCAGAACTGCTAAAAACTGACAGTTAGTACTGAGTCGGTAGAATACACCTGCTACTTAATTGACTCTGTTTCAGCAGGTGTTAATGCACTTAATGAAGTGATATGTTCCTTTTTGGGGCAGATGGTACTGGGCTTGAATACAGCTGTAGCTACCACTTTTAAGTACTTTCAAATTACCGTTGGTGCGAGATGCGCACCTCTGCACAAACATGGAGCCCAAAAAGTGAAGTGATCCATTGCTTCTCCACCATTGCTAAAGTCTGACAGTTAGTATTGTGTCTCTGGAAAACAACGGCTACTTAACTGAGTCAGTGACACCATGTGCTATTGTAGACAATACAGAGATGCATTCCTTTTTTGGCACCAGATGGTACTTGTTTCAAATATAACTATACTATTTATTTATTTTATTTTATTTTACATTTGCTAACTACTGAACACAGCTCCATTTTCAGTGGAGGCCCAGGGAGAAAAGTTCCACACATATGAATAACGTAACAAAAAAAAAAACCTATAAAGTTTACAAAGTATATTTAGATACAAAATGCAGTGAGTCTTAATTAATATTAGTATATTCATACATAGCAGTCATAATTAGTGAAAAGAGAGAAATCTTACAGTAATAGTTTTGTTAGTCTAAAGATATATATATATATATATATATATATATATATATATATATATATATATATATATATATATATAATTACCTCTATCATTGCTGGAGGGAGTCATGTATCTAATGCTTTTAAAATAGATTACATTAAATTAGTACTTGGCTAACTGCCCTTTTGGGCCATTTTAAGCCTAGCCAATTACCCCATGGGAGAATCAAACAGTGCCTGGTGTCTGAAAAGGGAAATACCTTAACATTATGCCAAACTCACACCCACTACTTTTGCATAACCGTTGCTTTTCTTTGGTGAGCGATGCACACAGTTGCGCAATAATCCATTAAAGAAAAGAAATGGGGAGGATAGGGGCAGCAGATGTGTTGCAGCCAGGATGACTCCTAACCATGCTGGGTAATGGTGCCATGGCCAGTGAAGTGGGGGCAGGCAGATCTTGTGGGGCAGGCCTACCCTGCTGTTCTGTGGAGCATTTTGTGATGTGGCTCCCATGGATGACATGAGTATATTTTGACAATACATAAAGCAGCAACAAATAAATATAAATAAAAAATGGAGAAATAGCTGAAATTAGGAAAATCAGTCTATGACATACACAGTAGAAAATGTTAGTACAAATGAGATATGTCTACATAGGTCTGGATTGCAATTCTCACTCCAATGCACCTTCAGAAAATAGGATGGGTGTTCTAATTCTCTCTGCCATACAAACAGCTTGTCAGCAAATAACTGAAGTTATTCTTCACACAAACAGCTGCATCAGAATGTACATTATCAACCATAAACTGTTATTTGTACATTTATTATATTTGGACATAGTGAACTTAGTGATGACACAACCTGTTACGATTACTGTTTGCAAATATACAGCTCGGTCTTATCTTTCTGTGTTTCTTGGTCATTCATCAGCTACCTTATCAGTACTCTGAGACATGCAGTGTGCAAACCATGCTATATCACTGGCCTTAAAACGGGTAAGGATTGTCTGAACCATATGGTTTGATTAAAGAAATAAAATATAATAATCAAATATTAATTTATTGATGATATTTAATAACGCTGTTATATATCTCCTCTCTCTACACAAATTTAACTCAAGAACTCTCACAAAATGCCCATATTGTATAGATCAAACAGAAAACGGGTAAGGATATTAACTTGGAATAATATGATATGCAGTTTCCAACAACTGAAGGGAAGGTTAGATGGTACAAATAAGCACTGTTGGCACATACAAGGGTGCACTGTTTTTTTTGATGAGGGGACAAAGCTGAGTTACTGTTATGGTGCAAACAACCATAGACTGTTCTTTTGGGGAGAGTACAGGTGAGGTACTGTTATGGCACAAAAAAGAAGGAACTGTTCTTTTTTGGGGGGCAAAGGTAAGTTCCTGTTATGGCACAGACAGGGATATGTTGTTCTTGTTACCCTCCTTGTTTTGCATCCTGCCTGTTGTTTGATCTTGTGAGGGTTATGAAGTTAGGAACTGCAATGTGTATCATTACTTTCTAACGTCTCTCATCAATATTTTTCCAGTACAAATGTATGATGATAAACCGAGGGCATGCAGTGATCATCAGTACTGTTGAGAGGTATGACTGTGTGATGCTTTGAAGCCTGAGGCCTACTACTTAGTAATGAACACATATAAGTCAAATAAGTCTCTGCTGTCACATGTTAAGGTAATGTCTGTACAAATCTCCCACCTTTTATTTGCTTACTGTAGCAAGTGATAAAATGTGTTAGTTCAGGACTGACTCTGATATAAACAGTACACAGCCAATACATGGGGTAGTAAAGGCAGTGTGAGTTACCAGGCATCAATGTTACTATATGTATGTGAGTAGGAGGAAGGTTTTAGGCCCCTAGGTGGTGAGTGAGTGTGCTATGCATTGTCTCTTAGCCAACGCAAGGGCATACTGAGCATGCCTATGTGTGTCTACATCCACAGCAGCTGGTGGTTCCCCCTCTGACTCCTCATCTGCCTGTGGCTGTGGTGACCTTGGCATTGGTGGTGAGATGTCTGCCCCTTCCCCTTGTTGATCCTGCTGCAGCTGTTTCCTCAGGATTATGTTGTGTATCATGGCATATACTGTGAAGATTTTGGTACATGTCCATGGATTGTACTGCAGGGCTCTCCAAGATGGATCTAGCCACAGGAATCGTGACTTCAGCAGCCCAAACACATGCTCTATGACATGTCTGGTTTGTATGCTTCCCTCATTATGGCATTCTTCCATGGGTGTGTGTGCATTTCTGATGAGTGTCTTCAGCCACGGCTCCAGTGCATAGCTCGCATCCCTCAGAAAATGACCCTGTGGGATATTCCCCCAGCAAGCATCTGGTACAGTTGGAGGTGTGCCAAATATGTGAGTAATGGTAACTTCAATGGTTGCCAGCACACACGTTCAAGCTGATTCCCTTTGCATAACACACAACTTGGCATTTGATAGAGTGGTATCCCTTTCTGTTAATGTAAAGCTTACCCTGTGCCCCAGGTGGTGCCTTCATTTCAACATGAGTGCAATCTATAGCAACCAGTGCTTCAGGGTAGTGGTTTATCTGGTAGACCTGTTGCATACTACAGGGAAAATATATGTGCTCACTGTTATGTGGGAGCAAAGCATTAAGGAATTTGTGGATGTTCCTGGATGCTGATGCCTGTGATATCCCCAGCATGCCCTCCGTTGATCTCTGAAATGTACCTGTAGCAAAGATTCTAAGGGATACACAGACCTTAGTTTCTCCTAGGAACAGTTTCCCTTGCTTGACTCTAGCTCTGAGATGAGGGCAGCAGAGGTCACAGAGTTCCTGTAGTGTGTTCCTGTCCATCCTATAGTGCTCTACAATTTCAACATTAAGTAGGTTGTGATAAGTTAAACATGGCCTGAAAATGCTTCTCCTTCTTGGCCTAGGCCTATAAGCAGCAGCAGCAGCATTGGCTTTAGCCTCTAGCACATGCAAACTGATTAACGCAGCAGCAGCCCTAACATTCTGTATGTGTAGACTTTCCATGTCTGTACACCAAATGTTTTGAAATCCAAAGGAAAAACTAGCATACAGTCTGCACGGATGCCTTATAGCTTGTTGAATAGCTCCACCGAATTGGTTGTTTAGCATGCAATTCATCTTCTTTTGCTGTAATTAGCTTACATCTACCCAGTCCACTGATCTCACTGATGCATTCCATTAATAATTTACACCATTATTAAAAGTCAAACGTGTAGCTAGCCAAACTGATGGTGAGGAGAGTTGTATATGTTTGGATGACTGCAAAAATGTTTTTACTTCAGGATATATTTGTACAGAGGGGTACTGAACTTTAGCAGGTATGCCCCCATTTTGTTACTTACATAATACATATGCTGGAATGTATTTAAGAATAATGTGGACCAAAGGCTTTTACACTTTTATCTGTATGCATTAGTTAGAAGTATACTGATGGCATGGGCTTGTTTGTCAATCCATTTCAGAGGTAGATGTAATTGACAATAATGGAAAATAGAATGCTGTTTGATAAATATGCACAAATGTTTCAGGGACAGGTCATTTGGTAGCATATTTAGCATTTCAAAGTTTATTTTAGCAAAATAGGTCATTTGCCTGTTCTTTTGTGGGGAGGAGGAGCAAAGGTGAGTTACTGTTATGGCACAAACAAGGATATGTTGCTCTTCTTACTCTCCTTGTTTTGCATCCTGCCTGTTGTTAATATTTCACATCTGTAGATTGTTTTATGTGTTTCCAGTGGCTAATACTGACTGGGTACCTTTTCTGTTTTATCTGAAAAGAGTTATATTGCAGTTATGTAATACTTATGTACATTATACTTCTGTTGTCTTTTCAAACACCTACAACTATCTACTGGAAAGGGGACAAGGAGAAATGTTATGGAGGCTGCAAATATAGCAGCAGATTGTGCAGGATGTTAATGCCATGGTTGGCCAGGTGCACACAAGGCCACTGACATGCTCATGTCTCAAGTAGGCAAGCAGCTGCTGTTACCAGTGACCAAATGGTTACTGGAGGAGGGTCTGCTAGGGAACCACCATTTACCCTCAATGAGAAGTTTGTGGCAAATACCTGAGATCCAGACAGCTCCCAGGACAGTGCATTATAGCATTTGCAGGATTTGGGTGCAACACCTTCCAAGACAGCAAGCACATCCCAGGAGGAACTTCCAGGTAGAGTGTGTTATCTGAACAGTTAGTAACACAATTAAAATGAATGTTAATTCTGTGTTACGTCTTTTTTCTGGGTAGAGGAATTGAAGATTGCTACAGTTATTAGCTTAGGTTGGATTTGTCATCCACATTCTTGTTGAAGTAGAGTTAATACGCATATAAAGGGGTAAATGTATTACCCCCTGTTTACTGTTAATTGTGATGATGTTGCCCTTGCCTCTTGCTTAACTTCTTTCAGGACCATTAGGACTACAGTGCAGTATGTCTCCTGCAGATGCCAAGTCAAATATTTTTGTGACAGTACTGCAGATTAATTTAAAGAAATATTATGTGATTTTGATCTTAGACCTGTTGTGTGTATTGCTGCACTGTTTGTAATAGTGGCAGCACTGTTAGTTTAGTTAGTTAGTTTAGTTAGTTAGTTAGTTAGTTAGTTAGTTAGTTAGTTAGTTAGTTAGTTAACATATATTGCACAATAGTAGTGCAGCTATTAATGTATTCTTCTGTTTCTTGCTTTTTGTAACAGGTGATCATGACAGTGGGAGTGGGGGCCCTGAGCCACCTGATGTCAGTGTATCAGCAGACTCTGATGGTGATGGTGGCGGCCAAACTGATGCACACTTAGGGGGTGCAGAGGATGAATCTGACACAGAGGTTGACATACACCCATCCCCTGCATATCCATCATACACAGTGAGTAGGCTTACACCTACCCAGTCTACTGATCTCACAGATAATGGACAGATGAAGGTGAGGACATGATCAGGGAAGTGTGGCTACTGTGACTTCAGTGCCTGTTGAGTCTGTCCATAGCCCAAGTGACAGCGAAGTTCCACACGGGGGTGCTCGTAGGGGGCCTGCTATCCCTCCTCCACCTTGTGCAAGTGTTAATTCTGTGCAACTCAACAGATGTCTAGTGCTGTCATGGAAGCACAGGCATGTTCCCATAGGTGCTTCAGACAAATGCTCAGGGTTCTGGATGTGGCACCATCTGGCATGAGTGACTGCTTCCACCATGTTGCTAATTCACTAGATTGGATGCAACAAGTGGTGTCTGTGTAGGAATGTGTACTTGAATGGAACGGAATCCTTGTGGGCATAGGTCAGCCACATCATCTGCTGTCAGCAATGTGGCCATTTCCAATCAACCTCTCACAGTGGAAGTAGTTCTACTGCTCTGTCAGTGAGTATGCTGTCCACACCCAGACATGGCAGGCTATGGGGTCATGGTCCTGGGTGTCCCCATGAACAGAACTCATCCAGCAGACCTTGTTCACATTCAGGTAGCAGCACTGCATCTGACCGTGAGCATGGATGGGTCAGTGCAGCTCCAAGCAAAGCCAGTTCCTGTGTTTTGGGACTACAATGATGAACTGCCACATCTACCATGCACGGCTCACACCTGTCTGATAGACCAAGATGTAGAGCTAACATGGAGCTTGGCTATGCTCATGCAGACACTCACACACCAATTTCACCTGGATCCCTGCAGACACAGACACAACAGTTACTAATTTTGTCTCATGGGTCATTTATTGGTGTATCAAACTGTCTGCCTGCTTTTCTTTCTTACTCATACACACTCACTGACCTTTTGTGTCAGTTTTGTCTTTCAGCCCTACCACACACCACCTTGTGCAAGTGATGATAATGGTGCCATATCCCTGTTTTCTGTATTTTGGATTCAGGGATAGAAAAGCTGTGTCTGATGCTCAGGGTGCATAGCTAGGTTAGTGTTTAGTATATCTGCATTTGTGTTGTTGAACTGGTCATTGTACTTTTGTCTTATATTAGCCTTGGCAAGTTATACAGTTGATAGCATCATAATTTCACAGCTTTATAGTGAATGCTCTTGTAAAGGTTATGAAATCAGAAACTGCAACATGTATCATTACTTTCTAACTTCTCTCTTTAATGATGTTTCCAGTAGAAAAGTATGGTGCACACCATAAGTTACGCCATCATATTCAGATCTTAGGACTGTATGCAGTCAAATCTCATCAGAACAATAATGCAGTATAATGCTCTCTTTTGCATGTAGCTCACTAGACACATGCAGCAACTGGAGAGATCACAGGGCTTTCTCAGCAAGATAACACATAGCCTATAAACCATGCCATGATGTATGTGGATAGATTAAAAGCCATGCCACTGTACTATTTTTGTTATAGGATGAAGTGAAGTCTGCCTGGCCTCCAGGCCAGTATCTGATCATGTCCTGGTTGGATGACTACATATCCAAAAATGTGATATAGCTGATGACATCAGCATTGTTTGTTGAGAATATGGTAAAAACAGTGTCCCATGTGTTGCTGTAAAAGGCTCGCTGTAATGTTAGGCAAGAGCTCACACAAACACACAAACACAGAGTTGACTGCAGTGACAATAGAACCCCTATCTAAGTACACCGACTACTGAACACATTAAATAATGCAAGCACCATTGCACAAATCTAAATTTTGCAAGACTGCAACTGAACTTATAGTACATGACATTGGCAGGCCATGTGTGAGACAAGATGTTGGCATTCCTGCACAGGTTGAAAGTTTCATAGGTTCATACGAGGCTTCTACCATAATGGCCCTAGGTTCATGGGTTCATAGGAGGTTACCAGGCTAATGGTTTTAGATTCATAGGCTCATAGATGGTCACTGGGCTAATGGCCCTATGGCCTTTTGAAGCCTAGCCAAGTTGGACCATTGTTCCATTACAGACTAAGATATGTAGTCCATATTTGTGAATCTATGATCAGCACTGGTTGCCCCTGTCTAAAAGTGATGTAGGTGAAACCACCAGGGTAAATTTATGATTTCCCATCCACTTTTCCAAGCTACACTTAAATAGGGTCATTGAGGAGTTCAGTTTCATGTGAACTGGGAGTTTGCTCCATAGGTGTGGCAGTCGCTGGTAGATATATCTGTCTCTTCAGCATGTCCTGTTGATTTCGCAGGCTAAGTTAAGGTCCTTACAGCAAGTGAGTTTTGTCCCATTTGATCTGCAGAGGTGCAGCATTTCCACTAAGGCAGGATTTGAGAGTGTTCTGTAAGGTAGGCACAAGTTGCCTCTCAGCAGTCTATATGATACAGAGTACAGTGACAGTGCATTTAGTCTGCCCATGTAGGTCATGTGTTGACGTGCCTGGATTTTCTTGGTAATAAACCTCTTAGGTCTCTCCAGGTGCTGCAGGTGTCTGGTGAGGTACATGCAAAAGAGAGCATTGTACTCAATTATTGATCAGATGAGAGGAGAGTACAGTGGTTTGATAACATCCTTAGTCTTGGATGCTATCCCCTTACTTATGAGCTGTGCAATGCAAAAGGCTTACCTTGCCACTGTGGACACATGATGATCAAAGATGAGGTTGTTATCAACCTGCATTGCCAAATCTCTCACCATTGGGTTGGAATTTAAGTGTTATTATTAATAGAGTAATTTGCAGGGACTTCTTTGCCAAATGGGATACTAGTGCATTTTTCACGGATATGTTTAAGTATGTGGCTTTTGCAAAAATCATTTATGTATGTCTGACAATTTTGTAGTATGTTGAAATCATTTGGGGATTCAATGCTTGCAGAGTTTGCAGTTGTCAGTTAACATGGTGAGCCACAGGCCATCTGTTATTGCCTACATTTCTGAGAAATAGATTTCAAACAGTAGGAGGCCAAGCACAGACCCTTATGGAAAACCACTGCTAACAGGTCTGCTGGTGGAGGTGGAATCCCCAGCTATGAATGTATACACTCTGTTGGTGAGACAGTTGGCTACTCTTCAGTTAACATATGGGTTAATCCCCAGCCAGGTGATTTTCTCAATGATGCCTGAGCAGGGGATTGTGTCAAAGCCCTTGGCCAATTCGAGATAGGCAGTATGTACTGATTTGCCTTCATCTAGGGCTTTGGTGATACTCTTGAAGAATTACTCTAGGTTTAACAGGCATGATTTACCCTTAACCAAGCCAAACTGTTTCATGTCCACAGTTGAAGGTCACCAATGTCCTTGTTGATAAGGTCTCTGCCTTTTTTAATTTCTCCAAATCTTTTGGGTTCCTAATATCATGATGTGAATGGACCCGATTCCTAAGTCAAAGTATGATTAAAGTTCATGAAATCAGTATTGTTTCAATCCTTGATGTCAGCCAAAAGTGCTCTTCGCAGCACCTGCAACGTACCCAGGAATGACTCCTGCAATTCGTACAGGGTTACATGGATTGGTAACATATCCATATACGATTGTAGATTCTTTGTTACAAGACCCGTTGCTCCTACTACTATTGGAACTGTCTGGGTATCTTTTTTCCACATTGCTCTCATTTCTGAATGCAGATCCTGGTATTTTATGACTTTATGTCTCTCTGTACACAATACACTGTAGTCACTGGGTGTGGTGATTTCAATGATCAATGCTGCTTTTATCTTCTTTTCTTGGATCACTATATCCATTTTTTAGCATCTATCTTTTGAACTGTTGGTAATGGGTGATCCCATGTTATATAAACTTCATCATTTTCTATGATGCTTTGTGGCTCATGCTTCTAGTGTTTTTCAGCCACGTAAATACCATAATGTTTGCACACTCTCCAGTGCAACAGTCTCGCCACATTATTATGCCATTCAGTATACAGTCCTTCTGCCATTAGTGTGTTGCAACCAGTAACAAGGTGTGTGACTGCTTCCAATTCAGTTTTACAAAACCTACATTTGTCTGTTTCTCTCACATGTTCAATGAACTTTGTAAACCAGCATATACGTAGCCCACTATCTTGGGCTGCCAATATTAACCTTTCATCTCTTGGTTTGAATCCGCCTCTCCTTAACCATTCCTGCATTCTTTCCTCATCAACATGAGGTTCTTCCAGAAGTTTTCTATACTTGCAACTATATTTATGCTTTTTCCACATTTCTTGCCTTCTAATCTGGTTCTTCACCTTATATTCTTTCTTTTGGTTTTTGGCACATTCAGTTGCTGCCTGGTTTTTATCTATTTCTTGTTTGATTTCTATTCCTGCTTGACATTGATATGCTTCTGCTAAATTAAGCAGAGAAGTCATCTTAGATTTATTCTCCTCATGTTTCAAAACATCACTACATTTGGATCTTGTCAGGTCAGTAGATATGTGTGGAGTCCCATGATTGCAGATCTATACATGTAATCAATTTCAAGGAGGCCCGTCCCTCCTTCAGAATGGGGAATATATAATCTTGGTATACAGTGATTTTTATAAATCATTTGGTGAGCATGGAACATCCTTCTTGTTTCAATATGTAATCTATCCAACACATTTTGGGACCAGTCAATCACTCTAAAACTGTAAGTTAGGACAGGAAGATCAAATTGTTTTATAGCTTGGATCTTGTTTCTAGATGTCAATACTGTTTTCAGGATTACATTGTCTTCTAAGGTATTCCTTACTGAGTGTTATTCACATTTGCTCATGTTTTATTGGTGATCCTTCATCAATTGCCAAGTATTTATACACTCCCTCTTGCTCAAGTTCTTTTACATCACATTCTTGTCCCAAACTGATGTTTTCCAGGTGCTGCAGATTACCTGCTTTTGCAGGTTGCTTTTGCACATTTATCAAGACCAAATGACATTCTAATATCATCTGAAAAGGTTTTGACAACCTGCAGCTGTGCTTTCATTTTCTCATCTGATGAGCTATAAAGTTTTAAACATCGACAAAGAAAAGATGAGATATCTTTAGACTTTGTTGTTTTCTAGGAGCCAAATTGTAGCCATGGCCTAAGCTGTTAAGTAAACAGCTTAATGGGTTAATGGCAAGGCAGAATAGCAATGGTGACAGAAAGTCACCCTGGAATATCCCCTTTGAATTTTTATCCCTGGGATAAAAATCTGTCTTTTATCATGGCTTAATTGCAAAGTGGTCTGCCACTGTTTCATGGTTACTGTAATGTAATCAATCAGTGTAGGGTGTATCTTATACATTTTTAAGCACTGTGGGATACTATCAAAAGATTTTTGTAGTCAATCCATGCCATACTCAGATTCTTCCCCTTTTTATAGTTCTCCACTATAATGTTATTTAACAACCTTTGTTTCATATGACTTTCTTTTATTGCCCTTTTGTTCTACTGCTATAATTGAGTTTTCTTCTAAATGACTATAAACTGTCAGCATCAGTTCCTGAGTATAGTTTGTACGTCGTCGGAAGGCAAGTTACTGGTCTATAAGTTTTAGGGTAGCTTTCAGGTTCACTCTTAACTAGGAACATAATTTTTCCTGTTGTTTGCCAGGTTGGTGTCTATTTGGGGTGCGCATATAAATAGTTGTAGAAACCAAACCACCAGTGACCAGAGTGGAGAAAACACCACAAAGAACAAACAACCCACTCTGTGCTGTTGTTTCAAAAAAATCCACAGACATGAAATGATCCAAAATATTGGTAAAAACACAGGTTTATTACTCCAGCCAGTCAAAGCAGTAAAATAGCTTAAAAACCATACAGGATAAATAGAACACAACTGTAGTGTATCCAACACAGTCAAGCACTTTCGTCCTGCTCTAGGACTTCTTCAGAACTGTGTTTGCTAAAACCCACTCCCTCTTTTATACTGACAATTAACTAATTAAGATTTGAATCATGTTAACCCTATAGAATCTGTTAAAAAGTGTGTAGTAAATTAGAATGTTTCTGTAAATGAAACCAGTGTTGTTTACTGAACTAGGTTATTTTCTGTTACAAAATAGTGGTCCTATGTTTCAATTCAGGTTTTATAGATACATTGTCGTTGATGCCCGGTGTTACTGTGGCATTAAGTTGCATTAAATTACAATTTAAATTTTTACTGGAACACCCTATTAATGCTAAGAACAATGTGAGAGGGACTACTAGATGTGGAACTTGTGAACATTGTAGGTACATCTTAGTGGGAACCTCAGTATGGTTGGAAGTAAGGGATAGGAAGATAAAATTAGCAACAGGGTCCTGTATTACGAAAGGACTGGTATATATAGCTATTTGTCAGGAATGTCAGCATTTCTACATAGGTAAAACCGAAAGAACTTTTAGAAGGAGGATCTATGAGCATTTGTATGCTGTGAGAAAACATGATGAAAATAATGCTATATACAGGCATATTAAAAATAATCCCAATCACTCTTTCTTATTTGGTATTCTGGAGGTTACTGGTAGTAAGCTGAGAGGGGGTAATTGGAAAAACAACTTGGAGAGGGCAGAAATGAGGTGGCAATTGAGACTTAATGCCACGGTAACCCCAGGCATCAACGACAATGTATCTATAAAACCTGAATTGAAACATAGGGCCACTATTTTGTAACAGAAAAGAATCTAGTTCAGTAAACAACACTGCTTTCATTTACAGAAACATTCAAATTTACTACACACTTTTTAACAGATTCTATAGGGTTAACATGATTCAAATCTTAATTAGTTAATTGTCAGTATAAAAGAGGGAGTGGGTTTTAGCAAACACAGTTCTGAAGAAGTCCTAGAGCAGGACTAAATTGCTTGATTGTATTGGATACACTACAGTTGTGTTCTATTTATCCTGTATGGTTTTTAAGCTATTTTAATGCTTTGACTGGCTGGAGTAATAAACCTGTGTTTTTACCAATATTTTGGATCATTTCATGCCTGTGGATTTTTTTGAGGCAACAGCACAGAGTGGGTTGTTTGTTCCTTGGCATATAAATAGTTCTTACTCATGGCTAAATCCTCGTGCAATGATGTTAATACTTTTAACCAAAATTAGGTACTGCATCTGGGCCTGGGATTTTCCAGTTAGAGGCTTTTCTTAACTTTGTTTCAATCTCTCTAGCTGTTACTTCATCCCATTTCATATTCAATTCTCTCCATGGCCTTACAGAACAGGCTGGTCAGACTTATGTGTCTATAATTTCCTGGGTTGGTTGAGGGGCCCCCTCTGTGCAAGGGAATTACAATTGCTGTTTTCCACTCTCCTGGGTCAAAGCCACTACTTAGACTGTGGTTGAAGAGAGTTCCCAGTGGTTCTGCTAACTCTTGCTGTACACCATTTAGTAAGCAACCTGGGATGTTATCCAGTCCCATAGAGGCTGTGCTTTTGGCCTTGATCAGTGCAGTTATGACCTGTTGTTTGGAGATAATAGGTAGAGAACTAGTAACAGGTATGCTCTGGGGTATAATTGGTGGAAGCAGGGGTGTGAAAATTTTGCCAAACTTGTCTGCTAAATTGTTGTTAATGTCCTCAGGTTCACTTTGAGTGGTATAATCCACTATGAATTTGGTGCAAAGCTGGTCTTTCCCTTTAACATTATAGACATAGCTAAAGAATGCCTTGTGATTATCCTTAGATAAGGATGCTAATTTAGTTTCATAATTAGCTTTACAGAACTTTACAATATGTCTAATTTGCTTTTTCAAGGTATGGGGGTTGTAATTCTGCTGAAACTGCTCCCTCTAATTTCTGGACATCAGTTTCTATCTCTTGTTGTATAATCTTTTTATGATAGATGTCCACCAGGGTGGCTTGTTTTTTCATCTGCAAGTTTGATCCGTTCTGGTATGGCTAAGTCTACACAGTTGTAAAGGTGTTTATGCAGGGCATTTGTGTACACCTCTGTATAGGAATCTTTACTATCAGTGGTGGCAGAAGGTTTGAAACTATTTATGCCATCACTTAGGAGGACATAATTTGTTTTGGAGAAATAATTCAACCTTTTGAATCCTGGGGGGGAATGTGCAAGTACGATTTCTACTATGAATGTAACTGATTTATGGTCAGACCTTACCAGGGAGGGTCTCACACATGGGGTAGTGCAGTGATCTCCCATGTTGGTAAGTACTAGGTCAAAGACATCTGAGCCCCTTGTGGGGGTGTGGACTAATTGTTCCAGAACATTTGTGTTTGTAAAGTGCAGGAACCTTAGCATGAGCGTATTTGAACTCACATATGTATCCCAATTGATGGAAGGAAAGTTAAAGTCACCCATGCCTAGGGTATTTCGCTGTATTATGAGTGACTCAAATATGTCCAGGAATACACTGTGTGGTTTTCCTGGTTCATGTTGGTGGACCTGTACCTAACAGTGACATGGACGGAGGACTTTCCTACAGTTATTTGGACTTGGAGTAAGTCTAAGGAGTTGTACTGCTTAACCAATCTTGAGGTATATTTGTCTTTTATGAAGATGGATATTCCTCCTCCTTTAGTTCTTTCATTTTGTGGCCTGAACATGTGTGGAAGGCATTATAGCCTTTCATGGCTGGACTACTCTCTGTGGACATAAACCATGTCTCTGTGACTGCACAGATATTGACATTTTTTCAAGTAAGTAGTACCTCCACTGAATGTAGTTTCTAATTTAGACTCTTAGCATTAAGCAGCATAATCCTGAGTTTGTCCTTTAAGGATATTTTTACATCAGGAATTTTGTTCTTATGACATTGCCTAAAAAAGCCACTACGGGGGAGACAAGTACCTTTGCCAGTAACAGAAAGGAAACAGGTGACAGATGAAGACCATCCCTGTCAAAACAGCATGGTCTGTTGATCATATTATCTCAAGCTGGCAAATACTGGATGCCCTGGACTGACACCAGCAGCTAAGCCAATTGTTGAAGTCAATAATTTTGTTTTTGTATTGAGGCATCATCCTGGGTGAAGGTAGTATGATGCTTAGGGCTACAGGCATGCTTGTCTGGGACACATAATCTGAGAGCTCAGTCATATCTCTCTTCATATTGTCATGTGAGGCACATCTCAAGTCATTTACTCCAACATGAAGTATGGCAGATGTGAAACTGTGCTTGTTGTTGAGAGATTTCAGTGCATGAGTGAATTTGCAGAGCCTGGCACCTGACAGGCAGCTGACTGTGACTTCCTCCTTGTACAGCCTAGAGAGGGGGACTGCTATGTGCCTCACTATGGATTCATCTATGACTAACACATCAGTTTTCAGGTGTTTAGCCTTAAGGGCTTATTGGGTGACACACTGATACATTTGTTTTTATGTGTAGTGGGTTCCCTTAGGATTGTAATGTGTGCAGAAGGTTTGCATTTAATAGGTCTCTGCTCCTTTGGCAAGCTTCTAATGACTACCTCTGCATATGTGTAGTTATGTCTTGTGCACTTAGTTTATTGAGGAGGTGAAGTGTGTGTGCTGATAACCTGTTTGATATCTGTTTTTTTGTTACCTGAGAGAGAGAAAGAGAGCATTTATTCTAGATTCATCGTATAGATGCAGCTCTCACATATTGTATTTGTAAGTTTTAGGAGTACATTTATTCAGTTATTTATTTATTTATTTTACATTTGTTTACCTGGATAGTTCGACTGGATATGTGTCCATTTTCAGTGAAGGTCCCGGGAGAAAAGCTCCAATAGACAATATTACAAAGATTATACATCAAGTTAGTTACATAGAAAATATAAGACGAAGAGTTATATACAATGTTTTAGTATTGTTCCCAAAGGGACTCACAGTTTACATGGTCAGGCACATTAAAGGAAAACTCATCAGACTGGTACAGTACATAGTTGAGTTAAGATATTATTCAGATATGGTTTCCTTGTATAGCTTAATCAGGGTTGGTACATGGACAAAGCCAGTTCACTTTGAAATACTGTTTGATGCTTTTTTTGAAGAGGTGTATGGAGGATTGAAGGGTTATATATTTTGGCAGAGAATTCCAAATTTTGCCAACAGAGTTGGCAAACAGGGATTCCCCAGCTGTGTTATTAGCTTTGTAGGTTTGGACCAATAGTTTGCTGGCAGATCGTAGTGACCTCAAGTTGTTGTATGGCTTTATAATATTTATGAGTGAGGGGGTAACCTCAGGGTGGTAAAGAATTTTGTGGGCTATTAAGAGTTGATTTAGTTGAATTAAGCTGGGAAATTCTAGCCACTCTAGTTGTTTCAGGTTCTGGCAGTGATGGGTTCTATAGGTGGAGCCAGTGGCGAATCTGGCAATATGGTTATAGCTATGGGAGAGCTTATTCAGTTCAGTTTTATTTAGGTTTAAGAGTACAAGACAGGCATAAATAATAGTAGAGAGTAGGTGTGACTAGGCAATTGCAATTCTATCCAGTGGGGCTAAAATGAGTTGTTTCTGTACAGAGATCCAAGCTTCTTATTGATGGTCTGTATGGTTTTGTTGATCTGTAGGTCAAATTTAAATTATTATCTATAATAACCCCTAGAAGCTTTGTATGGGTATCTGGGGAGATAGTGGTACCATTGTTGGATTTAACAGTGAATGAAAATGGGGTGGCTCTACTAGTGGGGGTGAAGAGCAGAAGTTTAGTTTTATTGGGGTTCAGCAGTAGATGCTGGTTGGAGAGCCAGTTTTCAATAGTGTTAAATGTGTTTTGGGTTAAGATTTGTAGGTCGGATAAGGAGGTGGCTGAGCAGATGAGAGTGGAATCATTTGTGTATTGAATGCAGGTGGCTTTAGGGATAGCAGTGTGGAGGTTGTTGATGAAAACAGAGAAGAGTAGTGGTCCTAGTCTGGAGCCCAGCATCCCTAATTTTGGGGGGATGGAATGGTTTCAGGACCTTTTGAGTGACATAAGTTATTTGACTTATGAACAGAGGAACTTGTTAACTGAATTTATGTGTTTTGCAGGGGAATATTATAAACAAGAGAAAGGTGTTGCAATTGGGGCCCCATGTGCCTCCCTTTATGCAAACCTTGTTTTATATTATTGGGAGAGGAAGTTCATTTTTGAAACCCCTTGGAATAATTATATGTCCTTATACACCAGATTTTTAGACAATATTTGTCTTTTCTGGAAGAGGATGGAAACCCAGTTAAATCAATTTTTGGAATACATTGGGACTACAGCTTCCTTTTTGAAATTTACTTGGCACACTTCACAAGAATTCATTAATTATTTAGATGTGACCATATATAATGTTAGGGAAGAGAAGAAATTCCATTCCAAGATTTTCCAAAAACCCACGCACTCAGAACTCCTATTTACATTTTGAGAGTGAGCACCCCTATAATCAAAAGAAGGGTATTATTAAGGGGCAATTAATTAGGACATCAAAGATGTGCAGTGAGGACCAGGTTTTCTTAGAGGAACTGAAGGTGATGAAGGGGTTCTTCTCAGAGAGAGGTACCCCAAGAATTTGATTAATCAATTGATGAAAGAAGTGAAACAAGGAAGGAAAGGAAGATATGACCCAATTTTGGGGAAAACTTTACCACAAAGTAATCATAATATGTAAAATAAAGGGCTGAATTATGAAATGGCATTTACACACACACACACACACACACACACACACACACACACACACACACACACACACACACACATACACACATTTTATTCCAGTGAAATTGAGAACATCATTAAGCATTAAGAAGTACTGGAAACTTTTGGTTATAAATAGCAAAACCAGCAAAATTATTCCATCACTACTGACATTTATTAAAAAGAGAGATATGAATTTAAAAGAAATGCTGGAAAAGCATGTTAGTGACAAAAGTACAGTTAGACCCCAAAGAAAGGGGGAACATATACATGTGTTTTTTGTCAACAATGTAGTAACATTTTAGAGCAGGAAAGTATTAGTGTCCCATCCAGAAAGTTTAAAAATAAATTTAAGGAGCATTTTAATTGCAACAGCAAAGGGGTTGTGTACATCACTGTCAGACATGCCTTAGCTGTTATAGAGGCAAGACAGAGAGACCATTGAAAATAAGACTATAGAAACACTTGCATGAGATCTCCCAGAAAAAAAGATGCAAATGCCTTATTTAGACACAAGAAAGACTGTAAGAATTGTATTTTCAAGTTCTCTGTACTAGAACAAGTGAAACCAGATACAAGGGGTGGACTGTGGGAAGCCATTTTAGAATACAAAGAACTATACTTGCAGCTTAGGCTGGATTCAACTAAAAAATCAGGACTGAATGATTATGTTAGTATTAATAGTGTCCTTAAATTAAGGGCAGCTAAACTTTAGAAAAGGAAAGATATATGCATTAATTTTGTTTGTTATTGTTTTAAAACAAGGATTCGTGACAGCATGTATTTTATTATGACAGCTAGAATATGTATATTCATCTTGGTCGCTACTGTTTTAACACAAGGGTTTACTACAGCATACTAGACCTCATACTCACAAGTATGTGAGAACTCTGCACCCACCAGCCTCAATGCCTTGTCCTCCCTGCTAAAGTCTGACCATAAAGCTGTGTCCTTCAAAATCAAAATCAATTCCATAACCCCAGTAAAAGCAGTGACAGTTAAGAGTAATTCCAGTGAAAATTGCCTTTTAATTGCTGATTTATCAAAATGTAATGCACCTTTAAACCCAAGGAACACAATATGCTGAATCACTCTTAGAAACTCTGTGCAACCATGTCAGTGGCTGCATACAGGCTAATGTCCTATCAGAAGTAAGTCCATGACTAGCCTCTGAAACAAACCCCCTGGCAACCTCATAAATTCAACAAGGTATACAACAAAAGGGAAAAATATGGCAAAAATCAGGAAGGTAATTTCCATTAAAATAAAAACTCTCTCATTAAACTAAATAGGCAGCTAAGAGAAGGTCAAACAAAAGCTGACTTTGAAATACCCTCAAACATAACCCCTCCAACTATAATTAGGGAGCATGCACTGTCTGTTTCTAAAGCCAAGGACACAGCATTATTGGTTTCTGATAACGTGTCAGGATGCCACTAGAAGAGTCTAAAATATAACTTTATCAGGTCTCCTGGAGTCACTACTTAAATATAGTCTTAAAACAGGCTTTGTTCTATAAGCATGGAGAACTGCAGTGGTCATCCCCCTTCAAAAAGGAGGACCTTAAACAGATCCTGGAAACTACAGACCCATCGGTCTGAAAAGTATTAGTTGAAAACCCGTGGAAAGAATTGTCATGAAAATTATCAACAAGGACATAGGAGACTTCCAGGCAATGGATCCATTCCAGTTTGACTTTGTCAAAGGAAGTTAATGTTTATTAAACCTGCTGGATTTCTTTCAAAAAGTCACTAAGGCAATGGATGAGGGGGAAAGTGATGCATACTTCTTACCTAGAGCTGGGGCCACTGAAAAAAACTAAAGCAATGTAAAAAATTACCAGCCAGTAATCCAAAACAGGTTTATTCATGCCTAAAGCATTTGATACAGTACCCCATTTGGACATTGTCAACAAACTTATGGAACTAGGTATAAACCCCTTTCTAATACACTAGATAGCTAGTTGTCTATCTAATATAAGACCCAAGAGATCAATCCCATAAAGAGGCCTGATACCAGTGGAGTCCCTCAGGACTCTGTCTGGGCCAGTTCCTCTTTGGCATCTACTTCTAGGAGGTCAAAGCCAATTTCAAAGGCCTCTGGCTAACCACATTTGCAAATGAATACAAACTGGGAACAGTTCATTGAATCCCCCAAGATGAGAAAACTATTCAGGAAGATCAAACCCAGACAAACACTTGGTGGCAAAGCCGTGGCTTAAAACTCAATACCAAGAAATATATTTTAGTTCCTTTTGAGAAGGTGGGCACCCTGGTAACTATATCATCAATAAAACATCCCTAAAAGTCGATTCGCTCGGCAGGTATCTGGGAACTCGTGTAGGTAGTGACTTAGCCTTCGAACAACATGTGTCTCCAAGGTAGTAAGAAACTTCTGCTGTGTTGCTCAACATATAAGCAAGGACATGGCATCTAAGTCCAGAGAGATAATTGTAAACTGTATTTGACCATCATCAGACCCATCATAGATTACAATGCCCACTTCAGTAAGTACCGGGTCAGACACAAGCAGCACCTGGAACATCCACAAATATTGTTTGCAAAAAGAATACAGAGAGAAAACACAATGTCCTATGGTGATTGCCTCAAAGACCTGTCTCTTTACTCTGTATCATATGGACTTCTGACAGGTAATCTTTGCTTGGTGTACCATGCATCCACGGACCCTGTTTTGATGAATCATTTGAATATCTGGAAAAAAAAAAGTATCAGAACTACTAGATCAAAATGCTTGTGTCATAAATAAGAAATGTCAGAGAGACTGATGTGTTTCTCAGAGAATTCCCATTCTCTGGAACAGGGTCTCCATCCATGTGAAGCAGAGTTCTACCCTAACCCTGTTTAATCACAACTTAGACCAATGAATGGGTAATTGAAAATTCACACCTGCTCTTGCTTATGTCCCTGATGAACATAGATAGTAAATTACCCACTATATAAATGAAATTTGTTGGTCATATTAGGGTCGCATGGCTATGCTTATAAGGGCCCTAGTGGTCAGTAGCTTAGTATACACCCATGAAGCTATGAACCTATGAAGACAGAATAAAAGATGTTTGTGGTAATAAAGGGCACAATGTATATTATATTATAGTATATTATATCATATCATATTATATTATATTATATTATATTATATTATATTATATTATATTATATTATATTGAGAAGAAGATTAAAAACTGGTTGAATGTAATGTTTTGAAAGCTTGTGATAAAAATAGATATTATCCGTTGTGAACTATTTTGTATTTTTATGGAGTCATTGATAGGATAGATAGAATTTTAAAATCACGTTTTTACAAGGTATATGTTAGAGCATTAATTAAGGTGATGTTAAGTAGGACTATAATGACTCAGAGAAGGAAATAAAAGAAGGCTGTACCTTGAGTCATATACATTTTTGTAGGCCATAAATGCAGTAACTATATGTATTGCAAACAAGATATTGGAATATGATTATCAATGGCTTATGCAAATGATAATGTGCTAGTGACAAAATAATATATGAGACAAAAGGTGGTAAAAGAAGTACAAAAACAGCAAAGATAGGTAAGATATGCAAGTTTTGATTCTGATAAAAATATGTGCTAAATTAATGTGTGATAGTGTAACAAATTGGAGGTATATGCTACTCAGAAATAGTTTGTTATTACATTTGAGGAAAAAGTAATTAAGAAAAAAACAATAGAAAAATGTTTTACAAGAAGCAAGGAGCATTGTAATATTATGATATTACAGAAAACTTTTAAGTTGCTTTTTGAAAAAAATGTATACTTAATAAAAGCAATGATATTTTGGAATAGTGTTTATGTTGGAGAGATTTTTATGTCTCCAGATCAGAATGGATTTGTTACATTTTGTTTTTACTATTCTGTGAAGGAGTAGTTAATGCCAAAGCCAGTTAATGGAGGAGCTTAATAATAGGGTTGAAAGCTATTTAACCCAGTCACATAATAAGTTTGACTGCACTTGTTCAGGATGCTAAAGTAAACAGAATATAATGAAAAAGATGGTGTTCCTCACTTCAGCTGATATGGAGAAAGTTAGTGAAATTTGGGAAAATAAACAGGTTTAATAATAAAAAAGAAAGAAAGAAAGAAAAATTAAATTTAGATGAAAATGAGAATTCTGAATATCAAAGAAAAATATTAGAAAAAGAAAGTGGATATTAAGGATACCGGACAAGATATAAAGTGGTAATAGGCAGTAATAATGCAGAAATATTGCTATGTTGAGCCACTGAAGGCTGTACCTAAGAAAATACAAGGAGCTATAAAAAAGGATGAAAATTTTGAAAAAGATGATACAGTCTCAAGAATTTTATGGTAGTTGAGGCTGAATAAATTTTCTGCGAAAGCTTCTATGCTGCATGAAGTGGTAAGTGAATGATTAATATAAGATTAATTAAAGGGATTACACAACGTTCTTTATTTTGTTCAAGAGGATTAAAATTGATGGCACAAATTGTTTAATATTAATGTATTGTTAGAATTATAATGTAAATATGCATATGATTCTATATAGATATGTATGATATGACAAAGAAAAGTGGGATATTACAGATAAATTGTTACAACAGAATGGAATATTTGGTTTAGCACAATGTCAAACATTCCCAAACACTTAAATGTGGATAGAGGGGAATAGCTTAAGCAGAATAATTATGTGGCCATGGTCGAAATAGTGAAGGGAGTTATGTGGCATGTTTGCGAATATTGTGTAAATTGTAAATATGTGAACTTATAACTAGGTATGATATCTAAATAATGCATATGTGTAATCTTTTTGGTAAGCACATTTGGATCTTTTACATCTACCATATGCTACTAGCATTTCAGGCAATGGAATCTTGACTTACCATCTAATTTTAATGACAGCACACTCAGGAAATCAGCACCTCCCCACACACACACACACACACACACACACACACACACACACACACACACACACACACACACACACACACACACCTATGGTGCAATACAGTGTCAGTGTCAGTATGGGAAATATGAATCCAAGTACCACGATCTTATGTTCTTACAGTCACACATGATGGGGCAACTGATTGAACCACTTACTGACAAAGCTATATCTAATAGTAAGCAATTTGCATAATATGACATCACTGGAAAAGCAGGCCTAATGCAGTTATATTTCAGTGCTTTTGAGAATACAATTAGGAGTATCGATATGGGGAATTACAGTGGGTAATCTCTTCCATACTGCTGGAAAATTCTAAGTAAATAAGTTTTCTTTGCACTCTTCTGACCATATCTTTGGTACTTTCACTTAGAGTAGTAAAGATGTTTGTTACTGACATCCCATCAAGTGTGATAAACAAGGCTAGTATTTGTGTCAAATATGATAAACAAGGCTGGTATTTGTGTTTGTTGTATGGATATGACCAAGAAGATGACATTTACGTATATTATGCAGTATACTGACAACAGAGTACTGCACTGGTGTGATGAGGAAGCAATGCCAGATACAAAATATATGGCTCTGTTGTTATAAACATTTTCATATGTTGCACTATTATTTAGGAACATTATGTAGTATCACCCAAGAGTACAGTATCTTCAGTACAAGTATGCTTTCTGCTACAGCTTTCCTAGTTTTGGGTATCATTTACTTCTTTATAGGTTCATAGGTTGATATGTACTTAATAGGTTGTTAATCTGTTACATTATTTGAATGAATGATGAGGCAGGCTGAATAAGGATACATTGAGACACTTGCTTGTTGTCCCTTTCTATGGGGAATACTGGGGCTAAAGCTGAGATATCTCGACTGTTTTTTAACGTACAGTCATCCAAACTGTATGTAACTAGAGCAAGATAAGTACTGTGCTTTCTGTAAAGTAGAATATGATGACATAGGAGCAGTATTGTCTGAGATTCATGCCAATCCTTTCAAAATATTCCATTTATGTTACAAAGCAGATTGAGACCCCTTGATCATGTGTTTATGTGGGTCCACTACATAATTTCGAAATTTCAAAATCCTGAGCATCAGAATCATGACATTCAGATGCTCGAGATTTTGAAATCTTGAAATAAAAAAAAAACAAAAAAACTTACACACACAAAATAGTCCAAACTCATGGTTTTACAGGGGGGTTGTGCCCCCAATACCCCCGCTACTTAAATATACCAACTCAGAGATCACACTACAATGTAAAGAACAGGAAAGCTCCCGTTCCGCATTGTACGGCGATCTCCATTATACACTTTCGAGATTTCAAAATCTTGAGCATTTGAGCATCGGGATTCGGATGCTCAGGATTTTCAACTTTTGAAATTACGTAGTGGACCCGTTTATGTGAACAATGGATTTGTGAATGTGTAGAAGGGCCTGCTGAGTCTATATATGAGAGGCAATGATTTTTTTTTTTTTTTTTTTAATGAGAAGGTGTTGTAGTTATTCTTGTTGTAATAATTGTTTCTGCAGGTACATACGAAAGGGGAATTATATTCAATGATTGGTTTAATGAGAGCCAATGTACAGTGGGATGATTACACCCCTGGGCCCGGGTGCTATACCTTTAGATGTAAGCTTTGTAGTGAAAAACGACTATTGTCATATAATAGTTATGTACTGATCAAATACAGTTTGTTGTTGACATAGGTTCCCGGATCTCTGAGTTCTGGATCGACTTTCAAGGGTAGATTGTGAATGTGATAGTTACAAGGGAAGAAATGAATGCTTGCTATACAATGCTATTTATTTATTTTTTTTAAGAATTTAATACCAGATATTTGTTTGGGAAAAGCCCACTGGGAGGACCTTGGTGTCCACTGGAGATTCTCTCATGGCACCATGTTTGCAGCCATCTGCAACTTGATCAGACATAAACCCTTAACATTTGCTTTGACCTCTGAGAAGAAAAAACAAAGAGGTGTGACCAAACATTTCAAACCTTGAACCCTTAGCACAGACAGCAACTCATTAATAATTCAGAGCTTTAGTCCTCAATGATGATTAAAAGGGTTTTATTTTGTAAACTCCATATTGATAGCTTTGTTTTAATGTGTTATCTACACCTTCTCAGAAATTTACTTTAAGGTGAGTGATTAAACCAAAGGATGCAAATAAAAAAACAATCTCACAGATGCTGTGATCTGTTTGTGGGCTACGCATTACAGAGCTTTATTTATATTTTCTTCTCATTTAAAATCAATTAAGGCAGTGTTTGAAGCCATTAATAACTCATTATGTTAGTTGTGCTGGTATAAAAGTAATCTCTAAGCTATAATTGGCCT
The DNA here is from genome assembly GCF_019279795.1 of Protopterus annectens. NCBI lineage: Eukaryota > Metazoa > Chordata > Ceratodontiformes > Protopteridae > Protopterus > Protopterus annectens. The sequence goes on along the minus strand of NC_056735.1, from coordinate 592,190,848 downwards.
TTCAGTAACATTTTAGTTGGACAAATAAAACACATAATATAGTTATTAAATGCTTCATTTTTGAACAGAACTAATAACCATCTGTCTTATATGGGAACAACAGCTAAAATTTCGCAAATAAATATTTACAAATGGTCAGTACCACAAACGCTTTTGAACTTCCGTTTTATAATCCCATTAACACATAACTTATATATATATATTTCTTTCTCTCTGATTTTTTTCTGACACACATTTTTTTTCTAATAAACAATAGTCTTTGCATTTTGTTTTCCTGGCAATAATCAGGCACGTATTCTCAAGAGGTATTGGAAGGAGACCCCTACTATCAGATTTCCTTATTTGTTGATACACATTCTATTGCAATTTTCCTGCTTTCAGAAATTTTTTACTGGGTAGAGACTTTGGAGTTGAGAGTGCAGCAACTGCCCACATCCATCTGGTGTAACTCTATATTTGGTATTGTGGCTCTCTGTTCAGATCTAGTTGTCAGTTTGTATTAAAGCAATTACCTCGCACAGGATAGACATGCAACATGGTTAGAAATGAAATTATGAGAAAGAAAGAAATATATTAGGCATTGAATGTGACTTATTTATTGATTCACAAAAGATACTTTCTATGAGTAGAGCTTAGTTTCACATCAGCAAAAAAGCTACACTGCAAGATTTTCAGGCAGTTTCATGATGTAATTAAATCAAAAGGTACTTCAACAAAATATTAATTTAAGGGTGTGCACACTTATGCAACCAGCTTATTTTACATTTTTTATTTTTTATATTTTCCCCTAGCAGATTTGTTTGTTTTTCAATTGAATTGTACAGGTTATAGGTCACATTAAAGGTGGGAAAAGTTTTTAAATGATTTAGTGTGGTCTCATTTTTTATATCACAAAAAAATGGCATTTTAACAGGGTGTGTACACTGTTTATATCCACTATATAGATATACATATATGTATATCTATATATATATATATATATATATATATATATATATATATATATATATATATATGTGTGTGTGTGTGTGTGTGTATGTGTTTTATCATATATGAGTTATGAATAAAGGATCATATTAAGGAATAAATGCATATGCATCTGACTGAGTTTATTTTGGCTTAAATACTGAGGTTAATTTTGCTTATGAATGTTAGTGTTTTTCCTTGCTTTTTCTAATTTTCTGACCCTGATTCTAGAACTAGTGGTCCATGACATTGGAAAAGTGGAAGGTCTTAGACTCTTTATATGTATACATATATATATATATATATATATATATATATATATATATGTGTGTGTGTGTGTGTGTGCATGTGTGCGTGTTAAAAGTGTGTATGTGTTTGTGAGCATATAGATATTTTGCTGAAAAGTGATGCATAACCATCTAAATGTTAGACAGAACTTTATGCATTACTGCTATATCATAGCTGATTTGTATAAAAATAAGAGACTATACTATCTGATAGTATCTATTTAAGTAATAAATATAATTATTAATCATATCTGTAACAGTAACAGTACTTGGAACACATCTAGAGCCTGTTTACTGCATTTCCTGTGTTGCACTTAATTTAAAATCGTTTTTTTCTCTAAAAACTGCATTTTACCTGATTTTGGCCTAGCACTCAAGTGTGGGGTCATTTATTGCACTGTTGTGATTATTTTGCTGCTTGTGTATCTCTGCTACCTTTAAACTACAACAAAAAGAAGAAAACAAATCTTGCTTTTTTCCCACTTTCTGAAAGTTAAGAAAGTTCAGTTACAGATTTGCTGTTCTGAACTGTTTGGAAGTTTCTAGAAGGCAAGTGCTTGCTTGGGCTAAAGGGAAGTCTCTGTGTTCACCAGTGGGAGTGGTTAACACTGAACAGCCTGCCTGTCCCTGGAGGAGTGGTTATTACCTAGAAGCTGTAGTTTTATTGGCCATTTTGGGTCAATTCTAAACTCCTTGATCTCTCTCTCTTAAAACCCTACAACTCTCTTTTTGCGCGGTTTTGCGCATTGAGCAGCATCGGGCAGCGCCGCCTAAACAGGTTTAAACTATTCCAGGCTCCACAAAGTCTGCTCTTCACTTTTTCCCTTAGAACTGTTCAAACTCTCAAAATAATCACTATATTCTCTTTCTAAAGCTCTGCACTTGCTCAGCTTTTACAAGGAAACACTAACTAACTAAAGCACTACTCCCTCCTTGACTTCTCATAAGTATTAGGCTCCCGATTGGTCCTTCCTGATCAAGTGAAAAATCAGTTCCCTTCCCTAATCTGATCAGTAGAAAACCAGTTCCCTATATTTATCTGGTATGTCCAAGGGTCATTTTCAAGGTTACTCTCCAGTCCAGCTGTTGAATCTGGGAATTTTGAGGCAATGTTACAATTGCCTTATGTATACAGACAACCCTCTCCTCCTTCCAACAAACTCTAATACATGTGAGAGATGCAGTTACACAGCGAAACTGGAGGCAGAGCTCTCTCGACCCAAGACTGGCACAGTCAGTCAGGAGGAAAAGGTAACCACCCACACCCCAAATCCAGTCTCATACAGACCTATTGCATCTGCATACCCAACACATAAACACACAAAAACATACTTGGAGGCTCTAAATAAAAATCTGCCTAAACAGCAAAGACCTCCTAAGCAGATATCCAAGCAACAGCCACCCCTCAATAATACCCACGAATCACATATCTCACAAAATCAGTGTGCCTCACAGTCACAGCCCACAAACAACACACCAAATACACTTGTTATAGGGGACTCTATTGTCTGGCACACTGACGTCCTGCTCACCAGACTGAACAAGGAGAAGGTCACTGTAAGCTGCCTGTCGGGTGCCAGGATCCGCCACATAACGCAAGCACTCAGGTCACTCCAAAGCAAGTACAAGTATGACTCCATCATTGTCCATGCTGGTGTGAATGACTTGAGACGTACCTCCCTGGACTACATGAAAAGAGACATAGAGGAGCTCTCTGACCATGTAACCCAGGCTGGTATGACCTTGACCTTGAGTAGCATCTTGCCCTCACCAAGAATGATGCCACAGTATAAAGACAAAATGATCAGTTTCAACAATTGGCTAAAGTATTGGTGTCATTCAAAGGGGATCCAGTGTCTGTCAGCCTGGGATGACATGCTCGACAAGCCACATTGCTTCGCTAGGGACGGCTTGCACCTGTCATCCTTAGGCTTTCGTATACTGGCCAAGGCTCTTGCCACCTTCATAGTGCCTTTTTAGGCAAGGCTGAAAGGACAAACCCACCTCCATAGACAACCCAAGGATAAAAAAACTAAAGGTAATGCTACTCAATGCCAGAAGTCTAAATCTCAAAATGCACGCACTCAAGGCTCTCCTCAGTATGGAGACAATCGATGTCTGTGCAGTAACAGAAACCTGGTTCAAGGCTCCTGAGAGCACTCCAGCACTACCAGGTTATAACTCATACCATGCATTTCGGCCCCAAAACTCGGACCAAAGCACAAAAGGAGGGAGAGTATCTATATTCATCAAAGAGACCTACACCTCCAGGTTAGTGGCACTGCACAAAGCATCGGAAACCATCAATGTGCAACGAACAGCGGGCAAAACTGCCTTTCAGTTTGTAGCCTGCTACAGAACACCCTCTCTATTACAGGAACCCCACTTGGCATTCCTGAGAACACTGGTGAATATGAAGGTCTCTCCAAATACGATGTTATTGGGTGACTTCAACTACCCAAACATTGACTGGGAAAACTACTCAAGCCCAAACACCCTCGCCCAACGGTTCCTTGAATTTATAAACTCTAACACAATGGAACAACTGGTCACCACTCCCACAAGAGGGAACAACATATTGGACCTGGTCATCACCAACATGGGGACTCTATGTTCCACACCAGAGGTAAACCCCTCATTGTCAAGATCAGAACATAAACAAATTTCCCTGGACATCCATATCCTGTCCCCACCCCTAGCCAAGGAAATCACTGTAAAGAATTTCTCAAAAGCCAACTTTGCACTTCTCAAGACTGAGGTGGAATCCTTCAAAGCCCCTGGGCCAGAGGATAATACAGCCCAATCCGCAGAATCCTTTACAAATGCATTCTATGAGCACCTGCAGGAATGCATGGATTGTGCTATCCCAAATAAAACCAAGACTCACTCCTCCAAAATCAGGAGACCGGTCTGGTGGACCCCGGCCATAAATAAGCTATACAACAGAAGGAGGAAGTTACTACATGACAGAGCAAAATCCCAAAAAGGGAAGGCATCTCTGATCAGTATTAGCAGGAAACTTCGATCCCTCATAAAATCATCAAAGGCCAGCTTCGAAAGAAAAATTGCCCTAGACACTAAAGATAATCACAAGGCCTTCTTTAGTTATGTCAGGAACATGGGCAGAAACTCCCAGATATGCTCTGAATTGTTGCATAACGGTACAAAATATACCGAGCCTACAGACATAGCCAACATCCTGGCAGACAGATTCAGCGCAAACTTCTCCCCCCTTCCCCCCCAAAGGAGCAAATGCCTATCCCAACTGAATGTAACCTCCCTGACATCACAGATGCACAGGTGAAAGCTGCCCTCTCCAAAGCAAAAAAACACAGCATCTATGGGACTGGACGGTGTCCCAGGCTGTGTCTTAAATGAGCTCCAAGAAGAACTGAACCCTCACATTAAGTCACTGTTCAAACTTAGCCTTACTACAGGATATGTACCCAAAGAATGGCATACAGCTACAGTGGTCCCACTCCACAAAGGTGGTGCCACAACGGACCCTGAAACTATCACCCCATAAGCCTGACTAGTCTGGTCTGTAAAGCTATGGAGCGTATTATCATGGAACTCATAAACAAAGACATTGGGAGCCTCCAGACACTGGACCCTACCCAATTTGGCTTTGTTAAGGGCAGATCTTGCCTCTTAAACCTAGTTGATTTCTTTGAAACAGTTACCAAAGCCATAGATGAGGGCAAGGTAGTCCACACAGCCTACCTGGACCTCGCAAAAGCCTTCGACACAATACCCCACTTGACCATCATAAATAAGCTTACCAGCTTAAATATCAACCCCTATATCACAAGATGGGTTGCAAACTGGCTCAGAGATAGAACCCACATGGTCAGAATCGCAGGGGCCATGTCTGAATCCAAACCAGTTACAAGTGGCATCCCACATGGCTCAGTTCTGGGACCTCTCTTGTTCGGTATATACTTCTCTGTGATTCAGGCTAACACGGGGGGATTGTGGCCGACAAAGTTCGCAGATGACTGCAAACTGGGGGCCATAATCGAATCTCCAGCTGACGCAAGCATCCTCCAAAAGGTTCTCACAGAGTTGGATGCTTGGTGCTAGAGCCACAGCCTCAAACTAAATGCTAAAAAGTGCATAGTCACCCCCTTTGGGAAAAACAAGGTGCCCGCAAATTACCACATAGGTGGTAATCCATTAAGTACGGAAAAAGTAATTAGAGATTTGGGGACCAACATAGATAGTAATCTCTCCTTTGATAATCACGTTGCCAAAGTGGTTAGAAAGACCTTCTATATAGACCATCTTATCATGAAAGGGTTCGCATCTAGATCAAGAGAGGTCTTTGTGCCCCTCTACTCATCACTCATCAGGCCCATAATTGAATACAATGCCCCTTATTTGGGATGTACCTTACCCAACACCTGCAGCAACTGGAGAGACCCCAAAACTACCTCACCAAGAGGATCATGAGCTACAAACAGATGTCCTATGCAGCTCGACTAAAGAAACTCCAGCTCTACTCAGTTGCTTACTGCCTACTCAGAGGCGATCTATGCCTGACGTACAAAGCCATGTCAAACCCAGAATTAATGGACATGCTCCACCTCAAAAAAATCCAAGTCCCTTAGAGCTACACGCTCTAGGGACCTAAACCTCAGCACAAAAATAAATATGACATGCCGGAGGGACAGATTCATTTCCCAGAGGCTCCCCTCACTCTGGAATAGAATCTCAATTCATGTTAGACATAGCCCCTCTCTGATCCTCTTCAAGCGAAATCTGGACGCGTGGATGGGAAATCGCAAATTCACCCCTGGGATCTCTTCTGTGTCCCTGCTAGACAGAGGCACAGTAAACTAATCTTAAAAGGGTACCTTCTGTGACCTACTTCACAGATGCACAGTAGGCTAATCTAATAGGGAGGCGGAAGCCAAATACACTCTGGCTAGGCTTATAAATACCCTTGGGCAGATAGCCTAGTATGTACCTATGAACATATATATATATATATATATATATATATATATATATATATATATATATATATATATATATATATGTATATATGTAAATGTAAAATTAGTTTTATGTCTATACTGTTTTCTGATATTTTGTTGTTGCCCTAATGACTGTTTTCACCTATGAAAGGAAAAAGAAAGATTACCCCTATTACATTCGTTGCCATTGTGTTTTGGCTTATAGGATTGTAGTTGCTTAGATGTTTCTTGTTCCCTGTCTTGTATAAAGGTACTGCATTTGCTGTCTTCTTTTCCTCTTACACTTCTGCAGTAGCTAGTTATATACTGGAAATCTATAGGGAGTTAAATATATCAATGATAATGAACATCTTTGGTGAAGTTGTTGCAGAATAGGTAGACATGCAAAATGCAGAATCCTAAATTACAACAACTATAGCAAGGTGTCATCTAGTTGCACAGAAAAACAGATGCTCCAGGAATGGGAACCTGAATGACACAAATTGACTTCCCAGACTTTGAAGATATCAGGCTGTGAAGGAACATTAATTGCTCATAGTGCATCAGAGGATTCAGGATATACAAGTTGCTAAGATGCAAACCAGGAAACAACAGAAGACAAGGATGCAGCAGCTGATCAGAGCAATGTGAATATGATAAACTTTTTATTTTTTACAACAGGCCTTTTATTTATTTATTTGTTTTTTTTATTTATTTGCATTTAGGAGAACAGAAATGTCCCACAAAAAACTAACAAATGTGAAGGATTTAATCAAGAAACTGGAGCTATAGTACATAAGATGCTTACATTTGATATCGCAGTTAATATAACTGAATGTTTGTCTTCATTTAACCTTTCGTCTTCTTTACAATGTTTGCATGAGTTTTGATAATAATTATGTTCTAAATATTTCTGGCATTTCTTTAGATGATAATTAGCTTTTGTTTTTAAACTTAGGTTTAAAGTTTATTCTGACAGCATTACCTCAGTTACACTATCAGAAAATTGACGTTTGTCATCTTGTACATAGATTATACATTGCTTTTGTTATTTCAACAATACCACCTATAATTTCTAGAAGTGAAATGTTGTCAGATTTAAATACAGTTCCAAGATAGCCTAAAATCATAATACGTCATACAAGCTTGAAAAAAGAATAAAGATAAAAAACACCAGATACATATTATATAAAGGACAAAAAGACTTTTTACAACAGTAATTCAGTATTTTCATCTTTGTAAGTTAATTACAAGACTCCTCAAACTAAACCGTAAAAAGCTGTCACAAAGTACATTAAATACAATACCAAGTGTTAGTGAAGAACTTTATTTTTTGCTCAAAACATTCCAGGCAAGCCAATTATTTCAATATAACAAGACATTTTTTTTTCTTTTTAAAAGGTTTTGTTTTGCATTGGTGCTTACTTAAATGTTGTCACAGAAAACAAATCCTTTAATACAGTCTCTAAAAAGTTGTCCCCTTAGTATTAAACAAGAACAGATGTCTAGAATAGTTTTAGATTTGTAACTATTCTCTGCAAGATTTCGTTAAAGGGTTCTACTATAGATCACTGAATGGAAAAACTGTTAACATCAGTGAAGCCATTAAATAATACCCTAGAAACAGAAAGGGTAAAAAAATTACCTATAAGCATTTCTGCAGGGAAACAAACCATCCACCCCCCCTTGCATACTATCAAACTTTTATATATCAACACAGTGGTTGCACCAACTTGAAGAAGGAAGAACTCTCCAAAAATAATGGAATCAGTTCTAGGCCACGCATAGAAATTGTAGTAGCAATGGTATCCTATGGAAAACAGCAATCAATGTTATGTTGTCACTGGTACTTGTTTTGGGCAAGTGATAACTGAGGAATTTCATCATGACCACTTACAAAAGAATCTTGTTTATAAGCTTTTCCATTTTTATTTTTTAATGGCAATCTATTTGCTTTTGATGATACTCTCTAGAAACAAAGGGGCAGCCATGGATGTCCATTTGTACCTTCACTACCATCTTTTGCTGAGGCATTATTTGAGGTAAATATCACTTTTGTCATGATTTATTTAAGAGTTATATTACAAAGTTGATTAGATATACAGATAACTTGATTTTTGGGTGCAGAATGGCACTCAGTATGTTGATTGGTTTATTAACAACATCTCTAAGAATACAGAGGACATTATTGCATTTTGAAAATGGTCTGCCTTTGAGGTTTATTTTCATTTAAGTATTAAAGCAATACTAACTAATATTTTTTGTTCTTTTTTCTGGATGGCTTCTGGTTTAGTGGTGATATAATCTGGTGTGTTATGATACAGATAGATATTTGTTTTTACTTTCTAATAGCTTAAAATTAATTTTATTACAGAGTGTTAACAATGAAATATATGGTTCTGAGTGGAAAAGACCTGAGTATATATGAGTGTACCTCTTAAAATATGAAAATATATGTTTGAGGCTAAAACTGTTTAGCTATATTGTTCCCTGGTTTTACTATGAACATTCTCTTTATGGAGGTAACACTGATAGTATCTTAGTAACATATGCCTCTTAATCTTTAGAATAAGATTTCTCATATCATACCTATAATTCTAATTTTGTCAGTTTCTTACATGGTGCTGTAATGTACACCCCCATGCTCCCTAAATAGAAAAGTAAAAGGCTTGTGGAAACATGTTTTATTATTTAATTTGTGACTTTAGATTCCACATGTTTGCTTTGCTGTGTCATGCACATATAGCTACAGGAAAATTTAAATTCATTAAGCTCCATGTAGAGGCGTGTACCCCAGCGGAAACAAGCAAAACACAACATCATGTTAATTGCTGTATAAGCAGCTGAATAGCATGCTAATCAACCCATGAGCAATTCAACAATGTAGAAAGCAGCCATGTAGACTCTGTGCTGGTGTTACGTCTGTATTCCAAAACTTTTGGAATATATTCATGGAAAGGAGTCTACACAGATATAATAAAATGAACTGACCCTAATATGTGACAGCAGGCTGGATGCAACAAAAGGAGAGTACCAAAAGCAACATAAATCTTTTTCTACTTTTCTTTGTGCCAGAACAGAAATGCAGTCTTGCTCCCTCATCCCCATATGAACAGTACACATTGTAAGTAATGGAGACCATACCTCTCAATCTATTAGGATAAGAAGTCTGGGCAAAGCCATAAATAAAGGGGTGGGAGGCCAAAAATAGGGAACATTTTTAAATAATCCTCTTACAAACTTAGAAAGTCGATAGAATAACAGGTTTTGTGTCACCATGAATTTTCTGAAGGGTATGAAATCTGAAACTCAAATGTCTGTCATTATTTTCTGACTTCAGTCTTTAATGACTTGGGAAAGTTTTGCCTGAAAATCACAGTTTTATCAAAAATGGACTAAAAATGTGAAACAAAAATCTGGACATTCTGCGAAAATCTCTACAGTTGAGCGGTATGATTCAGACAGCTAAAGGTGTAAGTGTGTGCTAATCAAAATAAATACAAAAAACAAACTATTCATTGTTACATGTCTGCATACGCATTATGTAGCTGACAAAATTCAGGCACATCCATCTAAAAAGCAGCATTCCTCTGTGCAGATATATCCCAAATGTCTGGAATTCTGTGTTCAACATTTGGCTCCTCTTCGGTTTCCCTAACTATATGGTTGCCAATTGTATAGATTCAGGGCCGTCAGCACAGTGAAGATGCAAATGAGGTCTGAACTCATTAGAATCACTGAATCCCCCAAAATTGGATCTGTGTAGGGATGTAAACATAGTGCAAGCACTACCTCAGTATTTGTGTTTGTGGGATGGCAACTATGAATGCTTACATCAGGTGGGTGTATCAGGATAAACTTACAAGGTGTTACATGTAGGTCTGTCAGGACTGGAAATGCAAGTAAGCAGTGCACGATTCACATGTTCTGTTTCATTAAAATCTAACCTCCGCTTCATTTGTTGGCAACTTGTGATTTCTCTATCAGGTTTTTAGTATTATTTAGTTTAAAAGAAAAGAAAAGAAAAAAAGAAAAAAGGGAGAAATAGTTAAAATGAGGAAAAGCAATCTATGACATACACAGCAGAAAATGTTAGTACACATGAGATATGTTTACATAGGTCTGGATTTCAACTCTCACTCTAATGCAACTTCCGAACACAGTAAGGGTGCCTTATCTCTCTTTGCCACACAGACAGCTTTGCAGCAAAGAACTGAAGTCATTCATCACACAACCAACTGCAATAGAATGTACACTAATATCAAACCATAAACTATTTTCACAGTTGTTATATTTGGACTTAGTGCACTTAGGGATCACACAACCTGTTATTATTGCTTACAAATATATAGCTCTGTCTTAATTGTCTGTATTTCCTGGTCATTCATCAGTTATCTCACTAGTACTCTGAGACATGCAGTCTATTAGCCTTGCTATATCAATAGCCTTAAAATGTGTGAGGGTATTAACAGGCAATAATATGATAAGCATTTGCCAACGACTGAAGGGCAGGTTAGATAGCACAATAAGCCTAGCCTGCGCTTTGGGAGGGAGGGCTAGCAAAGGTGAGTTACTGTTATGGCACATGCAAGGGTACAACTGTTTTGTTGAATGGGGGGCAAAGCTGAGTTACTGTTATGGCACATACAAGCGTTGACTTTTCTTTTGGGGTGAGTAAACATGAGTTGCTGTTATGGCAAAAACAAAAATGGACTGTTCTTTTGGGGGGAGGGGAGCAAAGGTGAGTTACTGTTATGGCACAAACAAGGATATGTTGCTCTTGTTACTCTCCTTGTTTTCTATCCTGCCTGTTGTTTGATCTTGTGAGGGTTGTGAAGTCAGAAACTGCAATGTGTATCATTGCTTTCTAACTTCTCTCATCAATAATTTTCCAGTACAAACTTGTGGTGCTAAACTGAGGGCATGCAGTGATCATCAGTACATCTGAGAGGTATGACTGTGTGAATCTTTGATGGCTAAGACCTGCTACTTAAGAATGCAGACATACAAGTCAAATAAGGCTCTGCTGTCACATGTTACAGTAATGTTTGTACATCTCTTCCACCTTTTACTTGCCTACTGTAACAAGTGATGAAATACAAGGATGTGCCATAATATTATTAAACAATACACTTCAGGTTCAGAACTTACCTTGTAAGTGTAGCAGTTGCCACAATGTTAGTTCAGAGCTGACTCTGTCTCATGCTAGTACTACACAGCCAATACATGAGGAGGTAAAGGTTGTGTGAGCTGCCTGGCATCAATGTTACTATATGTATGCAAGTAGGAGGAAGGTTTAGGTGGTGAGTGGGTGTGCTGTGCATTATCTCTTAGCCAATGCAAGGGCATACTGAGCATGCCTATTTCTGCCTACACCCACAACAGCTGATGTGCTCTTTCTCTGTCTCATATCACCTACTTAGAGGCGATCTTTGCTTGACTTACAATGCCATGTCTGACCCAGCTCTGTTAGAAATGCTACATCTAAAGAAATCCCAATCCCTCCATACTACACGCTCCAGAGACCTCAACCTCATTAGCACAATCAACAGAACATGCTGGAGAGGCAGGATCATAACCCAGAGACTGCCCATGCTATGGAATAGACTTCCCATACATGTCAAGCAGAGCAACTCACTGGCCCTCTTCAAGAGAAATCTTGATGAGTGGATGGGAAATAGAAAATTCACACTGGAGATCACTCCAGTGGCACTACTCGACAGGGGCACTAGGAACTTAGGTCAGGTGGTACAATGTCAGGGTAATCCTATGGGCTAGGCTTGTAAAAGCTCCAGGGCCATTCGCCTAGTACACATCTATGAACCTATGGCTCCCCCGTCTGACTCCTCTTGTGCGTGTGGCTGTGTTGACTTTGGCATTGAAGGTGTGATATGTGCCTCTTACTCTTGCTGATCTTGCTGTAGCTGGTTTCTCAGGATTATGTTGTGTAGCATGGTACATACTGTGATGATTTCAGTACATGTCCAAGGATTGTACTAGACGGCTCCCCCAGATGTATCTAGGCACCAGAACCGTGACTTTAGCAGCCCAAACACATACTCTATGACATTTCTGTTTTGAGTGTGCGCCTCATTATGGCATTCTTCTGTGGGTATGTGCCATTTCTGATGTGTGTGTTATCAGCCATGGTTCCAGTGCATAGCCTGCATCCCCCAGTAAATGTCCATGTGGGATAACCCCCCCCCCCCCCAGCAAATATCTGGTACAGCAGAGATGTGTGCCAGATATATGAGTAATGGTAACTGCAGGATTGCCAGCACAGACATTCAACATGATTGCTTTGGCATTACACATGGCTTGCCAGTTGATAGAGTGGTAACCCTTTCTGTTAATGTAGAGCCTATCCTGTTCCCCGGGTAGTGCCTTCATTTCTGCATGAGTGCAATCCATGTCACCCAGTTCTGCAGGATAGTGCACTACCTGCTACAACTGTTGCATTTCTCTGTCCCTCTCCTCAGAACTATGGGGAAAATATGTGTGCTTACTGGCATGTTGTAGCATATCATCCAGGAACTAGTGAAGGATCCTTGATGCTGATGCTGATGCTTGTGACACCCCCAGCATGTCCCCTGTTGGTCTTTGAAAGGTACCTGTAGCTAAGATTCTAAGGGCTACACAGACCTTAGGTTCTACTTGGATGGGTTCCCCTCAGTTGGCTCTGGTTCTGAGTTGAGGGCAGCAGAGGTTGCAGAGTTGCTGTAGTTTGTCCCTGTCCACCCTCTAGCACTCTTCAATTGCCACATCAAGTAGGTTGTGATAAGTTAAACATGGCCTGAAAAGTCTTGTCCTTTTTGGCCGAGGCCTTTTGGCAGATGCAGAAGCATTAGCTTCAGCCTATAGTACATACAAATGGATTAAAGCAGCAGCAGCAGTCCCCAACATTCTGTCTGTGTAGATTTTCAGTGTCTATCCTCCAAAAGTTTTGAAATCTGCAGAAAAAACAGAATGTACATGGGTGCTTTATAGCTTGTTGAATAGCTCCACCATATTGGTTGATTGGCATACAGTTCAGCTGCTTATGCTGTAATTAGCATCTATGAAACATGAACAAAGACAGATGCTCTCCATTAATAATCTGTACCATTATAAAAAGGCAAATGTGTAACTAGCCAAACTGATGCTGATGAGACTTGTATATGTTTGCAAGACTGCAAAATTGCCTTTTCTTCAGGATATATCTGCACAGAGGATTACAGAACTTCAGAAGTTTACTTGCTTTTTTTCAGCTACATGCTGCATATGCTGGAATATATTTAAGAAATATCTGAATTAAAGCCTTTTTCACGTTCATCTGTATGCATTTCTTAAAAGTGTACTGATGGCATTGGCATATTTGTCAAGTCATTTCACAGGAATACATGATTGGCAATACATGAAAATGCAGTGCTTTGTGTTAAATATGCACAAATGTTTCAGGGACAATTCCTTTGATAGCACTTTTAGCATTTCAAATATGGTTTGTTAGCAAAATGTGTCTTTGTCTTGGGTGGTGGGAGCAAAGCTGAGTTACTGTTACGGCACAAACAAGGATAGACTTTTTGGGACTTTTCTTTTGTGGAGGGGATCAAAATGGAGTTACTGTCATGTCACAAACAAGGATAGACTGTTCTTTTTTTTGGGGGGGGGGCAAAGGTGAGTTACTGTTATGCCACAAACAAGAATATATTGCTATTGTTACTCTGCTTGCTTTGCATCCTGCCAGTTGTTCATATTTTGCATCTCTAGACTGTTAGATGTTTCTCCAGTGAGTATTACTGAGTGGCTACCTTTGTTGTTTTATCTGGGGACAGTTATTTTGTAGTTATGTGATACTTATGTGTATTACCATTCTGTTGAATTTTAGGATACCTATGACTATGCCACACAGGCATGTAAATCCCTGTAGACCCTTCATTCCCCGATGATGAGAACCAGGTGATAGTAGATGCCTTTAGGCAACATGTGGCTTTTCTACTGGAAAGGGGATAGGGTGATATGGAACACTGTGTGCATATATGGTGTCAGCTGGTGGATGACATGAATGTCATGGGTGGCCATGGCAGAACATATGAGCAGTTGCGCAACAGGGCTGCTGACGTGATCACAGCTTCAAGAAGCAGAGCAGCTGCTGTAGGTCATGACCAGATGGCTACCGGGGGGGAGACCATTAACAGACAATGAACAGATCCTGGCCAATTTCCGGGATCATGACAGTTCACAGGAGTCTGCAGTACAGCCAGTCCTGGATGTTGTTGTCACACTTTCACAGACAGCAGGCATGCCTAGGAGGAGCTTCCAGGTAAGCTTTGGTATCTGTACAGTTGAATACTGTTGTATAGTAAAACAATTACAATCAAAATGTTAATTCTGTATCACATTTATTTTTGGGGGGATTGAAAATTGTTAAAGTTATAAGCTTAGGCTGCAGTTGTCAGCCACATTCTTCTTAAAAGTATACTTTATATGTACATTAAGGGGTAAATGTATTACCCCCTGTGTTACTGTTAATTATGATAATGTTGCCTTTACCTCTTGATTAACTTCTTTCAGGACTATCTGGACTACAGAGGAGAATCTCTTCTGCAGATGGTAAGCAAAACATTTTTATTTCAGTACTACTGAGCAATTCAAATAAATATTTTAGTGTGTGAATTTGATCTGAGGCCTGTTGTGTGTATTGCTGTACTGCCTGTAATAGTGGCATCACTATTAGTTTGTTAGCATATATTGCATTATAGCAGTGTAGGTATTAATTTATTCACATTTTTCTTGATTTTTATATCAGGTGATCATGACAGTGGAAGTATAGGCCCTGTGCCACCTGATGTCAGTGTATCAGTAGTATCTGAAGATGGTGGTGGTGAAACTAAGGCACATTCGAGGGTGCAGAGGTTGACTTTTACACAGAGGTTGACATCCAGCTATCCCCCCATTTTCATCTGACACAGCCAATAGGCCTATGCAGACCCAGTCTACTGAGCCCACAGATATTGGACAGGTGGAGTGTGAGAATATTGATCAGGGAAGTGTGGTTACTGCAGCTTCACTACCTGTTGATCCTGTCCATAGTCAAAGTGTGGGTGAGGTGTCACATAGGAGGAATGACAGTGGTGCTTGGAGGGGGCCTGCTGTCCCTTCTCCACCTGGTGCAGGTGTTACTTCCTGTGCCACTCAGCATATATATTTCAGGCCATCATGGAGGCACAGGCACATTCCCATATGTGGTACAGACAGTTGATCAGGGTTGTGGATGTGGCACAGTCTGACATGTGTGACTGCCTCCACCATGTTATTGTTTCACTGGATCAGATGAATGACATGTTTGAATGAGGGTTGTCTGTGATGGACTGAGAGGTGTCTGTCATGGAATGAGCAGTGTCTGTGATGGAACATCTGCTGGGTGGGGAATGGCATCCTTGTGGATGCAGGTCAGCCACATCATCTGCTGTCAGCAAACGTGGCCATGACTGATCACGCTCTCATAGTGGCAGTAGTTTCCCTGCTCCATCAGCAAGTCTGCTATCCACACCCAGATGTGACAGGCCATAGGGAGCTCACCAGCAGACATCAGTCATGTTCAGGTAGCAGTACTGCATCTGACCTTACGAGTGAATGCACCAGTGCAACTCCTGGCAGAGCCAGTTTTTGCATTTGGGGATGACAACGAGGAACTGCCACCTCTACCATGCACTGCTCACACCTGTCCAACAGACCAGGACATAGAGCTAGCATAGAGCTTGACTGTGTTTGCGCAGACACTCACACACCAATTTCACCTGGAGAATCCCTACAGATACACGCACAACAGTTACTGAGTTTGTCTCAATGGCCATTTGTTGTTTTATCCCAATGTTTGCATTCCTCTCCTTCCTACTCACACACACTCACTGACCTTCTGTATCAGCCTAGGCTTCCTGCCCCCCCACACACACACACACACACACACAACACACCATGTGCAAGTGATAACTGTGCTGTATCCCTGTTTTGATGTTCAGGATGCATAGCTAAATTACTGCTTAGTATATCTGCATTTGTGTTGTTAAACTGGTCATTGTACCTTTAACTTATATTGGCCTTGGAAAGTTAGACAGTTGATAGCATCAAAACGTTATAGTGAATGATCTTGTAATGGTGCTGTGGGCAGAAACTGCAATGTGTATCATTACTTTCTAACTTCTCTTTTTAACGATCTTCCAGGACAAATGTACAGTGCCCATCATAAGGCAAACCATCATATTCAGATCTTAGGTTTGTATGACAGCACTGAAGTCAAACCTAATCAGAACAGTAATACAGTATAATGCTGTCTTTTGCATTTACCTCTACAGACACATGCAGCAGCTGGAGAGACCACAGTGCTTTCTCAGGAAGATAACAAAGGGCCTATAAACCATGCCATGATGTATGTGGATAGATTAATAGCCATGTCACTGTTATCTGTCTGGTATAGGATTAGTTGATATCTGCCTGGTCTCCAGGCCAGAGTCTGACCATGACCTGGTGGGATGACTGCATATGCAAACATTTGATATTGCTGATGACATCAGCAGTATCCATTGAGAATATGGTAATAACAGTGTCCCACATGTTGCTGCAAAAGGCTCTCTGTAATGTCAAGCAACAGAGCACATGCACAGTTGACTACAGTGAGAATAGAACCCCTACCTAAGTCCACAGGCTACAGAATACAGTACGCAATGCAAGTGCCATGGCACAAGCTTGAAGTTTACAAGACTACAGCTGAACTTATAGTACATGAGATCTGTAGCTCATGTGTGAGACAAGATGTTGGCAGGCCTGCATAAGTTCATAGCTTCATAGGTTCATATGAGGCTACTACAATAATGGCCTTAGGTTCATAGGTTCATAGGAGGGTACTAGGTTAATAGCCCTATGACCTTGTAAAGCCTCCCCAAGTTGGACCATTATTCCCTTATAGACCAAGATATATAGCCCATATTTGCAAATCCATGATCAGCACTGGTTGACCATGTCTAACAGTGGCATATGTGAAATGCCCTGGGATAAATCTATGATATCTCACCGAGTTGCCTCAGTTACACTTAAATAGGATCATTGAGGAGCTCAGTTTTACATGAACTGGGAGTGGGTTCCATAGGAGTGACAATCTCTAAGAGACATATCTGTCTCTGCAGCTTGTCCTGTTGATGTCATAGGGTAGATTAATGTCCCTTGAGCAAGTTAATCTTTTCCCATGTAATTTGCAGAAGTGCAGAATTTCTATTAAGGCAGGATTCAGGACTGCTCTGTAAGCAAGCCATAGTTCTTCTCTCAGCATTCTATACAATACAGAGTACAGTGACATGGTCTTCGGTCTGTTCATGTAGGTAATGTGTTGGAAGTCCCTGGATTTTCTTAGTGAGAAACCTCTGAGGTCACACCGGCTGCTGCAGGTTTCTGGTGAGGTGCATGTAAAAGGCAGCATTGTACTCTATTATTGGTCTGACAAGGGATGAGTACAGTGGAGTTATAACATCCATAGTCTTGGATGCTATGCCCTCACGTATGAGTTGTGCAGTGTAAAGATCCCTCATTACCACTATTGACATATGATGATGAATAGTGAGGTTATAGCCAACCTGCATTCCCAAATCTCTTACCACTTTGTTAGAATATAGGGATATATTATTAATATTGTAATTTGCAGAGACTTTTCCTTTGTTGAAAAGGATAATAATGCATTATTTTGAGTTAACTTTAAGTCTGTGGCTTTGGCAACAATCATTTATGTATGGAAACACATTTTGTATTATGTTGACATAATTTGGGGATCCGATGATTGCACCCAGTTTGTAGTTGTCAGCAAACTTCTTGAGCCAAAGGCCATCTTTTTTTCACCTGATTTTTTGAGAAATACATTCCAAATAGTAGGGGGCCCAGCACAGACCCTTGTGGGACACCACTGGTAACAGATCTGCTGGTAGAGGTGGAATAACCACCAATGACTGCATGCATTCTGTTGGTGAGCCAGTTGGCTACCCAGCTAATAATGTATGGGTTAAACCCCAGGTGGGTAAGTTCTGCAATGACACCTCAGTGGGGCAAAGCCCTTGGCCAGATTGAGATAGGCAGGATGTACTGATTGTGTTGTGTGAAGAGTTTTAAAGTTGCCAATGTCCTTGTTGATAAGGTCCAAGATGATCCTCTCCATGGCCTTACAGATAAGTCTAGTCAGGCTTATGGGTATATAGTTCCCCAGGTTGGTTGAGGGACCCCAACGTGCAAGGATATTATTGTTGCTGTGTTCGCCTCTGCCAGGACAAAGCCAGTTGAATTAGTGGTTCTGCTAATGCTTGGTTTTGATTGTTTAATAAGCAGTCTGGGTTGTTATCTGGTCCCACAGATGCTGTGTTTTTGGCATTGACAATTGGGGTTATGACCTGTTACTTGGAGATAATATGCAGAGAACTGTTGACTGGTATGCTGTGGGTTATGATCGGTGGAGACAGGGGTGTGAAATTCTTGCAAAACCTGTCTTCTAACAGGTTGGCTATGTCCTCAGGTACAGTATGAGTGGTACCATCTACTCTGAATTTGGTGTAAAGCCGGGCCTTCCCTTTTACATTACAGACACGGCTAAAGAATGCCTTGTGGTTATTCTTAGCAATGGATACTAATTTAGTTTTGTAGTCAGCTTTGCAGGACTTTACAAAATGTCTAATTTGCCTGTTCAAGCTATGTAGGGTCTTCTTCTGCTGAGACTATTCCTTCTTATTCCTGGACATCAGTTTATTTCTCTTGTTGTATAATCTATTTATGCTAGATGTTCACCAGGGTGGCTTGTTTTTTGTGAGCAAGTTTTGCTCCATTCTGATACAGCTAAGTCTATACAGTTGTAAAGGTGTTTATACAGGGCATTTGCATACACCTCCATATAGAAGTCTTTACTCTCAGTGGTGGCAGTAGGTTTGAAACTATATATGCCTTCACTTAGCAGGCTACAGTTTGGTTTCAGAGATTTTTCCACCTTTTGGTTCCTGAGGAGGTGTCAAGTATGATCATTACATTGAATGTGACTAATTTATGGTCAGATGTTACCATGGAGAGTCTCTCACATGGGATGGTGCAGCAATCTCCCATGTCAGTGAGTACTAGGTCAAGAACATTTGAGCCTCTTGTGAGGATGCAGACTAACTGTTCCAGAGCATTTGTGTTTACAAAGTGCAGAAACATTAGGGCAAATGTGTTTGTGCTTATATATGTATCCCAAGCAATTGGAGGATAGTTAAAATTATCCTTGCCTAGTGTGTTTGGCTGTATTATGAGTGAGTCAAGTAGGTCCAGGAAGGCACTGTGTGGTTTTCATGGTTCATTTTGGTGGATCTGTAGCTAAAAATGACATGGAGGGGAGGTTTTCTCTAGGTTTTCCTACAGTTAGTTGGACTTGGAGTAACTCTAGGGAGTTGTACTGCTTAACCAGTCTTGAGGTGTACTTATCTTTTATGAAGATGGATACACCTTCTCCTTTGGTTATTTCAAGTTCATTTTGTGACTTGAAAGCGTGGAAGACATTATCACCTTTCAGGGCCAGAGTACTGTCTGCAGCCCTAAACTATGTCTCTGTGATTGCACAAGTATCAACATCTTCCCATGTAAAATGTGCCTCCAGTAAGTGTAGTTTATGATTTAAACTCCTAGCATTAATCATCATAACCTTGAGTTTGTCTTTTGTGGATATTTTTACATCAGGAACTTTGTTCTTATAACATTGCCTAAAAAGTCACTATGGAGCAGGCAAGTACCTTAGCCAGTAACCAGGTAACAGATGAAGACCATCCTTGGCAAACCATCATGGTCTGATGACCATATCATCCCAGCCTGACAGCTACTGGATACCGTGGTGTGTAACCAGTAGCTAAGCCAATTGTTGAAGTTAACAATTCATGTGTTCATATTCAGGCATCATCCTGGGTGAAAGAAGAATGCTGCTTAGGGCTATGGACATACCTGTCTGGGACACATATTCTGAGAGGTCAGTCATATCTCTCTTCATATAGTTCAGTGAGGCATGTCTCAAGTCATTTATTCCAACAAGGAGAAAGACAGAATTGTAACTGTGGTTGTTGTTGAGATGCTTGAGTGCATGCATGACTTTGCACATCCTAGCACATGACTGCCAGCTGACCATGACTTTCTCCTTGTACAGCCTTTTGAGGGGGACATCTGTGTGTCTCAGTATGGAGTCTGCTATTAACAAGGCACTAGTTTTGAGGTTTTTTTGCCTTAGGGGCTTAATGGGTGAGACACTGATACATTTGCTGTTATGTGTTGTAGGTTCCTTTGGGACTGTCATGTCTGCAGATGGTTTGCATTTGTGAGGACTCTGCTCTTTTGCTAAGCTTCTAATGAGTACCTCTGTGTATGTCGGGTTGTCTTGTGTACTTGGTTTGTCAAGGAGGTGAAGTGTGTGTGTTGACAGCCTGTTTGATATCTGTTTTGTTGTTACCTTAGAGAGAAAGACCATTTATTATAGATTCATTGTTTACGTGCATCTCTCACATATTTTATTGGCACATTTTAGGAGTACATGGTTATCAGTATACATGAGACACTAGAAACCTAGCTGTGTAAAAAAAAACAAGTATCCTTATTAAGTATATTTAGATGGTTACTGATAGCAGATAGATTTTGTGAACAGCAACAACTGGGCCTATCTATGAGGGACATAGGTGTCACCCCAGAGGCTGTAATAGGCTTCCACTCATTGTGAAGTGCTCCTCAATGACCCTGTTCAGTCACAATCTTGACTGCTGGTTGGGTGATTGTACAGTCACCGCTGAGCTGGCACCCATGTTCCTCATGGAAAGGGTCAGCTGATGCTGCTCACAAATATGCTCTTCTAAAAATAACCATCCAACTATGCTGATTAAGGGTGATTGTGTTTATAAACAGCTAGGCTTCTACACACCCTAGTGCTATTAGGCTAGAAGACTGATATAAACCTATGAAGTTATGTGCCTATGCAGGTCTCACAAGCTGCTGTCCGCCACATGGTCTGCTGATGTCATCTACTATAAGTTCACCTGAGCGCTGTTATAAATATGACTTGAGCTGTGGCTCTTGTATAAAGTTCTGTGTTCTGTAGTCTATGTACTTAGATATATAGGCTCACTGCAGTCTACTGGCTGTGTGTGTGAGTTTAGATAGCAGAGCAGATGTATGTGTCGTACAGTTACTTCTCCATCACCATGCAATGGCAGTATTTTGACACTTGCTCATGCCTAGACATCCATTTCAAACAGACCTCCCAAACTCTTGTCTCCCACATGGCCTGCTGATGTCATCTACTATAAGTTCATCTGCAGTCATGTATCAATCAGACTTGAGCTGTGATGCTTGCATTAATTACTGTGTTCTGTAGTCTGTGTACTTAGGTGGGTTTCTGTACTCACTGCAGTCCACTGTGTGTGTGTGTGTGTGTGTGTGTGTGTGTGTGTGTGTGTGTGTGTGTGTGTGTGTGTGTGTGTGTGTTTAGACAAAAAAGCAGATATGTGTGTATCGACAGTTATTACTCCATTGCCATGCAATGTGGGACGCTGTTATTTTGCCCTCAACAGACACTGCTGTCAGCAGCTATAAAGTGTTGTCTGATACATTCCAAGTCAGACTTGAGCTATGGTGCTTGCCTTAAATACAGAGTTCTGTAGTTTGTGAACCAGGATAGGTACGAGTTCTGTTCTCACTGCAATCAACTAGAATGCACATGTGTGAGCTGTTGCTTGACATTGCAGAGATTATTTTACACAAGCATGTGGGGCACTGTTATATTTTCCTCAACAGACCCTGCTGATGTCATCAGCTATATTACATTTTTGGATATGCAGTACTCCTACAAAGCCAGGGTCAGAGACTTTGGGCTATTTTCCCCTAATGATGTTACTAAAAAAAATGGTATGGAAAACAGCAGTCTTGTTGTTTTCTACTGTTTACCCAAAACTCATAAGGGTCTTAATAACTTAACTGGGAGACCTATTGTTTCTACTGAAAAGTATTTTTTAAAACCTATTAGTACTTTTCTACATGAACATTTAAAAAATATATTTTGGGCTTACCCTCATAAGCAAGAGATAGTCACGATTTTTTGACTAAAATACAGGGTTTTAAGTAGAAAAGCTCTATGTTTTGGTAGTGTATGGATGTAAAAAGTTTATATACGAACATCAGACATGATGTGGGTATTCAGGCCCTGTTTTATTTTTCAGGTGATTCCCCTATGTCTTATTTTTTGATTGATTTGGTTGCATTTTGCTTAAAGAACAATTTTTTGTCTTTAATGGGGAAGTGTTTCACCAACTACAGGGGACTGCAATGGGGGCAGCTTTCGCCCCCATGTATGCCAACTTGGTTATGGGTAAGTTTGAATTTGACAATATATATCGTCACAATTTTTATAGGTCCCAGGTTTTATTATATTTGAGGTTTATAGATGACCTCATCTTTTTATGTGAAAGCACTATGAATGCTGCTTCCCAGTTTGTGGAAGATTTACAAGTTAATAATATGGGTCTACAATTTGATGGTATCCAGTTGGGCATGGAGGTGAATTTTCTGGAAACTAAATTTAGTTAGCTGAATACAGGATTATATAGTAAATTGACAAGCAGTTTATAGCTACTATATCTGTCTGCCTGGGAAGACATGAATCTATAAGAGAGAAACCAATTCCTATATGGAAGCAGCTGTCACCCAGCACACTTAATGAAGGTATTGCTCTACAATGAATTTTTGGGGATACATAGACTTTGTATCAAGGATGAAGTCTTTAATAAAGAGATTTTGGAATCTGAAAAAAATTTTCTTAGACAGGGGTTATGATGTAAGGTCAGTTGTGGAAGCAAAAGTAAGAGTAATGGAGTTAAGATGGTTGAATGTTTATACCAATTATGGGGCCTGCAGTATTAGTAATGTTTATGATAATAGTAATAATGCCCCTTTTGTATATTCTGATAATTTTAGTTTTAATATGGGCAGGAATGAAGTGAATTCTAAAGAAATTTATTTTGTCACTACTTTTAATGTTATTAGTGACAAAATTGTGAATACTGTTTGACCGTTTTGGCCTATGTTGCTTAGGGACAAGGAATTGAATTTATTACTGCCTAAAAGACTTCAAGCATCCTAAAAGAGGGCTAGAAATTTAGGGGATATGGCAGCACATAATCAGTTTGAACTCCCCACTGTGGGACTCAATACAGACATTTCAACCCTTAAAGGTACTATACCCTGTAATAAATGCGCTGTATGCAAAAATGTGGTTAATTATTTTAAATATATTAATGGGAATAATTTTTTCTGTAAGGTGTAATTTTAGTTGTAATACTTGTAGGGTTATATATGCTTTAAAGTGCAGCTGTAATAAGTTTTATATTGGGGAAATTAGTAGAAGCTTCAATGTACGTTTTCAAGAGCATTTAAGAGATATCAAAAAATGATCGAATAGACAGCCCTTTATGTATTTTGAAATTCAATACTCTGGAACCATTAGAGTTAAAGAAAGAATGGGACTGGAAATATGTAATTTAATTTAATTAGCAGTAGGTGTGATTTGTTAATTTTATGTGTATATCAGGTGAGATGTTTGTTACTGTTTTTTGACTCTCTAAAGGCTGAATAGCCGAGGAGCTAAGTATAATACATTTCTTGGTTTATTTTTGGCTTGTTTGCTGCCTTGTGGTATTTCTCAGGGTCAGAGACTTGCCTGGGGGCCAGACAGAGGTCACATCATCCTATACAATAAAGTTTTCAGTGACGTGGCTTTTAATCTATCCCCATATATCATGGCATGGTTTGTAGGCCCTATGTTATCTTGTTGAGTAAGCCCTATGGTCTTTCAAACTGCTATATGAATCTGGTGAGGTACATGTAAAAAGTGCATTATACTCTATTAGTGCTGTAATGAGGTTTGACTACAGTGCTGTCATACAATCCTAAAATCTCAATGTGATGGCGCGACTTATTATGTGCACAACACAGCCTTTCAATAGCAATGTGGACACTTGGGGATCAAAGTTCAGATTGCTATCTAGATGTGTTCCTAGTACTTGCATCGCTGGATTTCTGCATAGCATGACTGTTGTCAAAGCTGTGATTAACATGGAACTTCACTTTTCAGATGGACAACATTACAAACACACATTTCTGAATTTATTTGCAGATTGTGTGCCTTTGTCTCCATTCAATTGTGTGTGTTAGCTCCTCCTTACTATATTATCACCATTGCTGGGTTCAATGGTTGCACACAATATGCAAACATCAGCAAACTTGGTAAGCCAAAGGCCATATACTTTAGCCTGCACTTTCGAGAAATACAGTTCTAACAGTGAAGGGCCAAGCACAGATCTTTGGGTTTTGCCAGTGGTGACAACTCTAATGTTACATACAAGTTGATTGTCCAAATGTCATATGATGTGTTCTGTCTTTAAGCCAGTTGTTTACCCATCAACTGACATAAGGTTTAATCCCCAGCTTGGGGGTTTCTCAATGATATCTGCATGTGTGATTGTGTCAAAACCCTAGACTAGATCACAATAGGCAGTATGCACTGTCTTACCTTCCTCCAGGCTTATTACGTGGAATCAAGATGCTGTGACAACATCGCAGATCACCTGTGGTGTGACCCAGCATATATACCTTCCTGATATGGTGGAATACATATTTCAACACACCCTCCACATGGCCTATGTTCCCATACAAGGGTGTACATTGACACACATCTATCTGCGTTGGGGGAACAGTACCTGATGCATGCATGTATAGAGATATCCTGCCTCTGCTCAACTGTGAGGTAGACCAACATTTCATCATTGACCTCTTCTACATATATATAGTAATATTCCAGGTGCATGCAACCAACCTGTGTGAGTTTTTACTGCTACAGCAGGTCCACGTGTATAGTAATATTCCAGGTGCATGCAACAGACCTGTGTGAGTTTTTACTGCTACAGCAGGTCCATTACATTTTATAGATATCCTCAAAGAGGTCATCAAGGGCATAAATTATGACAACAGTATTCTTCTGTGGAACTTGAGCAGGTGAAGGCATTTGACAAAAAGTAACACTGTGGTATTCAATCAACACTGTCACATGTGGCCCTAAACAGCTATATCATCAAATGGTTAGACCAATGTATGACATGCATGGCATGTCACTATATTGAAATGAGTGACATGGCATATATCTCAAGTCCAGTGATCAGGGCAGTACATCAGGGGTGTCTGCTAGGCCCTTAGCTGCCCCTTAGTTAAGTTATTGACATCACAGATGACATACACATGCTGTGTTCAAACAGTTTCCTGAATGACTACAACTTATGGGCAATCATTGACTCCAAATGTGATATTAGAATAATGCACACAGTATCAACACATACCAGAGACTGCTGCCACAACCATGACAACACCTGCATTCACAAGACACTTGGAGGGATGTGTTGTTTTAGGAAATGGACAAAACACCCTAATATAATGTGGACATCATATCCTACAATCAGACCAATAGATATGTGACCTGTGTCCTGGGGTAGAGGGTAAGTGGTACATCCACCAGCATGTGGTCACAGTACTGACTAATCCCTTAACTGTAACACAAGTACTGGGTATGTGAAAGACATGCACATTAGAGGGCATACTAATGTTATTGTTCCCAGCCTTAATCACACCAATAACTGAGTGCAATGCACCCTTCTCCATGTACCTCCCTACAGATGGTCCAGTGGTGTGTAACTGAAGTGTACCACTTTTGTCACAGTGTGCATTCACACAGCTTATTGTCCATACCTATATATTCTTTCTGGGGAATATATGTGACTGTGTGATGGTGCGGAACACCAATCAAGTTTTTACACCAGATGCATGTGTGCTACCTGTTTTCCTTATGCACATACCACACACATATGTGTTTCACAGCATTAATGTCATGTATATCATTTGTGACAGTCTGAATTGTGCCACTGATATATGCCATATACACAAGGTAACTAGCCTATATTGGTCATACTGTCACATACAGGTATAGCAGTGTCCTTTCTTACCCTATTTGCAGATATTACAGTACCAGAACAATGTGCATGGCTACCCTCATAGAGTGTGGATGTATCATATTAGTTGTCCAGTGTGTGTGCAGGGTCATCTGCTATTACTCCACATTGCATGTGTTATGTCAGAGGCATGGGATTAGTGCTGGTATTATTCAGATATTGTCCATGAGTATGGTTGGTTCTTGTAATGTTGGCCATGATCCTTTACCTATAGCCACCATGTTGGAGATCTTTGCTGAGAGTACACTCATATCAGTTTACACAGCTTCCCAGTATGCATCCTACCTCAGTTGTATGTCAGGTCTGTGATAGATGTCCTCTGCATTATTCATGAAAGGATACTTATCTCACACACATCTCCTCAATGATATGTCACAGACAACACATTTTCACTGTACAGTCTGTACTGTACCTCATAGATATGTGTTTGGTGTTGCTGCTACAACCTGCTATAACCATCTTCCATTGACATGCCCTCCTCTGCTGTATATGGGGGAGTGTCACCTGTATTCTTTCCCTGTGTTCATTCCTACAATTCATCTCTGTGTCCCTTTTCAATACACATACTTCCCTTGAATGATCATGTTACCTGGCAGTCCCATGTCCTGTTACATATCATTAACACAGCTTCAGTACATTATTACCTAGATTATATGAGTAGTCACCCAATATATGTTAAGAGGAACATAGTAAAGGGCCAGATGGAATGGGATATCACAATACTCTGCACTATAGGTACACTGTCCTGTACTGTGTTTGGACCATATACTTCACATTCATATCTCTCAACTGTCCAGATATTCCCAGGATGCCCAGATGTTTGCCTTATCGAATATGTGTCTTCCTGCCATATAACTTGGATGATCTGTGGACTGATATGACTCAGGATTACAGACATTTGGGTGTAGACCTCTGAGCTGTCCTGATCTGTGCAGAATGTCCATATTTTGTTTCATATTTGTGATCTTTTCCTTATAACATGTTGTTTTCCTAGCAAATCATTGGCATGCCATTGCAGAGTACAGTCATTAACTGGTGACTGAGATTTGAGTTTCAAACTTCATGCTCTTTAGAATGATCATGCTAATGTACAACCTATATATTCTAGCAACTTCATAAGTTTGAATGTGGGATACTACCAATCTGTCTCTATTTCTGGCCCTTTGTCCCCCAATTTTTATGGCCATGTCCACATTTTTTGCTCTAAGAAGTTGAGAGTGTTACATTCGAACACATTCTGTTGTAACATCAAACATTTGAAGACATTCCCTTGTAACATCTCTGTCAGATATGTCCCTGTTACTGGTTATTTTTCCTCTCATTAAGTTGGCCTCTGTGCAGATATGTTGCACTGACAGAATGACAGTTATTTGTACACGTGTACCTCTCAACTGTATAGATTTTTTTATGTCTAGATTGTGTGTCATTTTTTGGTCTGTTTCTCATATAGTTGTAGTTTTTTTGGCAGATCATTGGTAAATTATTGAGGGTTGGAGTCAGAAAATAGTGAAAGACAGCCACTTGAGTCTCAGACTTCACACCTTTCAGAAAATTCATGAAAATGCAAAACCTGTCATTCTATCAACTTTCTAAGTTTGTGATAGCAATATTTAATGTGTGTCCCTAGTTTTCATCCTTTGTCCTCACATTATTTATAGCTTTTGTCCATATTTCTTGCTCTAAGAGTTTGAAAAGTTATGTGTATAGCCCTGATAATCATTGTGGCATTCCATGCAAATCTGCAGAAAGTATGTGCTCTTCTTTACACGGAACTGATATCTGTGCTTGCTTACAAGGTTACAAGTTTTCTGGCCAACAATACTGTTGTGAGTCATAAAACCTAGCTTAGGAGCACCGTGCCTCATAAATATGCATTGGCTCTGCCGCATGTTGAGCACCGTCGCTGTAACATGTAAACTCCATGTAGGCTCTGCTTGAAGCCTGTACAGAGTTTACTGAATCTGCATGAATAAATATTTAGCTTGCCAGTATGAGTTAACAAAAGCAGTTGTTATTCTACTATTGACATGAACAGTGTATCTCATCTATTAGTACTTTTTAAGTTTTACACATACTGGTTTTAATTCATATAAATTTTCAGTGTGGCATGGCTTTACTTTCCTATAACTCCCATTTTAGTAGCATCCAGTTTACAAAGATCTTGACTATAATTATTTATTAAAAATCATTTATACTAAGAGGTTTTACACAAGGCTTTTACATATCAATACTCAATTAGGTTACTGTATAAACAAAAAATGTAGCGGAATAAATGCAGTACTTCAACTTCTCTACCCTGGTAAATAAACTAAATAGAATAAAATTTGTGTGAGTGCTATTACTGTGAATAGATATCAATGAAAAGCAATTTCAGCAATGTCATTTACTCCACTGCTGTGGAATTATGCCATTAGTATAAATAACTTAGACCACCCCCCCAAACAAAATGTGTCTTTATTTGTGAAAGCGTTTTTTCGGTGACATGTATTCATAGTTACAGTACTTGCTGAAATTAACATCAGTGAATCAACCTGAATCCATTGTTTCTTAGCATGCTATGGCTTTAATTATAATTAACTTTGTCTTAATAACAAGGATCTCAAAATAAAAAAGCATAACATATTTAAGGCATCTGTGAAGTTAGTGAAAAGGGATTGACCCATAATAGCATAAGATATATTTTTTGGCTATTATGACTTACCATAAGAGATCCTTTTATGTAAAATCATGAGGCCCTTTTCTGTCATTTTTATGAATATTTTGATGTATTCTTTCAAATACATTCCTAGTGAGGAAAATAAAATGATGGCATGATGGAAAAATTCTCTCTGCTGGCATTTTGTACAGTGATGTAATTACTGTCCTTATGTTTTACAGAGTTCACCTTTAATATTATGATATCCCTTTAGAGCTCTCTTTGCACATTAAGGTATCTCTTTAGAGCTCTCCTTGCTCAGTGATGCTTGTTACACATTTACCATTTTTAATAAAGAACAATCTAAAGTAGGATTTTAATAAAGTATTTAAATTTCCACATATTCTTAAAAAATATGAAATACGAAAAATAATAAACTAAATAAAATAGAGTTTGTGTGAGTACATTACTGTGAATGAATAGCACTGAAATCCAGTTTTGACAGTTTTTGGGATTGCCATTTACTCTACTGTTGTGAGATTATGGAGTTAGTATACATAATGTGGAAGCCCCCCCCAAAAAAAAAAAAACATGTGCTTGTTTATTTGTGAAAGTGTTTTCAGTGACATGTATTTGTAGCTACAGTACTCACGGAAATTAACATCAGTGAGTCAACCTGAATCCATTGTTTCTTAGCATGCCATGGCTTTAAGTATAATTAACTTTGTCATAATAACAGGGATCACAAAATAAAAAAGCATAACATATTAAAGACATCCATTAAATTAATGAAAAGGACCTTGATTCTTAATTGCATGAAAAGTATGTTTCACTATTATGTCTTACTGTAAGAGATCCTTTTGTGTAAAGTTATGAGGCCTTTTTCTGTCATTTTATGAATGTGTTGATGTATTTCTGCAAATACATTGCTAGTGAAAATAAATAAAATGACAGTGTAATGAAAAATTTCTCTCTGCTGACATTTGGTTCAGTGACACAATTAATGTCCTTATGTATTACAGAGCTATTGTTGCACATTACAGTACCCCTTTAGAACTCACTTTGCACACTAATGTATCCCTTTCTAGCTTTCCTTGTTCAGTGAGATTTGCTACATGTGTTTATCCTTTTTTAATAAAGGTGAATCAAAAGTAGGATGTTAATAAAGTATTTACATTTCCATATGTCCTTAAAAATAATGAGATGGTATAAACGAATAGTATTCTTGAGGTTAGGATAATAAAGAACATTACCATTATGAGTATGACTACAAAACAAAATGTGAGAGAGGCTGACCATTCATATGGTGACATGTTGCTAGTGAATTGAAAAAATGTGTTGATAAGTAAAGAAAACACTCTTTGTGATATTGTAGATATTTTTGATGATCATGGAGAAATATTAAATATAAACCGAAACACCCAAAACCAAGGAAATCCACCAAACTTAAAACAAAACACTTTGTCAATATGCTCAAATGAAAACTGGTCAAATAAATACCAAAATACACTTTATTTTATCACTTTTGTTTCTTTAATCATTCCACAAAACCTCATCTGAAAATATAGCCATTGAAAATAATTAACTTTAAACATCCCTCCCAAAGATGACATTATAAGTTGGAAACCAATCAAATTCATTAATAGAACTCATTCAGTTTCTTAAAGCTTATTTAAAATCTTAAAAACATATTTAGAATAAATATTCATAATATTAAATATATCAGACTTATTGTAAACCCTTAATTTACTTCTTTAAATATTAAACTTCATAAAATCATTCTTATAAATACTTCCTGAACATGATGACACTCTGAACGACTGGAAACCAATAGTCTTGGCATAATAAAAAGTTTTAATACCACAAATAGTGGAACCATAAAAAATGTAGCAGCAATCTACAACAATTAATGCACAAACGTGTCTCCAATAGAATATAGCAATGGTACACAGGGAGAAAATCCACAGTCAAGCACTTTCATCCCTCCTGGACTTCTTCAGAACTGTGTTTGTGCTTAAAACCACCATTTTTTTTAAAAATCCTGAACGATCACGTTCAGACTTAAATCAATTATGCTAATAATTTTTCGTGTGCTAATAAAATTTTAAAGATCTAAAGTATATTTTATAATTTCTCCACCCTGTGTTTTAATTCAGGCTTCAGAGAAATAAAATCATTTAATCCTGGTGCTACATTAGAATTGTAAAACATCTGCCACTTCATTTCAGCCCTTTCTAACTTATTCTTCCAGCCACTACCCCTAATATCCTTAGCCACCACTTCTAAAATACCAAATGAAAATGTGTGGTTGGGGTTAGCTTTAATATGTTGGTATAATGCATTATTTTCATCTTGCCTTTTGACATCGTAGAGGTGCTCGTAAATCCTCTTTTTCAGCATCCTCTCAGTTTTCCCTATATAGAAATCTGAGCAATCCTGACATATAACAATATAAACTACCCCTTTTGTATTGCAGTTCCCAGCTACTAACTTAATTTCAAACCCTGCTCTTTCCATATAAACTATAGGGGAAACTATTATGTACCTGCAATAATCACACGCACCACACCTTGTGGTGCCTTTTGTACTGTCAATTGGTTTCACAATGGGGTGTTCTAATAAATATTTTATATTGTTATTGGTGTGATATACAAATTTTGGCTCAGGTCCCACTACTTCCAATAGTTCTCTGTTACCTTTAAACAGTAACCAATTTCTTTTAATAATGTTTTTGATTTTCTCACTGTTTTCACTGTATGTAACCACCATTGAATGTGAAAAATCATTGTTAAATTGAATGGACAATGCTCCTTCATCTTAATATCTGGAACCCAGTAGTGGCTTGTACCTCAAACCCCATTCACTTATAACTTGGTGACAAATTGGTAAGACAAACTCATATGGGTACCTCCTTTCACAAATAATTTAACCAAGTTCCCCATTTCCACTTTGACAGTTTCTAAATTGGAACACATCCTAGCAATACGAACCATCTGGCCCTTTACTATGTTCCTCTTAACATATATTGGGTGACAACTCATATAGTCTAGGTAATCATTGGAAAACGTGGGCTTCCTATATATCTTGGATTCAAAATAAAGCTTCTCTAAATTCTTAACAATAGTTACATCTAAATAATCGATTTTTCTTTACTAAAATTCCCAGTGAATTTAAAATATTCACATAAATTGTTTAAATAGTTCATAAAATTATCATGTTGATTGTTAACATTCTGATCAAAATCGAACAACCGTCTTTCGATTTTCCATCTGCAGAGCATCTCAGTTCATATTTTTGATAGTAAACCTATATGCTATAGCTATAGATATAGATATATGTAGATATATATCGATATAGATATTTAAAGAGGGAAAGTGCACTTCTTTTTGTCTATTTGCTGATATGAAAGCCATCCAAATGGTGCAAAGTCAGGGGGTGCTGTCAATGCTTCTAGTGACCAAACTTGGGAAGGACATGGACCACTGTAACAACCAGCTAGGATTGGATATGAGACTGATGGTCATTTCTCTTATCATGGTGTGAGGCCTTGGGGTACTGGATGCTTGCTTGCTTGCCTGACCTCTGCTGGAGCTTGGGAACCTTGCATGATCTCATGGAAAATAGGAGGCAGTGAAGATATCCTTGTGTCATTGCACTATTCCATCCTACATCTAGAGAACAAGATTGACTTCCAAAAGAATTATGACTCGCAGCTCCACATTTACAACTCACCATTGCACCACTCACCCACTCCCAATTGTTATACACTGATTTACCACAAAATGGACTTCTGGAGGAGTCAGGCAGCTAACACAGTGAAGGATGAAATCTGGGGGTTAACAAGAAAGGAACTATTCAAGGGCCTGGGCTTAGGCAAACATGGAAGCCAAGGCAAAATAGCCAGAATGAGTAGTAGCAGTTGGTCATGTAAGATGAAGTGGAAAAAAAAAGAAAATAGAATAAAAGAAATAAGGGAAGGAAGGATGAAAGAAAGAAAAACATATAAGTGAAGAGGAATGATATGTGTGTTCATTTTTGCACTAACTCATTTTTGTAATACCTCTCACGTTAAGGTTCTCCTTCTTCCTGAATATCTTTGTGGTGGTCCATGCAAACAATGTCTTTATATCTTACTACAAATTAATACCTGAGTTTTCTAACAGTGAGCAATGATTGCTTGCAGTTGGTGTATAATTAAGTAGCTCACAGTTTCTTTGAGTTACCATCATATTTCCTTGGGCTCTGCACTTTCTGACTGTTTGATCATCATTATAAATGTCTGCTGTTAATTTACTTAGCCCTCAGTGATACTGATCCTTAATTTCTTAAGGAACGCTAAATCTCCTGGTCTATAGTAAAGCCACATTTGTATTGATAAATGTTATTTGATCCCTTAGTTTTGTAGCTCTAGTCCGCTGTAACATTATTTTGCAGTGAGTAGAGGAGTGACTCACATTGTCTTCATCTAACATGTTCCTTAAAATCCTGTATTGTCTTCAGCAAATTAGATAGAGAAATCTCAACATTATTTATGTCTTTTTTTTTTTTTTGCTTTTACTAACAGGGTATTTGCTGTATTATGTTTTTTTAAAACACCTTTATCAAATCATCACTTGTGACATAGGCAAACTTACATTTATAGAAAAGCAATCAAATTGTATTAAATTAACAATAACAAACATTATACTTCACATACAGTATATTGCTATATATCATATAACCTAAGCAACATTACATAAATTGAACAAACCAAGAAACCAAAATCCAACCATTAAAAAACAATATGAATCACGGATACTCCGTTATACTCGACAAAGGTGCCAAAACGTGGTATACACCAAAAGTTTTTAATTAAGTGTACAATTTTAAGAATCCACTTCTCGTCGGGTAAAAATTCACTCGACTTCTTCAGATAAAACAAGCAAACTGATAACCATCTCCATAAGCAACTGCCTTAATATAAATTACATTCAAACCACGTGGATTAATTACATCTTAAAGCCACAATTACAACCAGTTAGGAACGTATACATTTAGATTCACTTATCAACTTAAAATGAATAAAAATGAATAAAAATGACTCAAAGAATATCCCCAAAAATATATATTACAAAACCAAATGAAGCTTAAAATAAGAAATAGCTCAATATTTTCATAATTGTACAACTAACAATTTAATGTAGCACAAACTGTTATTTATTTGTATAACTATTACCTCTAAGTCAGCGAAGGTCATACTACTCACATAACTACCTGACCTATCTAAAACATACATAAAACATATGTGTATATATATATATATATATATATATATATATATATATATATATATATATATATATGTATAAAATATAGTAAACCTACGTATATCCAGCATACATTTATTACCTAACCAAATTTTTCAATCTAAGAATACATATTATGGAACTCATTTCATTAATGCCTGGGAAATAACAGGCATTAGTTCTCAATTGCCATAATAGTTCACATCTTTCTAATTTTAACGACTCAGGTCCACCTCTAGCATCCTTCTTGAGTTGTTGTAACACCCTAAATTTAAACTGATGTCCCATATTTTCTGAAATATGCCTGGCTAATGCATCTTCTAGTTTGTTTTTGTTTATGCAATATATGTGTTCATTCAGTCTTTCACTCAGCTTTCTATCGGTTTTACCGACATAGAAAGCTTCACATATTGAACATGTAGCCAGATAAACTACCTGTTTAGTAGTACAATCAAACCTACATGGTGTTATATATTGTTTATTCCTTATCGTAAACCTAGAACCTGTGTCTATATATTTACATACCCGACACATATTACATTTATACATTCCATTCCTATTGTTTAATGGACTTACATTAGTCTCTAAAATTGACTTTAAATTATTACCACGGCTTAACACTATTTTAGGTGGCATCAGAAATAATGACCTGAAGTGGCCATCCCTCATCAAAATTTTCCAATTCTTTGTAATGATATTCATTATATCATAGGAATCCATGTTAAATGTACTAATGAGACTATAAGGGCTATACTGTTGTTTGACCACCCTCTTATGCAATGTATCTTTAAAACTACTACCCAATATTGGTGAAAATATACCAGAAAGTCGTTTAAACTGGACTTCTTCTATTATTTCACTCAAGAGGTGGTCAGGGTAACCCCTTCGAGTGAAAAAAGAATAAAGTAACATACATTCATCCATGAAGTCCAAATCTCTTGATGTCATCCTAGCAGCTCTTACTAGCTGACCCTTCACTACCGATTTCTTCTGATGTGAAGAGTGACAGCTAGAAAATTCCAAGAACGCATTTGAATAGGTATCCTTATGAAAAATGTTTGAAATATAAACCTCGTTAGTATAATCCTTACTAAGGTCTACGTATGCAATTCTATCCTTACTATAATTGGACATGAACTTCAGAAAATCTGTACTAGAGTTAAACATTACTAACATTTGTTCTAATTCACCTATCATGCCCTTAAATAAGATGAAAATATCATCCAAAAATGTGTATAAAACACAATTTGGTCTTTATAGGTAACATTAGTCAGTACAAATTCCCTCTCCCAGAAGGCCATTACAAGGTTAGCCAAACTGGCACCGCAAGGAGAACCCATTGCCACTCCAACCTTTTGATGGTATATTCCAGTATTAAAGAGGACATAAATATAAGATAGAACTATATCAATTAGTTCTCCAACTAAATTAATCTCATAGAGGGGTGCCCCTAAATGTCCTAAAATAATGGATACCCATTCAATACCCTCATTATGGGGGATGGATGAATATAAATCTTTTACATCAATCGTAACCATAAGCTGGTCCTTTTCAAACTTGAGTTTGTTTATACTCTCAAGAAATGACCAAGAGTCCTTCGAGATCTGTTTTTCACCAGCTACATACTTTTTTAGAATGCTGTCAACAACCTTTGCACATGTGTAAGTGATACTATCCCTACCATCAACCAAAGGACGCATAGGGGGATCCTGTAGACTCTTATGAATTTTTGGGATTCCGAATAAAATCGGAATCCTAGGGGCTGGCTGCACTAAATAATTATAAAGAGTTTTATCAATTTTTGCTTCAATATAAAGATCTTCTATAAATGATCTCACTTTACGGTACACCCCATTTAGTTTGTTTCTAGAGACCTCTTCATATGTACAACTGTTCAATATTAAACTCATTCTCCTATTATAATCATCGATACTCATAATTGCCAAGCCACCTCCTTTATCTGGTTTCATGAAACGAACCGGGGCATGGTGTAAATACTTTAAAGAGTCTCTATCCATCTTAGTGATGTTATGTTTCTTATGTTTAGAGTATCCTAAGTTATCAAGACTTACTTTAAAATTACGTATGTCTAAATCACTGATTTGTTCGAAGAGGGCTATAAGTGGGTGTAAAGGAGGGTTGTATACACTTGACACATACAAATCACTACTATTATTCAATTGTTCACCCATCAATGCTGTTAAGTTTAGTCTACGATTAAAAAGTTTTAAATCAATCAAGGTAGCAGTTATATCAAAATGAGTAGAGGGTACAAAAGTAAAACCTTTCGCTAAGAGTTCTATCATATCAGTACTGATAACAATATCTGAGTAATTGAAAATCATAAAGTCCATAGAAGAATTGTTCAAAATAGTACATTTACAACCACCTTGTACTAGTGGTTCATGATCACTATGATCTACTATCTCTTCCTGTTCCTGTTCCTCATTGTTCTCACTTACGGGTATGTAGTACTCGAGGCACGATTCTGAAAATTTGATTGGTTTGAATTATTTGAAGCCTGAACTTGGCCAGAAACCTTATTACTGTTTTTATTATTATTGTTTGCAATCCTATCACTTCCACGAATACCACTGACAGGACCTTGTTCTTGATTCACAGTTTGTTGATGTTGATTATTGGAAGATATAGAAGGAAGGGACATAGGTTGGATAGCATCAGTCTGTACTGGCTCATTAACAACAAGTCTTAAATTGTTGTCACACAAAAAATTATTATTATTTGTTTGGGAAGCAGGTGGTTTAGGATATGCTATACCTGCTTCATAATCCCTAATGTCCCGTTTAATCTTTTTAATTTTAGTACCATTTATTTTTGATAAATACTGGTCAATACTGTCAAAAATACGGTCATATTCAAAACGGTACCTAGAGAAATCCAAATCATTTGTTATCTCCATATCCAGATTACTAGTTTCAACAACAAGTTTATCAGCTATTTCCTGGTAATGAGTACATAACACTTGAAGTAGTTCCAGACCATAGAGCAAACAAAAAAAGGAGTACACCACAGCTGTAAAAGACGAATAACTCCAGTCTTCACTTCAAGAATTTAATAGAATAACACAAATGCAGGATCCAAGTGAGCGCTTTCACATTCAAAAAACGTTTCATCAGACTTCAATAACTGCATAAGATTATACATCATCTTAAATAGCATTAACAATTAGCAATCATAAGAAATCATTCAATTAGAGTTTGCAATTAAAATTTAAAGATACACTTCTACATTTTATAAAACCATCTAAAACAATAAATAATATAAAACAAACAAAATAGTTCATGTGCATCAAATGACACCATCAATAAGACATTCATATTTGTGGTAATATTTAAAATAATATATTAATAACCCAAAAAAGATACCAATAAATATACAAATAGGCTCAGTGTTTGTAAGGTCTGGCCGCCAAAAATGGTTTAAGTGAGATCTTTTCATTCAAGCCATATGCTCTGTGCGCCTGTAGCCTCAATATCCATCTACACTCTACCTCTTCAGTGTGATTTTTTATATTACCAAGTCTATTGGTTTTTTTCACCATTTCCAAGACCCTGAATTTAAAGGTATGTGTCAAGCCATTGTCAATTACATGTTGTGCCAAGGCATTACTTGTGTTCTCTTTATTAATGGCATACAAATGTTCTCTAATACGTTCCCGTAATGTCCTATTAATTTTTCCTACATAAAAAAATCTACATAACTGGCACTGTGCTAAATAGACTAAATCCCTTGATTTACAATCAGCATAGAACTTAAAAGTATACACACGTCCAGTCACAGGGTGTACAAATCTATCATCATTAGATATGTGAGAGCACTGGTTACAAGATCGACACGCATAAGTTCCTGACCTCTGTGAAGAAATACTCGCTCCATCATTATTTTCATAACACAAGAGCCTTTTTAAAGACTTCATATTCCTATAGGTTATATTAAGTCTATAGTCCACTAATTCACTTATTCTCTCATCTGCAGTCAGAAGTCTCCAATTTTTTTCAATGACTTCTTTAATCTGTGTATTCCTATTAGTAAAAGGAATAACCAATCTATTCTTGTTCTTTGCCCTAAAGGATTTTGCATCAGATGTAGTGGCTAACTGCCTATGGTAGAAAGGTTTACCCTTATCTTTTCTATGCTTATTACAAAAATATAGGGTGTCCCTAATCTCCGTGTTATTATATCCTCTTTCAAGAAAATTCTTAACCAATGTCTTCTGCTGTTGATCATATTCACCCTCCTGTGTAGTCAACCTGGATACCCTATATACCTGACTTTTTAATATATTGGGAAAGATGTGTCTAGGATGCATACTATTGTGATGCAACAGATTATTCTTCCAACAAGACTTTCTAAACATAACAGTTTCCATGCCATTAACACCCTTATTCAGTCTGACGTCTAAAAATTCAGTGGTATTATGTGAATGTGTACATTCAAAGTCTAGAAAAGTAGTAGTACCATTTATGTAAATGACCTTTCAGTTTTAATGATACAACAATGGTTTCCGACCAGGTTATACCAGAAGAGGTAAGGTCGGATATGAATACAAAATTGAATATGTTTGATGAGAGACTGTGTAAATTGAGGAAAGTACAGCTCGAGATAGTATTTCCAAGAGTGCATTAAGTTAAAAATTATACCTAAAGTTCTTAGACTTTGGTAATTTCCAATGGGGCTTATTGATGGTTCAGCTTTTCATAAAGCCCTAATGGACATGTTCGATAGGCATGGTCTGGAACTACTTCAAGTGTTATGTACTGATTACCAGGAAATAGCTGATAAACTTGTTGTTGAAACTAGTAATCTGGATATGGAGATAACAAATGATTTGGATTTCTCTAGGTACCGTTTTGAATACGACCGTATTTTTGACAGTATTGACCAGTATTTATCAAAAATAAATGGTACTAAAATTAAAAAGATTAAACGGGACATTAGGGATTATGAAGCAGGTATAGCATATCCTAAATCACCTGCTTCCCAAACAAATAATAAAAATTTTTTGTGTGACAACAATTTAAGACTTGTTGTTAACGAGCCAGTACGGACTGATGCTATCCAACCTATGTCACTTCCTTCTACATCTTCCAATAATCAACATCAACAAACTGTGAATCAAGAACAAGGTCCTGTCAGTGGTATTCGCTGAAGTGATAGGATTACAAACAATATTAATAAAAACATTAATAAGGTTTCTGGCCAAGTTCAGGCTTCAAATAATTCAAACCAATCAAATTTTCGGAGTCGTGCCTCAAGTACTACATACCCAAAAGTGAGAACAATGAGGAACAGGAGCAGGAGGAGATAGTAGACCATAGTGTTCATGAACCACTAGTACAAGGTGTTTGTAAATGTACTATTTTGAACAATTCTTCTATGGACTTTACGATTTTCAATTACTCAGATATTGTTATCAGTACTGATATGATAGAACTCTTAGCGAAAGGCTTTACTTTTGTACCCTCTACTCATTTTGATATAGCTGCTACCTTGATTGATTTAAAACTTTTTAGTCATAGACTAAACTTAACAGCATTGATGGGTGAACAATTGAATAGTAGTAGTGATTTTTATGTGTCAAGTGTATACAACACTCCTTTACACCCACTTATAGCCCTCTTCGTACAAATCAGTGAATTAGACATACATAATTTTAAAGTAAGTCTTGATAACTTAGGATACTCTAAACATAAGAAACATAACATCACTAAGATGGATAGAGACTCTTTAAAGTATTTACGCCAAGCCCCGGTTCGTTTCATGAAACCAGATAAAGGAGGTGGCTTGGCAATAATGAGTATCGATGATTATAATAGGAGAATGAGTTTAATATTGAACAGTTGTACATATGAAGAGGTCTCTAGAAACGAACTAAATGGGGTGTACCATAAAGTGATATTATTTATAAAAGATCTTTATATTGAAGCAAAAATTGATAAAACTCTTTATAATTATTTAGTACAGCCAGCCTCTAGGATTCCGATTTTATTCAAAATACCAAAAATTCATAAGAGTCTACAGGATCCCCCTATGTGTCCTTTGGTTGATGGTAGGGATAGTATCACTTACACATGTGCAAAAGTTGTTGACAGCATTCTAAAAAAGTATGTAGCTGGTGAAAAACAGATCTCGAAGGACTCTTGGTCATTTCTTGAGAGTATAAACAAACTCAAGTTTGACAAGGACCAGCTTATGGTTACGATTGATGTAAAAGATTTATATTCATCTATCCCCAATAATGAGGGTATTGAATGGGTATCCATTATTTTAGGACATTTAGGGGCACCACTCTCTGAGATTAATTTAGTTGGAGAACTAATTGATATAGTTCTATCTTATAATGATGTCCTCTTTAATACTGGAATATACCATCAAAAGGTTGGAGTGGCAGTGGGTTCTCCTTGCGGTGCCAGTTTGGCTAACCTTGTAATGGCCTTCTGGGAGAGGGAATTTGTACTGACTAATGTTGCCTATAAAGACCAAATTGTGTTTTATACACATTTTTTGGATGATATTTTAATCTTATTTAAGGGCACGATAGGTGAATTAGAACAAATGTTAGTAATGTTTAACACTAGTACAGATTTTCTGAAGTTCACGTCCAGTTATAGTAAGGATAGAATTGCATATTTGGACATAGACCTTAGTAAGGATTATGCTAACAAGGTTTATATTTCAAAATTTTTTCGTAAGGATACCTATTCAAATGCGTTCTTGGAATTTTCTAGCTGTCACCCTTCACATCAGAAGAAATCAGTAGTGAAGGGACAGCTAGTAAGAGCTGCTAGGATGAGATCAAGAGATTTGGACTTCATGGATGAATGTATGTTACTTTATTCTTTTTTCACTCGAAGGGGTTACCCTGAGCACCTCTTGAGTGAAATAATAGAAGAAGTCCATTTTAAACGACTTTCTGGTATATTTTCACCAATATTGGGTAGTAGTTTTAAAGATACATTGCATAAGAGGTTGGTCAAACAACAGTATAGCCCTTATAGTTTCATTAGTACGTTTAACATGGATTCCTATGATATAATGAATATCATTACAAAGAATTGGTAAATTTTGATGAGGGATGGCCACTTCAGGTCATTATTTCCGATGCCACCTAAAATAGTGTTTAGGCGTGGTAATAATTTAAAGTCAATTTTAGAGACTAAAGTAAGTCCAGTAAACAATAGGAATGGAATGTATAAATGTAATATGTGCCGGGTATGTAAATATATAGACACAGGTTCTAAGTTTTCGATAAGGAATAAACAATATATAACACCTGGTAGGTTTGATTGTACTACTAAACAGGTAGTTTATCTGGCTACATGTTCAATATGTCAAGCTTTCTATGTCGGTAAACCGATAGAAAGCTGAGTGAAAGACTGAATGAACACATATATTGCATAAACAAAAACAAACTAGAAAATGCATTAGCCAGGAATATTCCAGAAAATATGGGACATCAGTTTAAATTTAGGGTGTTACAACAACTCAAGAAAGATGCTAGAGGTGGACCTGAGTCGTTAAAATTAGAAAGATGTGAACTATTATGGCAATTGAGAACTAATGCCTGTTATTTCTCGGGCATTAATGAAATGAGTTCCATAATGTGTATTCTTAGATTGAAAAATTTGTTTAGGTAATAAATGTATGCTGGATATATGTAGGTTTACTATATTTTATACATATATATATATATGTTTTATGTATGTTTTAGATAGGTCAGGTAGTTATGTGAGTAGTATGACCTTCGCTGACTTAGAGGTAATAGTTATACAAATAAATAACAGTTTGTGCTATATTAAATTGTTAGTTGTACAATTATGTAAATATTAAGCTATTTCTTATTTTAAGCTTCTTTTGGTTTTGTAATATATATATTTTTTGGGATATTGTTTGAGTCATTTTTATTCATTTTTATTCATTTTAAGTTGATAAGTGAATCTAAATGTATATGTTCCTAACTGGTTGTAATTGTGGCTTTAAGATGTAATTAATCCACGTGGTTTGAATGTAATTTATATTAAGGCAGTTGCCTATGGAGATGGTTATCAGTTTAGTTGTTTTATCTGAAAAAGTCGAGTGAATTTTTACCCGACGAAAAGTGGATTCTTAAAACTGTACACTTAATTAAAAACTTTTGGTTTATACCATGTTTTGGCACCTTTGTCGAGTATAACGGAGTATCCGTGATTCATATTATTGTTTTTTAACATTACATAAATTATTCAGTTCTTGCTCCCCCTTTTTTAAACAAGAAACATCTTTACTAAACCATCACATATGACATAAGCAATCATACATTTATATAAGTAAAAATGAACCGCACCAACACATTCCTAGTTGGAAGCATTTTTCATCACAAACCATAATGACACACTCCCAGCTGCAAACATTATACATCTCTTATAATCTGCTCAATCATTTTCAGACATTACATAGCCCATCTAAGTCCTGTCTTTTTTTAACCTCATTTCCTCTCTATATGCATTGTTCCCACAATTCCCATTTTTTCCTATGTAGTTTGCTTTCACCCTTTTCTAAAGATCTCAATTCCAGTTGTTTTATCTCTGTTAGTGTATTCATTACTTCTAATATAGTTGTTTATATTTTGATTTCCATTTTCTAGTAATTGCTTTTTTTCCAACCACCATAATTAGACAAGCAAGCCGTTATCATGTCTAGGCAACTCCAATTCTGTATCATAGCTCAGAAATATCATCTCCCGTGTCATACCAAATCCACCAACACAGCGCATCTTCCAGGAGCCAACCCACCACACTCCTAGAAAATATGTTCCCAAATATCTCTTTCATCCCCAGTCACACCTCTAACATTTTCTGTCTACCTGAGGAAAAATTCCTTCGAGTCTACTTGAGGTATAAAAATATCTATGTAAACATTTCCAAGCAATAATCCTAAATCTTCTAGACTGTGTTGCATTTTTGGGAGACATACATATATCCTCCCATTGTTTCTTTGTGAATTGCTTATTCAATATCTCTACCAATCCTTTCTAACCTCCTCTGATTGATTCTTGGAATTATCATGCAATACTTCATATGCTCTACTAATTCTTCCCTTTTTAATGGCATTTTCTGTTCTAGATTCTACTAAAAACTCTACCAGTGCTGGTCTTTTGTTTATGACCCCACTATTTCTTTCTCTTTGCCTCTACTCTGATATTTACTGTTTCATGTTATCTGTTTTATTCATACTCTTACTTCTACTCGTGCTATTATTTTTGTTTTAACACTATTATAAACGGTGTTAGTTAAAAGGATGTTAAAATTTTTGAATCTGAATTTGAATACAATGTCCCCTTTGGGATGTTCTTCACTAGATATACCAGAGAACTAGAAAGACCACAGAGGTTCCTAACTAAGAAGGTCACTGGCTTAAAAACCCTAAACTACTAGAAAAGGCTGGAACCTCAAATACAAAGGGGGAACTAAATTCTCTTCTGCAAATAAATTAGACACAGTAGTGTGATGGAATTACACAGCACCTTTTCCACTTCTGGAGCAGACTCCATTGTTTAATAATGGAATGTGATGCATTGTCTTCCTACAAATAGGAACTGGATTATTTGAGATGTTTCACAAATTCATCTCTGGCTTGAGTGGCCTAGTACTCCTTGAAAAAGGAGGTACAGTCCAAGGGTGGGCGGGCACTGGCAAGGTGTAAATGGTCACAAGAATCATTTGCCTTGTAACTCCTATGGTTACTATGATAATGTGAATTTAGAAAACAGCATGCCAAGAAATACATTGATGTCACATAAATATTTACATTTGGAAGATGCAAAAAAATATTTCATAAACACTAATAAATGCAGTAGTAAATGTA
Organism: Protopterus annectens; assembly: GCF_019279795.1. Taxonomy (NCBI): domain Eukaryota; kingdom Metazoa; phylum Chordata; order Ceratodontiformes; family Protopteridae; genus Protopterus; species Protopterus annectens. Next base: position 592,146,793 of record NC_056735.1, on the reverse strand, counting down.
AGCAAGTCTAAGGCTGAAAACTCATATTGGTTGTTTGCTGCAATAAGGGTCTGTCTTGTTATACAGTAAAGCATGGCTAGCTGCAATAAGCATTATACACTGCACTGCACACTTATTCCGAGTTAATGAATGATAGAAAAATGTGTTCTATTGTAGAAGATTTCCTTTTGACCTTCTTTAAACTGATCTGTGTGCTGTAGAGGAAACCCTAGAGATTAAAGCACTGTGATGTATAACAATTGGAAGAACCAGATATAAGTCACATCGTAGGTGACTTGTGAAGGAAAGGAGGATTGTATTGCTAGAACAGAATTTATCTTCAAGTCTTGATGAACATCTTCATGTGGTGGACCCTGTTTTTCTAAAATCTCACAACACTGATATATAAGCTATCTTTCATAAATCATGCAGAAAGAAAGGCCAAAAAATAAAAAAGAAGACTGGGTGCACATCTGCCATTATAAAAATATGCCCATGCCCATCACAGGCATATGCACTGGTGCCAGGGCTAGTAAAAAGGCAGTGAAGAATCACCAAAACATGGAAGTATTCCTCACAGTATTAAGCCAGACTCAGGAGGATAGCCTTTCTGTAGTAGACAGAAGATGCATTCCAAACCTCCCCAAAAACTGACAGGCCAGGCAAGAGGCATAGAGACAATAAAGTAAAATGCTGAGGTAAGAAATACATTATGTATTGCTGCTATTACACAATAAGCCCAGAATTTCCAGACAGAGAATATGTAACAAAAGAAAGAAAAAGAAATTAGAGGAAATAAAAATACTTGCAAAAGAAAAACTGTCAAAAGTTTAAACAAAAAATAAACTCCCTGATCAAGGAAAACATTATGTATATGAAAATATTGGCCAGCGTAGAGGAAGGTTGAAAAGATAAAGCACAAATGAAAAGCAGATGTTTTTAAAAGGTATAAAAGAGAAACATGGATAGGTTTAAGAAAATTTGATCTGATAATGGTTCAATATTTATTCAAAGTAGAAAGCCAAATTAATCAATGCAAAAAGTGAAGTTCTGACGAAAGTTTAAGAGAAATATAAGTGAAGACAACAAGCTATGGTAAATTTCAGAATATAAAAAATGAGATCACAAAGTGAAAATAAAAAAATGGTACAGATTATACAAACAGAAAACTTAAATTATATCCCATCTGAGAACTGCAGGGTTTAGTGTGGAAACACCAGCTCAAGCAATATTACACCATAATGTAGTAGGGGTCCTCAGATAGTAGCAGCAGCACTTGGAGGGGATGCATCTGAAGAAGATTTCCCACAAGTAATGTTCTGCAGTCTTCTGTATGAGGCTCACATGAAAGTATAGCTGAAGCTGCATAGCAAGAGAAAGAGCAGGAAAAAGTGACAACTCTTACACAGGTAATGTTGCATGATGGGCCAAAGGTTCACCTTATAGAGGAGCAACAGATGGGCCAATAGGCTCCATATAAATAAGTAACAGATTAAGCAGGATGCATTCAAAGAGTATATGTCACAGCATGATGTTCTGGAACTCTTTGTAGAAGACTCACAGGAAACAGAGCAGAAGTAAATGATCTAAGGGTAGACCTGCTTGATTCAATGCAGATAGATAGACATGTTAAAAGAAATGAAAGAAATAGATTACAGAAAGTAAATCAGACCCCAAATTTTAGAAGACAGGTAAAGCAGATGAAGACAGTAATCAGAACTATTTAGAGAAATGAATGTGATATAACAGAAAAAATAGGCTGCATTACTCTGTAGCATAACTAATAATGGGGAAAGTATTACCAGAAAAATGTAGAGTAACAAAGGAAAGGAAGGGAAACAGCAGAATGCCACCATGGAAGCACTGAATAGAGAAAACAATAAAACAAATGTGACATGAAGTATCATTGCTAGTAGAATACAGAAAAGAGAACAGATCATCAAAATTCATCAGAAAGGTAGATGTGGTAAGAGCAGAACACAACATCAAAACAGACTAGAACGTAGCATAGAGTACCTCAAACAATAAACTAAAAATTTTAGCACAAGCAGAAAAGGTTAGAAGGTATGCAGATAAATATAAAGAAAAGTACAAAATAAACAATTTGTTGATGATCTAAAAAGAACTTATAAAGCATTGGGAAGCAAAGCAAGAGGAATAAAATCACTTCCATAAAAAGAAATATGTACATTATGCTGAAGTATTTATGAAGATCCTGTTGAAAATAACAAAGATCCAAACATTTAAAACAAAAGAACCAGTAAGGAGCTATAATATAAAGTATATGAAATGGGGATGAAACAACAGTCAGACAAATTGAGACAAATTTAAGAAAAGTTTGTAAGTGGAAACACTGGGGCCCAGATGTAGTAACTAACCTCTGGCTAAAGGTATTAACATTTCTGCACAAAGACTTAGCACGGAATAAGTATTACTATGCTCATCTCAGACACCAACCTGATTAACAACAGGAAAAATAATAGTCCTCATTAAGAGTAAATCTGCAAGCCATACTAAGAACTATAGACCGATAACTTGCCTTTCAGTGTTATTCAGATTATATACTGGAATTGATGCAGGCAAGAGTTTATATCCATCTACAGAAGAAGTCAATTATGTCTATATAACAAAATGTTAATAAAAGATGTTAATTTGGAACAACGGATCATGTGTTGTTAAAGAAAGCCATAACAAAGATATGTGAAAAGAGGCAGGATCTAAGAATGGCATGGATAGATTAGAAAAAAGCATTCAACAGCATTCCACATTTATGGGCAATGGAATGTTTACAGACATATAAGATAAACCATACATTTATCAATTACATTTCTGTAGCTATGAAATAGTGGGAATCTACTCTGTAGCCAGGCATTGAAAACGGACAGATTACATTCCCAGGGATAAAAATTCAAAGTTATATTCTGCTGTGATTCTTTGTCAACATTGCTGTTTTATCTTGGACGATTTAAAACTGTATAATTCATTAGATGAGAATCTGAAAGCACAACTACAAATGTGTAAAATGTTCTCAAATTATATAAGAACAGCATTTGGTCTTGATGAATTTGTAAAAGCAACATTTATAAAAGGAAAGTTGCAGCACCAAGGAAATATGAGGCCAGGGTGGGAATGTGATATAAAGGAACATGAGCAGGAAAGAGCCTATAAATATTTTGGAACAGATAAAGGGTCAGCAACAATACTTGAACAAATGAGAACAAAGCTAACTTAGGAATACTTCAGAATACAAGCTAATATTGAAAACTACTTTGGCATCTAGGATAACATCCAATATATAAATCAATTTGCTCTTCTGTTCTGATAGCTTTGGTGTTATTGACTGGGCCAAAAAGGACTGAATCAATTGTGCACATACAAAAAATGTTTATGCTTATCAAATGATATAAAAAAACAGTACATACCAAGATTATTTATCCCTTGTTCTGAACGAGGTATGGGCTTCCACAAAACTGACTGCATGTATAGCTCTGCAATCATGAAACTGCTTAATTATTTGCTGACCTCATGAGATTCAAACATAGTAAGTGAAAGTTCTAAAGTATGAGGAGAAGAGGTTGAAGGTGACATCTTTGTTTAGCTTAGTAGACACATTTTGGAATAAAATCAGAATGGAAATCAAATCAGAAGTAGACAAAAATGCTGAAAGTTTAGAAAAAAAAAGATAAAGAAAGGGAACAGAAAAGAAGGAAAGAAAATAGAAATTCCACAAATATAGTGACAAATAGAGAATATTTCTGGAAAAGCCTCATATTGATCTAGATTTTATGGAGGATTATTTAAGGATAGGTTAACTGAAACCAACAGACGAAAGGTTAATGTTGTTTTTCGGCTTTTCCTGGTTAGGGGTCGCCACAGCGGAACTCCGGTCCGCTAATGATTGGCAGTAGATTTTCACGGTGCGGAGTTGCCAGCTCGATGCCCAACCTTCAACAAAGGCACGCCCATTCACACATGTCTTTCAGAACGCCACTTGACCCTCGGTGAGGACATGCAGACTCCACACAGAAGGCACTCCCTGCACACTAGCTGAGAATCGAACAGGAGAACCTCTTTCTGTGAGGCAACAACACTACTGCTGCACCACCGCGGATTACAAAAGATGAAAGGTTAATAATGGTGGCCAAAGGTAGTTGCCTGTGTACACATTAGTTTATGAAAGCCATTGAAAAAGTTGGTAAAAAAGACAAATATAGGTTTGTATGTGCAATGCAACTACTAAAAAAAAATACAATTATACTTAAATATGCTGCCAGTACAAATAACCCTGTATGAACTGTAGAATGAGGAAATTCTAGGCATATTGCAGGCACTGAGAGAAGCACTCTTGACTAACATCAAGAACTGAAACAAGACTGATATCATGAAACTTTAATTATGCCCTTATATAGGAATGGGGTCCATTCCTATCAATGTATGTAAAAAAAACATAAGCATTTAGAAAAATTAAACTGACAGATGCATAAAATATTTCATAATCACAAATAAATCCAATAGAAAATGGTATGAAAATCATAGACTGCAAATTCATATTGACTGTGTTCTCTTAAGAGACTGTCGTGTTGTAGTTTCCAAGGTAAGTACTAGGCTAGGTGTCCCTGTGAGACATTTTATGCTTAGCTAGTTTCTCATTTGGTGTTTGAATTAACCTGTCCTACTGAATAGGCTTACCCATCCCCTGGTCGATAAATACATATTACATCTAGTGAGACTACCATAGATAATGTGAATGGATAATGGGTGGGATAAAGCATTTAGGAGCAGGCTGTGTTCATAATTTATACACAGGGCAATCTTGAGGTAAATTTCCTATTACCTATCCATATATCCAAGTTGTTCTTGAATATGGACATGGATGAGCTTTGCTTAGTGTGAAGGGGAAGTCTGTTTCAAAGTAAATGTTATCCTCTGTGTGACATATTTGTCATACCAAACCATTTTGTTGATGTTCAGAAGAAGTTTAGAAGCCAGTATGATGCCATTTGACTGGCTGATGTATGGTAGGTCCATCAGTATTGGGTCTGAAAACTCTAGGTATGCCCGACACAGATCACCTCTTAGAAGTCTGTAGGATAAAGAGTATAGTGACAGTATTTTGAGTCAGTCCATGTAGGACATATTGTTTAGGACCTTGTATCCTTTCAGTAAGGAGTCTCTGTGGGCATTCCAGTTGTTGCATGTGTCTGGACAGATATATGCCAACATGACATTATACTCAATGATTAGCTAAGTAAAGTGGGGACAATGACATCTCTAGATTTAGACACAATCCCTTTGTTTATAAGCTGTGCAATATAAAAGTATTTTCCTATGACAGTGGACACATGTTAGTCAAACGTTAGGCCACTGTCCACATAAGTTCCCAAACCCTGAGCAACTGTGTCAGCTATTAGGGGCATATTGTCAAATGTGATATCTCCCAATGGTAGATGATTTCTCAAAGGATATAATTCATTTTTGGCATTCAGTTTCAGTCCATGACTTTGGTGCTGGTTATTTGTTTGAGAGAAACATTCCTGCAGGGTGTCTGCAACTTTTGATGATTCAGTGATTGCTCCTAGTTTTTGTTCATCTACAAATTTAGTCAGCCAGAGCCATTTTGTATTGGTTTTTACTTCAGAGAAGTAGATGATAAACAGGAGGTGTCCAAACATAGAACTGTGGGGACTCCACTGGTGACTGGTCTTTTTGTGGAGATAGCTTCCTCTGTTTTGATCTCCTACATTTTCTCTGTGAACCAGTTGACAATCCAGCAAAACAGGGGAAGCCACAATAGGAGATGTACACTGCTCTGCATTTATCTAGACAATTATTTATTAATCAGTGAATGAGGAACAAAATGAGTTCCACAGTAGATTTCTTTTTCTCCTACTTTTAGACCTTGTGACTGTCTTTCTTAGTGAACCATGTACTGGATACCATGAAGCCATTTTCCAGACAGAACCTAGAATGTCATCTCTTTAGTTATTCCTACTGATCCAACTAGGTGGACCCAGGCAGTCCTCACATCTTTTTCCATCAGTCCAGATATGAGAATTCAGGACCACCAGTATCAATACCAACTAATTTTATCCTATTTTATCTATCAGATCTTTCTACTGCCATGTGAATGTCCTTTCTCACCATTATAACAAACAGATTTAGCAATAGATTCAGAGCAGCATAAATTTGTTTCTCTTATAGTAAAACTGAAATCTGTGTCTCAAGGCTGATACATTTGCTTGTCTTGATGCAGAAATCACTGTAGTGAAAAGAAAGCTGCATTTTTGTTTAAAATTACTGCTTTGCCACCTACTTTTCGGCATTTTCTGGCTTGCTAAAGTTGATATCTGTACTAGAAACAGTATTTAGAACACATCTAGAGCCTGTTTACTGCATTTCCTGTGTTGCACTTAATTTAAAATCATTTTTCTTAAAATTGCATTTTACCTGACTCTGGCCTAGCGCTCAGGTGTGGGGTCATTTATTGCACTGTTCTGACTATTTTGCTACTTGTGTATCTCTGCTACCTTTAAACTAAAACACTTTCTGAAATTTAAAAAAGTTCAGTTACAGATTTGCTGTTCTGAACTGTTTGTAAGTTTCTTGGATGCCAGTGCTTGCTTGGGCTAAAGGACGTCTCTGTGTTCAACAGTGGCAGTGGTTAACACTGAGCAGCCTGCCTGTCCCTGTAGGAGTGGTTATTGCCTAGAAGCTGTAGATTTATTGGCCATTTTGGGTAAATTCCAAACTCCTTGATCTCTCTCTCTTAAAACCCTGCAACTCTCTTTTTGCACGGTCTTGCGTACAGAGCAGCATTGGGCAGCACCGCTTAAACAGGTTTAAACTATCCCCGGCTCCACAAAGTCTGCTCTTCACTTTTTCCCTTAGAACTGCTCTAAATGTCAAAATAAGCACTCTATTTTCATTCTAAAGCCCTGCACTTGCTCGTACAAGTAATCTCATAGGTAAACACTAATAAACGTAAGCACTACATCCTCTTATACTCCTTTTAAGCACTTGCTCCCTATTGGTTCTTTCTAATCAGTCAACAAGTAGTTCCCTATATTATTCAGGCATGTCCAAAGGTCAATTTTGGGTTTACTCTCCAGTCCAGCTGGTGAATCTGGGAATGTTGAGGCAATGTTACAACTGCCTTATGTATACAGACCACCCTCTCCTCCTCCCAACAAGCTCAAATATATGTGAGAGATGCAACTATATAGCCAAACTGGAGGCTAAGCTCTCTCAACCCAGTACTGGCACAGCATGTCAGGAGGAGAAGGTAACCACACACACCACAAATCCAGTCTCACATAGACCTATCGCATCAGCAAACCAAACACATAAACACACAAAAACATACTCGGAGGCTCTAAATAAAAATCTGCCTAAGCAGCAGAGACCTCCAAAGCAGACATCCAAGCAACCCCTACCATGAAACAATACCCACATAGCTCACAAAGTCAGTGTGCCACACAGTCACAGCCCTTAAGGCTAAACAGCACACCTAATACACTTGTAATAGGTGACTCTATTGTCAGACACACTGATGTCCCACTCACCAGGCTGAACAAGGAGAAGGTCACTGTAAGCTGCCTGTCGGGTGCCAGGATCCGCCACATAGCACAAGCACTCAGGTCACTCCAAGGCAAGTACAAAAATGACTCAGTCATTGTCCATGCTGGTGTGAATGACCTGAGACGTACCTCCCTGGACTACATGAAAAGAGATAGAGGAGCTCTCTGAGCATGTAGCCCAGGCCGGTATGACCCTGACCTTAAGTAGCATCTTACCCTCACCAAGAATGATGCCACAGTATAAAGACAAAATGATCAATTTTAACAATTGGCTAAAGTATTGGTGTCATTCAAAGGGGATCCAGTGTCTGTCAGCCTGGGATGACATGCTCGACAAGCCACGTTGCTTCGCTAGGGATGGCTTGCACCTGTCACCACTGGGCTTTCGGATATTGGCAAAGGCTCTTGCCACCCCCATAGTGCCTTTTTTAGGTAAGGCTCAAAAGACAAACCCACCTCCATAGACAACACAAAGAAAAAAAACTAAGGGTAATGCTGCTCAACGCCAGAAGTCTAAACCTCAAGATGCACACACTCGAGACTCTCCTCAGTATGGAGAATATCGATATCAGTGCAGTAACAGAAACCTGGTTCAAGGCTTCCGAGAGCACCCCAGCACTAACAGGTTATACTTCATAAGACAAGAACCAAAGTAAGACAAACTAGCGAAAAACAAAATGACAGCTTGGAAACACCAAAGCAAATTCTCTCTCAGTTTAATTATCTTTCAGTTTAATGAAGCGCTTTTCGTCTTGCACATGCGGCAAGACTTCATCAGAAACTGAACAAACTTCAACACAAACAATATATACACACCCTTTTTGTCACATGACACTTCTAATTAAAATCTTCTGTCTTAAAGGCACATCCACATTATTGCTACTTAAAACATTTTTAAAAACAAATATGACTGACAATATTTTAGAACATCTCAACCCTTCCCTTCCTTCAGAATTTTTACCTGTAATGGTGATAGAAATATATATACAAACATACATGTACTAACAATACTATATCTCATATTATTGTGTTGACTCTCAAAATATAATATTACGTAGTTAACTAAGAAGTCAGAAACTTACATATCCGAGTCAAAAGAAGTCAGATATCACAAATATGAACGCATTTTATAAAAATGCATACACACATTAACGTTTAAGATTTTTCAACTTCGGTATACTGTTTAAAGATATTGTCTCATTCAAACCCGGGTTAAACATTGCCCCAGTGCGTATTTGCCAACTTAACTCAAGTTGCTCAAGTAAAAGTGTAAGCGGGCCCCCCCGACTATCATCAACAACTGAATCAATTGCTTTGAGCAAAAATGAATGTTGTGGATAGGAAATAATGTGTCTAGCCAGTGCATTTTCTCAGTTAAGGGTCTTTATTTTATATAGATGTTCGTATACTCGCTCTTTTAACCTTCTATCCGTTTTGCCTATGTAAAACGCTGCACAGCATTGACACTGAGCTACATAAACCACAAACTTGGACTGACAAGTGTACTTCAATTTAATTTTAAACCTAATATTTTAACTTCAATATCTTGTCCTGTACTCATGTATTTACAGTAGTTACACATTTGGCATTTATACATGCTACACTTCCACTGTGGGGTGTTTTTTTTTTTTATGTTGTAATAATTCCTTTAAATTAGTCCCCCACTTGTAAGTAATCCGGGGTTTGCTTTTGACCTTGTAAAAAAGGCGAGGATCTCTCCTAATTATTTCCCAATTTTTGTTCAAAATTGACATTATTTCCCTTGCATTACTACTATAGGGTGTTATTAAACTTAAGTTCCATACTTCTTTTTGTTGTAATTCTCTGTCACTTATTATAACACTTTGTAAACCAATGGACAAAATGGGTTTATACAACCCCTGTTCTCTCTTGTTTTTTACTTCCTCCAGTAGACACTCAAAAAAGTCTACTGGGTAGCCTCTCCTAACAAACATTAACCTCAAATTATTACATTCATCCATGAAATCCTGGTCCAGCGTGACCATACGAGCAGCTCTCACGAGTTGGCCCTTCACCACTGATTTCTTTTGGTGCCATGGATGGCAACTGCTAAAATATAATAAAGAGTTTGAATATGTGGCCTTTCTATAAATGTTCGCTACATATGCGTTCCTTTTTATATCTTTACTAAGATCCACATCCAAGTATGAAATCCTTGTCATTTCAAAAACATAAGTAAAGGAAAGGAAATCTGTAGTGTTGTTAAGATAATCTACTAGTTTACTAGCTGCTTCCTTATTTCCTTTAAAAATGATAAAAATATCATCCAAAAACCGTGTCTAGAACTGGATGAACTGTTTCACTTCTTGTTTACCAAAGATAAATTCTTGTTCCCATGAGGCCATTACCAAATTGGCATAACTTGCCCCACAGGGTGACCCCATAGCTACACTGGTCTTTTGAACATATAACTTATCATTACATAAAATGAAATTATTGTACAAGATTATGTCAAGCATTTCCTCTATTAAATCCACCTCATCAGAGGCTACTGCTTTAGCTCTCAGGTAACTACTGACTCGTTCGATGCCTTCCACATGGGGGATAGAAGAGTATAAATCTACCACATCCACTGTTATAAAATTGAAGTCAGCATTGAATTCTAAATTCTTGATCTGTGACAAGAACGACCACGAATCTTTACATATATATTTCTCTTGAGTTACATACTTCTTCAACTTTTGGTCTACCCATTTTGCCCAAGGGTAAGTTATAATTGCCCTAGCATCCACCAAAGGTCACATAGGTGGATTATTCACATTTTTATGTAACTTAGGGATACCAAACAAAACAGGTATTCTTGGGGAAGGCATAGATAAATATCTAAACAAGTCAGTAGTAATCCTGGTTTCTAACAACATTTCATATAAATGAGACTTTATTTTACTATATGTTTGATTTAACTCATTACATGAAACCAACTGATATGTGGAACTTCAGACTATTTGGTCCATTTTACTAACATAGTCCTCCACATTCATAACAACAAGCCCCCCTCCCTTATCTGGGGCCATAATACGGACTGGGGCTTCTTGAATTATTTGTAATAAATACAGTTGTTAACTGGTAACATTTACAGATGAAACATTCTTCCTTTTATTCTGCTTATGATTACTACCCACCCCTAAAACATTATATAAATCCAACTCACAAAATGAGTTCAAAACATTGTAAAGTTGGGTGTAAAGGGGGACAAAAAGTACTTGAAGGATGTAATGCACTAGACTGAACCATAATATTGTCAACAAAAAGCATAGACAAACTGAGTTTACGCACAAATAATTTTAAATCAATTAAAGTTTTAACTAAGTCTGCTTTTCTTGTAGGGACGAAAGTGTACCCCTTGGCTAATAGTTCCACCAGTGGTTGATCTATAGTAACTGTCTTTTTGTTTTTTGCTAGGTTATACTTCATACCATGCTTTCTGGCCCCAAAACTCGGACCAAACCACAAAAGGAGGGGGAGTATCGATATTTATCAAAGATACCCACACCACCAGGTTAGTGGCACTGCATGAAGCATCAGAGACCATCCATGTGCAACTAACAGTGGGCAAAACTGCCTTTCAGTTTGTAGCCTACTACAGACCACCCTCCCAAACACAGGAACCTCACTCGGCTTTCCTGAGAACACTGGAGAATATGAAGGTCTCTCCAAACACCATTATATTGGGTGACTTCAACTACCCAAACATTGATTGGAAAAACTAATCAAGCCCAAACACCCTCGCCCAATGGTTCCTAGAATTTATAAACTCAAATGCTATGGAACAACTGGTCACCACTCCCACAAGAGGGGAAAACATATTGGATGTGGTCATCACCAACATGGGGTCTCTATGTTCCACACCAGAGGTATACCCCTCATTGGTAAGATCAGACCATAAACTAATCTCACTGGACATCCATATTCCATTCCCACCTCTAGCCAAGGAAACCACGGTGAAGGACTTCTCAAAAGCAAACTTCACACTTCTCAAAACCGAGGTGGAATCCTTCAAAGCCCCCGAGCCAGTGGAAAATACGGCCCAAAATGCAGAATCCTTTACAAAAGCATTCTATGGACACCTACAGGAATGCATGGAGCATGCTATCCCAAATAAAACCAAGACTCACTCCTCCAATGGCAGGAGACCTGTCTGGTGGACCCCAGCCATAAATAAGCTATACAACAGAAGGAGAAAGCTACTACATGATAGAGCAAAATCCCAAAAACGGAAGGCGTCTCTGATCAGTACTAGCAAGAAACTACGATCCCTCATAAAATCATCTAAGGCCAGCTTCGAAAGAAAAATTGCACAAGACACTAAAGATAATCACAAGGCCTTCTTTAGTTATGTCAGAAACCTGGGAGGCAACTCCCAGATATGCTCTGAGTTAGTGCAAAATGACAAAAAATACACTGAACCCACAGACATTGCCAACATCCTGGCAGAAAGGTTCAGGGCAAACTCCCCCCCCCCCAAAAGAGCAAATGTCTATCCCAACAGAGTGTAGCCTTCCTGAGATCACAGATGCACAGGTGAGAGCTGCCCTCTCCAAAGCAAAAAACACAGCATCAGTGGGACCAGACGGTGCCCTGGGCTGCATCTTACATGAGCTCCAAGAAGAACTAAACCCTCATATAAAGTCACTGTTCAATTCTCAGCCTTACTACAGGATATGTACCCAAAGAATGGCGTACAGCAACAGTGGTCCCACTCCACAAAGGTGGTGCCACAACAGACCCCGGAAACTATCGCCCTATAAGCCTGACTAGCCTGCTCTGCAAAGCTATGGAGCGTATCATCATGGAAATCATAAACAAAGACATTGGGAACCTCCAGACACTGGATCCTACCCAATTCGACTTTGTTAAGGGCAGATCATGCCTCTTGAACCTGGTTGACTTCTTTGAAACAGTTACCAAAGCCATAGATGAAGGGAATGTAGTCCAGACAGCCTACCTGGACCTTGCAAAAGCCTTCAACACAATACCCCACTCGGGCATCATAAAAAAGCTCACCAGCTTAAATATCAACCCCTATGTCACAAGATGGGTTGCAGACTGGCTCAGGGATAGAACCCACATGGTCAGAATAGCAGGTGCCATGTCAGACTCTAAATCAGTTACAAGTGGTGTCCCACAAGGCACAGTCCTGGGACCTCTCTTGTCCGGTATATATTTCTTAGAGGTTCATGCTAACACGGGTGAACTATGGCTGACCAAGTTCGCAGATGACTACAAACTGGGTGCCATAATCGACTCCCCGGCTGACACAAGCATCCTCCAAAAGGGTCTCACAGAGATGGATAACTGGTGCCAGAGCCATGGCCTAAAGCTAAATGCCAAAAAGTGCATAGTCATCCCCTTTGGGAAAAACAAAGTGCCCACAAATTACCACATAGGCGGTAATCCATTAAGTACGGAAGAAGTAATTAGGGACTTGGGGACCCAAGTAGATAGCAATCTCTCCTATGACAATCACGTTGCCAAAGTGGTTAGAAAGACCTTCTATATAGCCCACCTTATCATGAAAGGATTCACATCTAGATCATGAGAGGTCATTGTGCCCCTCTACTCATCACTTATCAGGCCCATAATTGAATACAATGCCCCATTTGATATGTACCTTACCTGACACCTGCAGCAACTGGAAAGATCCCAAAAGTACCTCACCAAGAGGATCAAGGGGTTCAAACAGATGCCCTATGCATCGCGGCTAAAGAAACTCCAGCTCTACTCAGTTGCGTACCGCCTACTCAGAGACGATCTGTGTCTGACGTATAAAGCCATGTCCAACCCAGAATTAATGGACATGCTTCACCTCAGGAAATCCAAATCCTTTAGAGCTACATGCTCCAGGGACTTGAACCTCAGCACAGAAATAAATAGGACATGCTGGAGGGACAGATTCATATCCCAGAGGCTCCCCTCACTCTGGAACAAAATCCCAACCCATGTTAGGCAGAGCCCCTCACTGACCCTCTTCAAGAGAAATCTTGACGAGTGGATGGGAGATTGTAAGTTTACCCCTGCGATCTCTTCTGTGTCCCTGCTTGACAGAGGTATAGTAAATTAACCTTAAATGGGCTACCTTCTGTGACCTACTATACAGAGGCACAGTCAACTAATCTAAAAGGGTGGTGAAAGCCAAACACACTTTGGCTAGGCTTATAAATGCCCTACGGCAGATAGCCTAGTATCAACCTATGAACCTATTACAGAGACAATCAGCTCATTTATCTTCCTTTCTAATGGTCCAGCACAAAGTTATTTCCAAATGAAGAGTCACCCACGGACAAAGATAGTGTAAGCAGCTGATTAGCATACTAATGAACCCAAGAAACATGGTGGAGCAATTCAACAATGTTGTAAGCAACAGTGTAGACTCCATGCTGGTGTTCCTTCTGTATTCAAAAACTTTTCAAATACAGCCATGGAAAGGAGTCTATACAGCATACTTCTCAACTTCTCAGAGCAAGAAATCTGGACAAAGCCATCAACAATGGGGGAATAAAGGTCCAAAATAGGGATAGATTGTATCTACTGCTCTTATTAACTTAGAAATTTGCTAAAGTAACAGTGCTTATGTTAAGAACAGAAATGCAGCTTTGCTACCCAACCCTCAAATGAACAGCACAGTAATGCCGACCATATTTCTCAACCTCTTAGGGAGGACATCTGAACAAAGCCATGAATAATGGGGGGAAAGGGTCTGAAACAGGGACACTTTTTATATATTTCTCTTACAAAATTAGGAAATTGATACAACAACAAGCTTGCATACCTGCAGCAGTTAACAGCTTTGCGCACCTCTCAACCTCTAACACATACCACTCAGCCTCTTAGCACAAGAAATCTGGACGAAATAAGGACACATTTTAAATATTGTTCTTATTAACTTAGAAAGTTGCTAGAATAGCAGAATTTGTCTTAGCATACATTTTCTGAAGGTTATGAAGTCTGAAACTCAAATGAAATGTCATTATTTAGGGGCATTCATCTTTAGATCATCCCAGTGATTAATCAAAAAAAAAACATTTTTATGAGGAACAGACTGAAAATATGTGGCAAAATCTGGACATTCTGCAAAAATCTGTACGTTTGAGAGGTATACTAGATCAAGGTATCTTGATAAGCTTAAAATAAACAGGGACAAAGGCTCAAAACAGGAACATTTTTCAAATGTAATAACATCCTTTTGTGTTCAACATTAGGCTGATCTTCAGTTTCCCTAGCTACACAGCTGTTAATGGTGTAGATTCAGGGCTGTCAGCATGGTGAAGATGCAAATGAGGTCTGAACTCCTTATAATTGCTGAATCCCAAAATGTTGGATCCATGTACAGATGTTCACATCACATAGGCACTCCCTTAGTGTTTGTGATTATGAGATGGCAACTGTAATTGCTTACATCATCAGGTTGGTGTGTAGGTTACATATACATAGTGTTACATGCAGGTCTGTCAAGGCTGGAAATGCAAGTAAGCAATGCACAATTTACAGGTTCTGTTTAACATCTGCTGTCCTCTTCATTTGTTTGCAAATTGTGTTTTTTTCTGTCACGTTTTTAGTACTTTTTAGAATAAGAAAAGGAAAAGAAAATAAAAAAAATAAAAAAGGAGAAATAGTTGAAAGGCAGAAAAGCAGTCTAAGACATACACAGTAGAAAATGTTAGTACACATGAGATATGTCTACATAGGTCTGGATTTCAAATCTCACTCCAATGCACCTTCAGAAAACATGATGGGTACCTTATCCCTGTTTGCCACACAAACAGCATTGCAGCAAAGAACTGGTCATTCTTCACACAACAAACTACAATGTAATGTACCCTGATATCAAACCATGAACCATCAGAAGGAGGTTGGTATAATGGTCGAGATATTTGCCTTACAGACACAAGGTGCAGGGTTTCATTCTTACATGGGTAAACTGGATGGACTAAAATGGTTCACAAGGGCAATCTGCAAACCTATTTATTATTATATTTAGACAGGGTGCACTTAGTAATCATACAACCTGTTATGATTATTGCTTGCAACTACACATATCTGTCTTACTTATCTATGTTTCATGGTCATTCATATGTTATCTGATCGGTACTCCGAGACATGCAGTCTGTAAGCTATGCCATATCATTGGCCTTAAAATATGTGAGGATATTAACTTGCAGTAATATGATATGCATTTGCCAACAACTGAAGGGCAGGTTGGATGGCACAAACAAAGACAGATTACACTTTTGGGTGGGCAAAGGTGAGTTACTGTTATGGCACATACAAAGGTACAACTGTTGTGTTGAGGGGGAAACAAAGCCAAGTTACTTTTATGGCACATATAAGCAAAGACTGTTCTTTTGGGGCAAGCAAAGGTGTGTAACTGTTATAGCACAAACAAGAATGAACCATTATTTTGGGGGGCAAAGTTGAGCTACTGTTATGGCATATACAAGGGTGCAACTGTTCTGTTTAGGGAGGAAAATAAAGGTGAGTTACTGTTATGGCATATACATGCATAGACACTTCTGTTGGGGGGGAGTAAAGTTGAATTACTCCTATGGCACAAACAAGAATGGACTGTTCCTTGGGGGGAGCGAAGGTGAGTTACTGTTATGGCACAAACAATGATATGTTGCTCTTGTTACGCTCCTTGTTTTGCATCCTGCCTGTTCGATCTTGTGAGGATTATGATGTGTGTCATTACTTCATTACTTTCTAACTTCTCTCTTCACTGATGTTCAAGTGCAAATGTACTGTGGTAAACTGAGGGCATGCAGTGATCTTCAGAACTTTTGAGAGGTATGACTGTGTGAATCTTTGATGCCTGAGGCCTACTGCTTACTAATGGACATGTATAAGTCAAATAAGTCTTTGCTGTCACATGTTAAGGTAATGTCTGTAGAAGTCTCCCACCTTTTACTTGCTTACTGTAACAAATGACGAAATACAAGGATATGCCATAACTCTATTAAACAATACACTCCAGGTTCAGGACTTACCTTGTAAATGCAGCAGTTGCCACAGTGTTAGTCTAGGGCTGACTCTGTCTGATGCAAGGAGCACACAACCAATACATGGGGAGGCAAAAAGTTGTGTGAGTTGCTTGGCATCATTGTTACTATATATATATATATATATATATATATATATATATATATATATATATATATATATATGGATCTACCTCATAACACCGACAAGAGAAAACACTGACAATGAGATCACCGACACCACATCACCGACAGTTGAAAAACACGAAAGGTCACATGCCCGACAAACCACAATCCTGACAGTCAACAAAACAAAACAAATCCATTTCCAAAAAATGCACACACAATACAAGCACACCAAAAACCTTATAAACCTACACTAAACCATAAATACACAACTATCTATGCACTAACCTTAACTCAAACCCTAACCCTAAAGTCCATCACTATCACACACTTACCTTACGTGCACCCTAAACCTAAAGTCTGTCACTAATGCACACTTACCTTACCCGCACCCTAACCCTAAAGTCCATCACTATCGCAGACTTACACAGTTGCACTTGTTTTGCGTGTCGTTGTTTTCAGCGTCGGGATTCCAGACTGTCGATTATTTACATTGTCAGTTTTCGGTGTCGGTCTTCTCATTGTGGCATTTTCAGCTTTTGTTCTTCTCAGGTAGACCCATATATATATATATATATATATATATATATATATATATATATATATATATATATATATATATATATATATATATATATATATATATATAAGGTTTTAGACCCCTCATAGGCAATGCAAGGGCATATTGAGCATGCCTATGACTCCTCATCTGCCTGTGGCTGTAGTGACCTTGGCATTGGTGGTGTGTTGAAGTGCCTTTGCATTTGCTGATTCAGCTGCAGCTATTTCCTCAGGATTATGCTGTGTAGCATGTCACATACTGTGAAGATTTCAGTACATGTGTGGGGCTCCCCCAGATGTATCTAGGCATCATAACTTTGACTTCAGCAGGCCAAACACACATTCTATGACATCTCTGGTCTGAGCATATTCCTCATTATGGAGTTCTTCCATGAGTGGGTGTGCATTTCTGATAGGTGTCATCAGCCATGGTTCCAGTCCACAGCATGCATCCCCCAGTAGATGACCCTGTGGAATATCCTTCCTAGCAGACATTTGGTTCAGTTGGGAATTTGCCAGATATGTGAGTCATGTTAACTGCCAGAATTGCCAGCATACATGTTCAAGATGCTTCCTTTGGCATTACACATGACTTGGCAGTTGATAGAGTGGTAGCCCTTTCTGTTAATGTAGCACCTACCCTGTTCCACAGTTGGTGCCTTCATTTCTACATGAGTACAATCAATGGCACCCAGTACTGCAGGGTAGTGAACTACCTGGTAGAACTGTTGCATATTTCTGTCCCTCTCCTCAGAACTACGGGAAAATACATGTACTCAATGGTATGTTGGAGCACAGAATCCAGGAATTGGGGTAGGATCCAGGATGCTAATGTCTGAGAGAGCCACCAGCATGTCCCTTGTTGGTCTCTGAAAGGTACCTGCAAAGTTGAGAGCACCAGAGGTCACAGTGTTCTTGTACTGTGTCCCTGTCTACCATGTAGTGCTCTACAGCTTCCATGTCATATAGGTTGTGATAAACTAAAGATGGCCTGCAAGCTGTTCTCCTTCTAAGCCTAGGCCTGTTAGCAGCAGCAATAGCATTGACTTCAGTGTCTAGCCCTTACGAATGGATTAAAGCAGCAGCAGCCCCTAACATTCTGTGTAGATTTTCCATGTCTGTAGTCCAAATGTTTTGACATCCACAGCAAAAACCAGCATGGAGGCCTCATGGATGTTTTATAACTTGTTGAATAGCTCCACAGTGTTGGGTTGATTGATTACCATGCAATTCAGCTGTTTATGCTGTAATTTGTATTTATGAAACACGGACAAAGACAGATGCAATCCATTAATAATCTACACCATTATAAAAAGGCAAACATGTACTTAGTCAAACTGATGGTGAGGAGAGTTGCATATTGTTTGGAAAACTGTAAAAATTATTTTTCTTTAGGATATATCTGTGCAAACGAGTACTGAACTTCAGCAGGTATGCTCCCATTTTGTCACCTACATACTGCATATGCTGGAATGTATTTAAGAACAGCGTGAAGCAAAGGCTTTTACACTTTTATCTGCATGCATTAGTTAGAAGTGTACTGATAGCATGGGACTGTTCGTCAAGCCATTTCAGGACTATACATGATTGACAATACATGACATTCATGTGAAATGTGAGTTTGTTCCATGGGAGTAGCAATCTTTGGGAGACATATCTGTCTCTCCACATGTCCTGTTGATGTTGTAGGCTACGTTAAGCTCCCTAGACCGAGTGAGTCTTGTCCTATGTGATTTGTGGAGGTGCAGCATTTCCATTAAGGCAGGGTTTGGGACTGCTCTGTAGGTCAGACATAAGTCGCTTCTCAGCAGTCTATACCATACAGTGTACAGTGACAGGGCCTTCAGTCTGTCCATGTAAGTAATGTATTTGAAGTCCCCGGATTTTCTTTGTGAGAAACTTCTGCGGTCTCTCCAGCAGCTGTATGTGTCTGGTGATGTACATGCAAAAGGGAACATTGTATTCTATTATTGGTCTGATGAGGGATGAGTACAGTGGAGTTATAACATCCTTAGTCTAGGATGCTATGCCCAAACTTATGAGGTGTGCAATTTAAAGTGTCTTCATTACCATTGTGACACATGATGATCAAAGGTTAGGTTGCTATCAACCTGCAGTCCCAAATTTCTCATCATTGGGTTAGAATGTATTATTAATAGTGTAATTTGCACATACTTCTCCTCTGCTGAAAGGGATAATAGTGCATTATTTTAGGATAACGTTAAGTCTGTGGCTTTGGCAACTATCATTTATGTTGATAAGCACATTTTTGTAGTATTTTGACATTGTTTGTGGATTCAGTGATTGTGCTCAATTTGCATTCGTCAGCTAACTTGTTGAGTCAAAAGCCATCTTTTTTCACCTGATTTTCTGAGGAATTCATTGCAAATAGTAGGGAGCCCGGCACAGATCCTCATGGGGCACCACTGGTAACAGGTCTGTTGGTAGAGGTGGAATCCCCACCTATAGCTGTATGCATTCTAGTGATGATCCAGTTGGCCTCCTATCTAATGACATATGGGTTAATCCCCAGTTGGGTGAATTCCACAATGTTGCCTCAGTGGGGTTTGTGTCAAAGTCCTTGGGCAAGTCAAGATACGCTGTATGTACTGATTTACCTTCACTCAGAGCTTTGGTGACATTCAAAGAATTTCACTAGGTTTAACAGGTATGATCTGCCCTTGACGAAGACAAAGTGGGCCAGATAGGAGTTTGAAGGTCACCAATGTCCATGTTGATAACATCCAAGATGATTCTTTCCATGTTTTTTTCTGACAAGGCTGGTCAGGTTTCTGGGTGTATAGCTCCTTGGGTCATTTGAGGTACCTTCTCTGTCCAAGGGTATTACAGTTGCTGTTTTCCCCTCTTCTGGGACAGAGCCTTTACTTATACTATGGTTGAAGAGAGTACCCAGTGGTTCTGCTAACTCTTGCTTTAGGCTGTTTAGTAAGCAGTCTGGGATGTTATCTGGTCCCATAGAAGCTGTGTTTTTGGCATTGACAAGTGAGGTTATAACAGGTTATTTAGAGATAATAGGTAGTGAACTGTTGACAAGTATGCTGTGTGGTATGATCAGTGGAGATGGGTGTGAAATTGCTGCCAAACCTGTCTGCTAACAAGTTGGCTATGACCTCAGGATCAGTATGAGTGGTACCATCCACTCTGAATTTATTGCAAAGCCGGGCCTTATCTTTTACATTACATACATCTCTAAAGAATGCATTGTGATTATCTTTAGCTATGGATGCTAATTTATTTTTTTAATTAGCTTTAGAGGACTCTACAACATGTCTAATTTGCTTGGTTAAGCTATGGAGGGTGTTCTTCTGCTGAGACTGTTCCCTCATATTCCTGGACTTCAGTTTCTTTCTCTTGTTGTATAATCTATTTATGCTAGATGACCACCAGTGTGGCTTTTATTTTTCATGAGCAAGTTTTGATCTGTTATGGTACAGCTAATTCTATACACTTGCAAAGGTGTTTATACAGGGCATTTGTGTATACCTCTGTATAGCAGTAGGTATGAAACTATATATGCCATTGCTTAGGAGGCTATAGTTTGCTTTGCAGAAATGTTTTCACCTTTTGGATCCTGGGGGGGAGTCAGTTACAATTGTTACATTGAACATGATTGATTTATGGTCAGACCGTACCAGGGATGGTCTCACACATGGGGTGGTGCAAAGATCTCCTATGTCGGTGAGTACTCGATCTAGGACATTCAAGTCCCTTGTGGGGGTGCAGACAAACTGTTCCAGAGCATTTGTGTTTACCAAGTGCAGGACCCTTAGGATGAGCATGTTTGAGCTCATATATGTATCCCAGTCGATGGAAGGATGGTTAAACTTACCCATGCCTAGGGTGTAGGGCTGTATTATGAGTGACTCAAGTAGGTCCAGGAAGGCCTTGCATGGTTTTCATGGTTCATTTTGGTGGACCTATAGCTAACAATGACATGTGGGAACAAGGTTCTCCTACAGTTAGTTGGACTTGTAGTAACTATATGGAGTCATACTGCTTAACCAGTCCTGAGGTGTACTTTTCTTTTATGATGATGAATACACCTCCTCCTTTGGTTCTTTCATGTTCATTTTGTGGTTTGAACATGTGGAAGGCATTATAGTCTTTGGTGGCAGGAGTACTCTCTGCAGCCCTAAACCACATCTCTCTCTGACTGCACAAACATCAACATCTTCCCAAGTAAGAACTTACACCTTTGAGTGTAGTTTTTGAATTAGACTCCTAGTATTAAGCAGCATAATACTGAGTTTGTATTCTGATGATATTTTTATGTCAGGAAGTTTGTTCTTATGACATTGCCTAAAAAAAGTGATATGGGGGAGGAAAGTACCTTGCCCAGTAACCAAAATACAAGAAGTGACAGATGAAGAACTCCCTAGCAAATCAGAGTGGTCTGTCGACCATATCATCCCAGTCTAAGAAATACTGGACCCCCTCGAGTGACACCAGTAGCTAAGCCAATATTTGAAGTCGATAATACTTTTGCTCATATTGAGGCATCATTATGGGTGAAGGTAGAAAGCTGTTAAGACATACCTCACCTCAGGCTTTGTACCCATTGAATGGTGCACCGCAACAGTTATGCCACTCCACAAAGGTGGGGGGGCACAACAGACCCCGGGAACTACCGCCCCATTAGCCTGATGAGCCTGGTCTGCAAGGCCATGGAACGTATCATCATGGAACTCATAAAAAAAGACATTGGAGATCTCCAAACTCTGGACCCCACACGGTTCGGGTTTGTAAAAAGCAGATCATGTCTCCTAAACCTGATAGACTTCTTTGAAGTAGTCATCAAAGCCATAGATGAGGTTAAGGTAGTTCACACAGCCTATCTAGATCTCACCAAGGTGTTCAACACCATCCCCCACTCTGGAATTATAGATAAACTCACTAAACTAGGTATAAATCCCTATGTCACAAGATGGGTTGCCAACTGGCTTACTGACAGACCCCACACTGTGAAAGTAGCAGACTCCAAATCAGGCTTCAGACATGTGACAAGTGGAGTACCACAGGGTTCAGTCCTGAGTCCTCTCCTGTTTGGTATCTACTTCTTTGAAGAACAGGCTAACACAGAAGGTCTTTGGCTAACTAAATTTGCAGATGACTGCAAACTAGGAGCCATAGTCGAAACTCCTAATGATGTGGACATCCTACAAAAGGGCCTCACTGAGACAGATGTCTGGTGTCAAAGCCATAGTCTCAAGCTCAATGCCAGAAAGTGCATTGTCATCCCCTTTGGTAAAAACTCTGTACCCATGAACTACCACATAGGAGATATTCTACATAACACCGAAAGTCTGATAAGAGACCTTGGGACACAGGTGGACAGTAGTCTCTCCTTTGATAATCACATCACCACAGTGGTCAGGAAATGCTTCTACGTGGCACATCTCATCACAAAAGGTTTCTCATCCAGAAAAAAAGAGGTAATTGTTCCCCTCTACTCATCACTCATTAGACCCATTATAGAGTACAACGCCCCTTTTGATATGTACCTCACAAGACATCTACAACTGGAAAGGCCACATAAATACCTCACAAAGAGGATTACTGGCCTCAAACAGATGCTTTACACAGACCGTCTCAAAAAACTCCAGCTTTACTCCGTCGCATATCGCCTACTCAGAGGCGATCTCTGCCTATCATACAAAGCTATGTGAAACCCAGAGCTGTTGGACATGCTCCACTTAAAGAAATCCCAATCCCTCCAAGCTACATGTTCTAGGGACCTAAACCCTGTCACCAAAATAAACAGAACATGCTGGAGGGATAGGTTCCTGTCCCAGGGACTTCCCATACTCTGGAACAGACTACCTATCTATGTCAAACAGAACTCCTCATTAGCACTCTTCAAGAAAAATCTTGATGATTGGATGGGTAATAAGAAATTCACCCCAGGGATCACTTCTGTGGTTCTGCTTGACAGGAGCAGAGGAAAATAATTTTCTTGGGTGACGAAAGCCAGGGTACCTTTTTGGCTAGGCTTGTATAGGCCCTAGGGCCAATAGCCTAGTACCTACCTATGAACCTATGAACCTGTGTGGGACACATAATCTGAGAGGTCAGTCATATCTCTTTTCATATAGTCCAATGAGGTACGTCTCAAGTCAATTATTACAACATGAAGTATGACAGAGGAGTAACTGTGATTGCTGGTGAGAGACGTGAGTGCATGTGTGATTTTGTGGATCCTGGTTGTTGTTAGCAGAACGATTTTGTGAGCAGCAACAACTGAGCCTGTCTATGAGGGATATAGGTGCCACCCCAGAGCTGTAAAAGGCTCCCACTGCATGTGAAGCAGTGCTTCTCAATGACCCTGTTCAATCATAACCTTGACTACTGGTTGGGTGATTGTATAGTTGTCTCTGAGCTGGCAACTATGTCTCTCATGGATAAGGCCAGCTGGTGCTGCTCACAGACATGCTCTGCTAAAAGCAAACAAACCATCCAGCTATGATCAGTAAGGGTACTTCTATTTTTACATAGCTAGGCTTCTATACATCCTAGTAATATTAGGCTAGTAGCCTCATATGAATCTATGAAGCTATGTGCATATGCAGGCCTGGCAACCTGTTGTCCCCCACATGGCCTGCTGATGTCATCTTCTATAAGTTCACCTGCACTCTTCTATAAATCAAACTTGTGCCATGGCTCTTGTGTTAAGTACTGTGTTCTGTAGCCTGTGTATTTAGATAGGTAGGGGTTATGTTCTCACTGCAGCTGATTATGTATGTGTGTGTGTGTGTGTGTGTGTGTGTGTGTGTGTGTGTGTGTGTGTGTGTCTAGACAGAATAGCAGAAGTGTGTATCCCCCAGTTATTTACTCAGTGGCATGGATTGCCAATATTTTGATACATGCACATGCCTACACATCCATTTCATGCAGGCCTCCCAACCTCTTGTCTTCCACATGGCCTGCTGATGTCATCTTCTATAAGTTAACCTGCTCTCCTGTATATATAAGTCAGAATTGCGCCAAGGTGCTTACGTAAAGTACTGCGTTCTGTAGTCTGTGTACTTAGGTAGGAATTTTATTCTTACTGCAGTCAACTGGGGGTGTGTGTAAGCTGATGTCATCAGCTATAAAGTGTCTGACACAGTCCAAGTCAGACTTGAGCTGTGGCACTTATGTAATGTACTATGTTCTCTAGTATGTGTACTTAGAGAGGAAGGGGTTATATTTTCTCTGCAGTGAAGTTTGTGTGTGTGTGTGTGTGTGTGTGTGTGTGTGTGTGTGTGTGTGTGTGTGTGTGTGTGTGTGTGTGTGTGTGTGTGTGTGTGTGTGTGAGCTGTTGCTTGCCATCATTTTACACCAGCATGTGGAACACTGCTATCTTGTCCTCAGCAGACACTGCTGATGTCATCCGCTATATAACATTTTTGTATAAGCAGTACTCCCACCAGGACAGGGTCAGAGACTAGCCTGGGGGACAGACAGAGGTCATGTCATCCTGTACAATAATGTTTACAGTGACATGACTTTTTATCTATCCACATACATCATGGCATGGTGTGTAGGCCCTGTGTTATCTTGCTAAGAAGGCCCTGTGGTCTCTCTAGCTGCTATGTGTCTGCTGAGGTACATGTAAAAAAGAACAGAATACTCAAATAGTGCTGTAATCCAGTTTAACTACAGTGCTGTCATGCAATCCTAAGATGTCAATATGATGGCATGATTTATGATATAAACAACACAGGCTTTCAGTAGCAGTTTGTACATTTGGTGGTCAGAGTTCAGATTGCTATCTAAATGCGTTCCTAGTGCTTGCATCACTGGGATTCTGCATAGTAGGACTGCTGTCAATGTTGTGATTAGCATAGAACTCCACTTTTCTGACAGACAACATTACACGCAAACATTTCTGCATTTATTTGTAGATCATGTGCCTTTGTCAGTAAAAAAGAATAGGAAAAAGCGCACCAAGGTAACCGCACTTTATTGAGTCACAAAAAACACCGACAAGTAATCCAAAAGGTGTAGTCCAAACAGGTATAAACGCTTTACAAACATACAATGCGTTTTCGTCCACTAACCAGTGAGACTTCATCAGACAACTGAATGTAACTTGGCTAACCTTAATATAATGAAATTTAAAAACCGCTGACCATTAGCAGACTTTTGCATTCTGGCTAAGCCAATAGAAGTGATGGGGCTCATTAGGAATGAAAAATCTGCACGAAATAAATAATGTTAAAATGTGCTTAAAAATCTTTTCACCCAATTCATCGTACTATTCTAAAATAAATTGATAGTTTAATAATTGGATCACATAATAAGTAAATAAATAAACACAAAACAGAATGAGTAAAATATGTCATGTAAAATCATGTGCCTTTGTCACCATTCAGTTGTGTGTGTTAGCTCCTCCTGTACTATATTATCACCATTGGTTGACTCAGTGTTTGCGCACAATATGCAAGAATCACCAAACTTGGTAAGCCAAAGACCATACATATTAGCCTAAACTGTCGAGAAATACAGTTCAAACACTGAAGGGCCAAACACAGGTCCCTGGTGTTTGCCAGTGGTGCAGCTTTATTGGTACAGGTTGAGTTACCAACTGTCACATGATGTTTTCTGTCAATGAGAAAATTGCTTACTCAACTGACATAAGGTTTAATCCCCAGCTTCAGGGTTTTCTCAATTATACCTGCATGTGTGACTGTGTCATAAACCTAGGCCAGATCACAATAGGCAATATGCACTGTCCTACCTTCCTCCAGGCCTATTACATGAAATCAATGTACCATGACAACTTCACAGATAAGCTATTCCATGATCTAACACATATACCTTTGTGATATGGTGAAATACACATTTATACACACTATCCACACACCCTGCATTCCAGTACAAGGGTATACATCAACATGAATCCACCTGCATTGGGGGGATAGCACCTGATGCATGCATATACTGAGACATCCTGACTCGTTTCGAATGTGAGGTAGACCAACATGTCATTATGGACCTCTTCTAAATGTATACTAGTAATATTCCAGGTGTCTGCAACAGATCTGTTTGAGTTGTTACTGCTACATCAGGTCCATTGCATCTGATAGATCTCCACAAAGAGGTCATTAAGGGCATGCATGATGACAACAGTATCATCTTGTGAAACTTGAACAGGTGAAGGCATTTGATCAAAAAGTCACACTGTAGCATTCAATAAACACTCATATGTGGCCATTAACAGCTATATCACTAAATGGTTAGACCAGTGTATGACATACATGACATCTTACTATGTTGAAATATGTGACATGATATATATCTCAGGTTCAGTGATCAGGTCAGTATAGCAGGGGTGTCTGCTAGGATCTTGCCTGCTCATTAAGTGACAGACATCACAGATGACATGCACATGCTGTGTCCATACAGCTACAGAAGGACTACAGCTTATGGGCAATCATTGACTACAGTTTTGATATTAGTATAATACACACAGTATCAACACATACCAGGGACACAGCCATGACACCACATTCATTGAGACACATAGATGGATGTGTTGCATCAGGAAACAAACACAACAAACAAGTATAATATGAACATCACACCCTATAATTAGACCAATATGTATGTGACATGTGTCCTGGGGTACAAGGTAAATGATACATCCACCAGAATGTGGTGACAGTGCTGACTACTCCTTTGACTGTAACACAAGTACTGGGTATGTGAAGGACATGCACATCAGAGGGCATACTAACGCCATGGTTCCCAGCCTGCATAACACCAATAACTGTGTACAATGTACCTTTTTCTATGTACCTCCCTTCACATGTTCCAGTGATGTGTAACTGAAGTGTACCAACTTTGTCAAAGTGCACTGTGTCTGTCACACAGCTTATTGTCCATACCTATGTATTCTTTCTGTGGAATATGCATGACTGCCTGATGGTGTGGAGCAACAATCAATTTGTTGCACCAGATGCAGGTGTGCTACCTGTTCAACTTACACACGCACTGAATACATAGGTGTTTGACAACATTAAGGGCATATATATCATTTGTGATAGTGTGAATTGTCCCATAAATATACGCCATGCACACATATAGCAGAGATTAAGGAGGCAGACTTAGTAAGTATGTAATTAGAACAGTAGCAATAAGGACAGTTGGAAAATTTTACTTGTTTATATTCTTTTTATCAAACTACTGGATTTAGGGTGATAATGACTGATATCAGTTCACTGCTCGGTTAGGTGAGAGTTAGCCAGGACTTTCTCATATTATAGGCAGCTGTGACAGGATTTTGCCTAGTATGAATGTAACCCTCCTGGTGATGTTAATACTTATTACTATGGGGCAACCTATGTCACTCTGTTAGACAAGATATGCTTCCACAAATGCTTCTTACAAGAGCTAGCATCTGAATGGGGGTTGAAAACCCATACTTCAGCAGGCGTTTGAGTTACATAAGGCTCAGCAAATTTCTGCTTATGCCCTGGAGCAACAAACCCCATGGAATGGGAACAATAAATTATCTGTACCTGCACAGGCAGGAGTGCTGCCAGAACCTGTATATCTCCTGCCTCCCTGTTCAGCTTTTCCAATTCCTGACATTCATACATTCATAGGTTCATAGCTGTTTACTAGGCTAATGACCACAAGGGCCTTTTTATGCCTAGCCATGCATCCAAAATCTATGACAAGTTCTGGTACCCTTGATAAGTGTAAGCAGAGGTTTGTGAGATGAACCATTTACAAGCAGCGGCCTGGGAAATGAATTATTTTCAGGTTGCCTGTTTCCATTAGAGACATAGGTGATGAGCCAGGGATGAATTTCCTGTTCCACAACCAAATGTCCAAGTTACACTTGAATTGGGTTAGAGAGGAACTCTGCTACACATGGATGGGGAGCCTGTTCCAGAGATGGGGTCGTCTCTGGGATACATGCCTATCTCTCCAGTAGGTCCTATCTATATCAGAGGCAAGTTTTAAGTCTTTAGAATAGGTAATTCTGGTGATGTTTCTTTTATGGATATGGAGGAGGTCCATCAGAGTGGGGTCTGACAGTACCCTGCATGCCAGGCATAGATTTCCCCTCAAAAACTTGTAGGAGACAGAATACAGGATTAGGGCCTTAAGGCGGTCTGCATAGGACATTTTTCTTATACCCTGTATTCTTTTAGTGAGGAACCTCTGTGGACATTCCAGTTGTTGGATATGCCTGGTTAGGTACATACCAAAGGGGGCATTGTACTCAATGATAGATCTGATGAATGTCTAATACAGTGGAACAATTACTTCCTTGGACCTAGAAACCATACCTTTGTTTATAAGCTGGGCAGCACAGAATGATTTCCTAACTACTGTAGACATACGATGGTCAAAGCCTAGATTACTGTCTATGTGTATCCTTAAGTCTGTGACTACTGGGTCAACTCTAAGGGGTGTGTTGTCAATATGATAGTTGCCAGGGGTGGATAACTTCCTGAAGGATACTATCATGCATTTCTTGGCATTTAGTTTTAGTCCATGGCTCTGACACCGGTTGTTTGTCTGTATCAGTCCTTCCTGGAGAACATTTGTGTCAGTATGGGATTCAATGATAGCTCCTAACTTTCAAGCATCTGCAAATTTAGTCAGTCAGAGACCATTGACATGGGCCTTGACTTCAGAGGAATGAATCTCAAAAAGGAGCGGACCAGTGACCAATCCCTGAGAAACTCCACTTGCGACTGGCCTCTTTGTAGAGGTGGATTCCCCAATTCTAATTTCCTGCATCCTGTCTGTGAGCTAGTTGGCTATCCAGGTGAGATACAGGTTTGTACCTAACCTTTTGAGTTTGTCAAAAATGCCATAGTGGGTATTGTATTAAATGCCTTGGCCAGGTCAAGGTAGGCAGTGTGAACCATTTTGCCCTCATACTTTGCTTTGGTGACCTTTTCAAAGATGTCCACCAGGATGAGTAGGCATGACCTGCACTTGACAAAAACAAACTGGCTTAGGTCCAGTGTCTGGAAGTTTACTATATTATTATTGAGCACTTCGGTGATAATGCGTGCTAATGAAACTGGGGTTGTCTGACTCATAATTAGTGCTTTATCCTTCTGCATCATAGAACTTGAAAGTAGAAAGATTTTTATGCATAATAAATCTTAATAAAGCTATTCTTGGTTGGGTTTTGTAGCTAATTCTTTGTAAAGTGAGGGCATACTGCATTAATACATTGTATTTCTGAAGTCTTTTGATTAAGCTTGTCACAGTGCAGAACATTAAAATACAAAGACTTTTTTTTTATTTTCATAGGAACATAGGAGGTTACTAGGCTAATGACCATAGGGTTCTTACAAGCCTAGCCAGGTTTTATCCTTATTTCCTTGATCAGCATCTATCACCCCTGTCCAAGAGGGAAATAGGTGGAACCCGTGGGGTGAATTTACAGTTACCCATCCAATTGTCCAGACTGGGTTTGAAGAGGCCAATGAGGTGCTCTGCTTGACATGAAGTTGGAGTCTGTTTCATAGGTGTTTGCAACTTGTGTGAGATAAATTTGTCCCTCTAGTAGGTTCTATTGAGGTCACATACCAGGTTAAGGCCATTAGAGTGAGTAACCTGTGTACCATTTGACTTAAGGATATGTAGCATTTCCAGTAAAGCAAGGTCAAAGATTGCCTTATATGCAAGGCAGAGATTGCCTCTGAGTAGTATGTATGAAGCAGAATAAAGTGGCAGTAATTTCAGATGATCCTCATAGGACATATGTTGAAGTCCTTGAATTTTCCTTGTGAGGAATCTTTGTTGTCTATCCAATTGCTGCTGATGCTTGGAAAGGTAGATACCAAAAGGGGCAGTTTACTCAATTATTGGCCTGATGAGGGAAGAGTACAGGGAGGTTATAATTCCTTTTTTTATGGAAGCATACTCTTACTTATGAGATGAGCAATACAGAATGCCCTTCTTACCACATTGAAGACATGCTGACTAATGGTAAGGTTGCTGTCAACCTGTGTGTGCAGGTCTCTCATCACTGAGTGCATACTTAAGATGTTATCGATGTTG
The DNA here is from genome assembly GCF_019279795.1 of Protopterus annectens. Classification (NCBI taxonomy): domain Eukaryota; kingdom Metazoa; phylum Chordata; order Ceratodontiformes; family Protopteridae; genus Protopterus; species Protopterus annectens. The sequence continues at coordinate 592,116,516 of NC_056735.1, read as the reverse complement.
TAGTTAGTAGGAACATTACTCTTAATGAAAGGGATGATAATACATTGTTTGCACTGAGTTTAAGGCCACGACTTTGGCACCAGTCATTTGTTTGTATAAGACCCTCTTATAGGATGTTGACATCGTTTGGAGATTCTATGACCTCTCCCAGATTGCAGTCATCAGCAAACGTTGTCAGCCACAGACCTTTAGTTTTAGTTTGTACTTTGGAGAAATAGAGTCCAAACAATAGAGGTCCCAGAACTGAACCCTGTAGAGCACCACTGGTTACAGGTCTGCTGTTGTAGTTAGATTCCCCTATTTTGACTCTATGGATTCTATCCGTGAGCCAGTTAGCAACACATCTAATGATAAATGGGTTGATTCCTAGCTGGGTGAGTTTGCCAATTATGCCTAAGTGAGGGATAGTGTCAAAAGCCTTGGGTAAGTCTAGGTAGGCTGTATGTACAGATTTCCTTATATTAAGGTCCTTGTTGACTATCTCGAAGAAGTCCACCAGGTTTAACAGGCATGATCTCCCTTTGACAAATCCAAATTGAATAGGGTCAAGTGTTTGGAGGTTACCAATGTCTTTGTTGATAAGACCTATGATGATTTTCTTCATGGCCTTGCAGATAAGGCTAGTTAGGCTAATAGGTGTATAGTTCCCAGGGTCAGTGAAAGCGCCACCTTTGTACAAGGGAATTATGGTGGCCTTTTTCCATTCAGGTAGGACGAAGCCAGTGTTTAGACTATGACTGAAAAGAGTACCCAATGATGTTGCTAATTCTTTCTTGAGTCCATGTAGGATGCAGCCTGGGATGTTATCAGGTCCCATGGATGCTGTGCTTTTAACCTTATAGAGGGCGATCACAACCTGCTCTTTAGACATACAGAGTACAGGACAGGAGATTGGGATGTCTTGTGGTAAGCTTGGTGGGGAAAGGAGACTGAAGTTTTCACAGAACATCTCAGCTAACAGGTTAGCAATGTCCACAGGCACGGTATATGTGGTATCATTAACTACCAGCTTGGCACAAATCTGAGCCTTTTCTTTTAAGTTACGGATATAACTAAAGAATGCCTTATGGTTGTGCTTAGTTGAGGAAGTTAATTTAGATTTGTAGTGAGTTTTGTATAACATCACAAGGAGTCTTATTTGCTTGTTTAAGCTGAGGTGGGAGTGTTCCAGTTTGGGGCTTGCTCCCTGTTACTCTTAGACAGCAATTTCTTCCTCTTATTGTAAAACCTGTTAATGGGAGTTGTCCACCAGACAGGTTTGCTCTTCTTTGAGGAGTTTGTTTTGGTCATATCATGTTCAGCCAAGTCAATGCAATTGTTCAGGTGTTTATATAATGCATTTGTGTAAAACTCAGCATAGATGCCAGTTTCATCTGAGGGAGGATGTGCAGTGAAGCTATTTATACTCATCCCATAAGAGGTTAAAATTTGCTTATGTGTAGTATGCTTGTGTTTGGGAGGTCTCTAGTGTTTAGGTATGTTTCTGGTGAGGACCGCTGCATATGTAGGTATTTGGCATGTGGGTTTGGGTGGAGCAGGAGGTAAGGTGTGCATGTTAACAACCCACTCATTGTCATATGCACTGACTGGTGTGTGAGAAAGTATGGATTCAAGGTTGTTAATATAGTTGCATCTCTCACATGTTGAGTTTGTGTGGTCTAGGAGGAGAGAGTTGCCAGTGAACATGAGGTAGTTATTACACTGCCCACGTTGACCAAGCTGGCTGGAGAAACTGTAGGAAATTGTACTTCCATAGTGTTAGATAAATGTATATGGTCAGGAAGAGAGGTTGCAATTAGGAAGGGCTAGTAGGTGAGAAGTGTGTTGGAATCTCTAAGGTTAGGCTTAGTGTTCCACCTGACAGTAAAGCTGAGCTGTGAAAATCCTCTGCAGGACCACAAGCAGAGTGCTAAGGGAAAATTTAACAAGCAAAACGTTTGCTACTATAAGCACTAATGGTAACTACCACTAAATGGCAGTACATGATGGTGTGCTACACACAAGAAGCGTAGAAACATTGCTTATATAAAATAAGAAATAACCCTTTTAACTCAAACTAAAGGACGCACTCTCTGAGCTCTAGTCCAGCCACATTAAGTGTTCAGAAGTCAACCAGAAACCAGTTTAACACACAAGCTTTGCAACACTAAGCACATAATTATTAAATTTCACTGAAACAGTTATAACAAGTACAAAAAATATACTTGTATCAGCTTTGTATATCAGATGGTATTAGAAGTAGTCCAAGCCAAGCAACAAGGAAGGTGGCGCTATTTAATGAGATACTTTAAGAAGTATTTTGAAATCTTCTGAGCCTGAAATAATATTGGCAGCTTAGGCATTGCACAGAAGTAAAACTTTAAAGATTAATTTTTTTTTCCTTTTTGCTAATTATATGAGCAGTTTGATTATAGTTTATGGTATTAAAAGACCATACATCTCTGTTCATCAAAACCAGGCCACAATTCAGCCTGTCTGTCAGCTAAACTGAAATTAGTTTTCTCATCTTCCTTCTTGCTAATTGTATGAGCAGTTTGTTCAGTGGTTAATGCGTTAAGGCAAAGACCCTGCTTCTTTGTCCATCATGAGTAGTTTAAGCTTCAATCTATATTTTCAGTGTGCTGTAAATAGACAAAGAGTGTCATGGTCATGGGTACAATGGTTTTCATTTTATATCTTATCCTCATCAATGTTTTTATCTCTAACTTCTCTCCACACATCCCTTACAAAGCCCAGCAACATATGAAATGCATAGGAAGAGTCCATTTATATTTATATTTAATTGGATGTTTTGCAGTAAATATATTTACTTCCACATGGGTGGCCATGGTGGTGCAGCGGTTAGCATTGCCACCTCACAGCAAGAGGTTCTCTGGTTCGATTCTCAGTTGGGGTGCCTTCTGTGCAGAGTTTGCATGTCCTCCATGTGGTCGTGTGTGTTTCCTCCGGGTGCTCCATTTTCCTTCCCACATCCCAAAGACATGCAGTAGATGGATTGGACACTCTAAATTGGCCCTAGGTATGAGTGTGTGTGAGCTCTCTGTGGAAGGATGGGTGCTGGGCTGGCAACTCGACACCATAAAACTCCACTGCCAATCATGAGTGGACAGATGATCTGCTGTGGTAACCCCTAACTGGAAAAAGCCAAAAGAAGAAGATATTTACTTCCACATACATAAAGAGTGACAGACACACAGGTACTGGAAGCATTCAAATAGCAAAGTATTACTAACATTAGTACAGTAGGTAAATATTCTTTTTTCTGAGTAGTAAACAACCTGGTACTAAACTAGACTAGTAAAATGTTTCATTGTGTACAATATTCATTTTCTATAGATAAAGTAGCAGGCCTTAACTACCCCTGTGAGATAAAATGTCTGAGATTGCTTGCTGGTACTAATTGGATAATTTAATTAAATCTAGCTGATTTTAAGCTTGCTCTCCCACTCTTTATTCTATCTTTTATTTTATTTATTTTTTTATTTATTTTTATTTATTTTATTTTTATTTATTTTATTTTATTTTGTCTGCTGTAAAGACTTACAGACTGGAGGCTTGGGGACTTACTGTTTATTTCTTTTTAACTCGGCACAAATAACACACTGCATGTGTATATATATATATTTGGAGGTATTTCTTTATTGATACTTTTAGAATCTGCTAAAGTCCTAGTTATCAAAACACCACTGGTAAAAAGTTTTGAAAAGGTAAATACTTTATTTACTTATTCATTTATTTTTACAATACAATAGCAACACTATTGTATGAATTTACAACAGTAAATGCTTTGGTTATTCTCACACTGTCAGCATTTAAATGATACTGTATAGATTAATGAAATGAAAGCAATTTACTGAAGGCTGTATTTTCAAGTGTACAGTTTACATATAACAATGTATTACTCCTATAATGTGTGTTTGCATTGTGCACACTGTGTGTGTGTGTGTGTGTGTGTGTGTGTGTGTGTGTGTGTGTGTGTGTGTGTGTGTTTATATATATACAGAGAGAGGGGCAATCACACACACATGCAGTAAATATGTAGGATGATAAATGTTATACGTACATGAACACACAGACACACACATGGATGTCAGGAGGCATACGCACTGTACTGATTTCAGTACAACTTATTTAGAAGGGGAGTAGCTTTTTAACTAAAAAAAAAAGCATTGGCTTTTTAAGGATGCTTGCTGGGTGCGGTAGCTTTTTAACTAAAAAAAAAAAAAAACCCGTTGGCTCTTTAAGGATGCTTGCTGGGTGTTGTGGTGAAGGCGAATGGGAGATGACATCATGTCCAGCTGACTGCAAGCAGGAAATTAGCTTGAATGGAGCAATCGTTAACAGATAGGAGTGTGAGCAGGAAACGGATCAGGAAAGTATGGAGCAATCAGGTAAGGAGAGTATGTGTGAAACAGATCAGGCTTGAATGGAGCAATCGTAAAGTGTGTGTGTGTGTGTGTGTGTGTGTGTGTGTGTGTGTGTGTGTGTGTGTGTGTGTCCACTTAACACAACAGGTGTTTAGGCTCAAACCCTGTACTTTTGCTTCAGGGTAAGAAGAGCCTAAAGTCCCTAACCACCACCATTTCTGAACTTTGTTCAGATGTTTATTTCTTAACAGTTGTGAGCTATGGTGAGAACTGAAGTTGTATTCCCCAGTTGTGGTGAGAAGTGAAAACTGAAGTTATATTCCCCAGTTGTGGTGAGAAGTGAGAACTGAAGTTGTATTCCCCAGTTGTGGTGAGAAGTGAAAACTGAAGTTGTATCTCCAGTTGTGGTGAGAAGTGAGAACTGAAGTTGTATTCCCCAGTTGTGGTGAGAAGTGATAACTGAAGTTGTATTCTCCCATTATTATTTTTGTTGTTTGTCCAGGTTTTTTGTGCTAAGGTGTGAAGTGAGAGCTGAATTTGTATTCCCTCATTATTGCCTTTGTTTGTCCATGTTTTTTGTGCTAAGAGGTTGAGAGCTATCTAATAGCCATTAAGTTTCAGTCTTCCTATTTTTCAAACTGCTGGTTTAGCATAGTGGTATGTTGCACTGACTGTAGTGCATATGGTTCTGTGTTCAAGACATCCATGGTGGTAATACAGCATTTTATTCTAGCAACTTTCCAAAATTATACAAGCAATGTTTAAAATGTGTCCCTGTTTTATGGGCTTTTGCCCCCCCCCCCAATAAATGTTGGCTTTTTTCCAGATTTCATGTGCTGCTAAGTTCAGTGATACAGCTGAGTGTCTAGTACATTTTACAAGGAGCTGAGAGCTGCAGGGGAACTAAAGTTTAGTGCTGCTTATGCTGAGTCTGCTTATATTGTTAATAGCACAACAGGTAGTGTACTTGATTTTGATGCAGAAGGCTGTGGGTTCTTCTCCCACAGTAGGTAGTTGCATTGCTGATACTGTACTGTGTTGTAAAGGGGGGTGGATGCTGTAGTCCTTTTTGGCGAAGATATCTAGTAGTAACTATGAACCTGTTATCAGTTTGCCATCCATTCCCTATTGCAATATTACTAGCGTATCACTTTTTTAATGCAACGTAGGCAATTTATTCCTCAAGGACAACAGGCACTTTATTTATAGATGAAACAATGAAATATAAAGTTGTTTGCTAGCAGCAACCTCTTCATTAGTTACATATTTCTTTAATGGGGAATTGTGTAAATGGCATTTACTAGTTCAGAGATTATGCATACTTACTGATACTGGTGGACTATAGAAGTCTGAGTAGACTTTTATGACGGAAATGTTCTGAATTGGCCTGTTTTGTCATTATTGGTGCATGCATTTTGTTTCATTGTTTACTGGAAAAATGTTCAAAACAATAAATGTAAAATGTTCTCTAACAACTATACTGTATTGTACAAGGAATATAATTTAATACCCAATCAGGGAGGTGTATCAAAGAGCATGTGTATGTTCCATGTGCAAGGGGCCTATGATTTGAAAACAGCACAAAGTTAATCTTTATCTGCCACTGGCAAAATGTATTTTCTTTGAATGTGGGTTTCAATGATGTTTAAATGAATGTGAGTTTCAAGGGCAGAGAAGTTTTAATGCTAAGCCTGGTTTCATTGTGAGACTGCAATGCTTTGTTTAGCAGATATTTATTGGTGTTCGTGCTATAAAATGCAAAATAAAACTTTTCTGACAAATCATTTAGGAATGAAGTCACTAAATAATGACAGACATTAAGTTTCAGACGTCATAACTTTCAGAAAAATGCATGCTAAAGCAAGACCTGTCATAACCTTCAGAAAAATGCATGCTGAAGCAAGACCTGTTAATCTATCAACTGTCTTAAGTTTATACAAGATCAATTTTTAGTACTGTTTGTATGTTCCCCCAATATATTTGGCATTGTCCAGATTTCCTGCATTAAGGGGTTGAGAGGTATGTGCAAATAAATTGCTTTATAGAATTAGGAATATCCAAACCTCACAATTGTTCCCAATTTTGGCTCAAAACGTTGCTCCCCCCTAATAATCCCTCCACAAAATAGCAATTTTGGAAGAAAACATGGAGGCTTTACAATTATAAATAACTAATGATCAGAGTTATACATTACTTTTATTTCAGAAATGCATGTAGATTCTCTAATTTTGTCAGCTGCTCAAGTTAACAGTGCTCATATTAAAATGGTGTCCCTTTTTTGACAGGTTCCCACTTATTGTCTGGCAATTTTATATTTTTGCATCACATTTTTGGTCCGTTTTTCATAAAATTGCAGTTTTCTGGCAAATTATTGGCAAATCACTAAAGACTGAAGTTAGAAAATAATGGCAGACATTTGAGTTTCAGATTTCATACCTTTCAGAAAATTCATACTAATGCAAGACCTACTACTATTCTATTATCTTTCTAAATTTATAAGGGCTATATTTTAAAAAAAGTCTTTATTTTTGGGCCTTTGCCACAGTTTTATTTATGGGTTTGTTGCTCTAAGAGGTTGAGAGGTATATATATGTGTGTGTGTGTGTGTGTGTGTGTGTGTGTGTGTGTGTGTGTGTGGTAGATAGCATACCTCTCAACTGTCCGAATTTTGCAGAATGTCCAGATTTTTGCCCCATATCTTTTGTCTGTTCCTCATAAATTTTGTGATGTTCTAGAAAATCATTGAAGGCTGAAGTTGCTAAATAATGACACATTTGAATTTCAGACTTCATGTCCTTTAGAAAAATTCATACTAGCACAAATCCTGTTATTCTAGCAACTTCCTCATACTAGCACAAATCCTGTTATTCTATCAACTTTCTAAGCTCATGACAGAATTATTTAATATCTGTCCCTGTTTATTTTAGGCTTTGTCCATATTTCTTGCACTAAGAGGTAGGTGGAATGTATGTGTGAATGAAACACCCTAGTTACGGGTAGCAGGTGGTTAATAATTTACTCAAGCTCAAAACCTGTACCTTAGTTACAGAAAACAAAAGCATGAATCCTCTAACCCAACTACCATGCTGCATTTTTCAAAGAACTGACTTTCAGGTTCATTTTCAATTCAAGGAACCGAGTTTGAGTGAATCTATATATTACTGAAGAGGCATTATAGCGAATGCCTCTTCATCGATACTAAAAGAGCGAACCGTGAATTACGAGAACGGACATAGCTTGGCTGGGGAGTGGGGTAGCAGTTTGAGAGCTGTGAGTACAAATTTGAAAATCCTAGTTGCACCTCTGCACACATACACTATGAGATTTATTCCTGTTATTCGCATGCATACTACATATGGTACTTCTCCATGAAGTACTGTCATTTATAGACATGGATAGTGGTTAGAGGAATGGTGAGGATGCAGGAGTAGAGGTGGCGTAGGTGGATGAGTTTAAATACTTGGGATCAACAGTTCATAGTAATGGTGAGTGTGGAAGAGAGGTGAAGAAGAGAGTACAGGCAGGATAGAGTGGGTGGAGAAGAGTGTCCGGAGTGATTTGTGACAGACGGGTACCATTAAGAGTGAAAGGGAAGGTCTACAAGAGGGTAGTGAGACCAGCTATGTTATATGGGTTGGAGACAGTGGCACTAACAAAAAGACAGAAGTCAGAGCTGGACATGGCAGAGGTAAAGATGTTAAGATTTGCGCTGGGTGTGACGAGGGTGGACAGGATTAGGAATAAGTATATTAGAGGGTCAGCCCAGGTTAGAAGGTTTGGAGACAAAGCCAGAGAGGCAAGATTACGTTGGTTTGGACATGTGCTGAGGAGGGATGCAGAGTATATTGGGAAAAAGATGTTAAGGATGAAGCTGCCAGGTAACAGGAAAAGAGGAAGGCCTAAGATAAGATTTATGGATGTGGTGAGAGAGGACATGCAGATGGTTGGTGTGACAGAGCAAGATGCAGAGAACAGGAAGAAATGGAAACAGATGATCCACTGTGGCGACCCCTAACGGGAGCAGCCGAAAGAAGAAGATGGTGGTTATCCAAAGCAGAATACAACAGGCATCCTGTATTTTTGAAATGCATACCACACCACTGTGCATGATGTGCCCTTCTACTTCAGATGTGAGTAGCACTATCTACCATAATTAATGAATTCTACTTTCAGTTAATAAAAATATAATATGGGGTTAAAAGACCATGATGGTGTAGCACAGTGAGATGAGGAAATATAGTTTAGTAAGGTATACTGCATCATATTAAGTAGCTTTGCACTTACACCTAATGAAGCTACAGTTCCCCATTACATTGCACTGCTCTGCACCAACATACCTATGAGTGACTCATAAAATATTAAACTCTTCACACATGACAGTGATGGTATTCTCCTGGCAGGAAGTAAAAGGCATTAATGTGTGAGTGTGGGATAAAACATATTTGTGCTAGCAGATTTGGTTGCACCACAGGCAATTCCATTGGCACTAGGGTTTAAACTTCTGTGCAGAGGAGATTTGTTTGTGCATTATGCTGTAGCAGTACAGTGGTTAGAAGGTTCCACCTTATAGTGCCACAGATATTGAGCTGGTGAAGGCTTTATACAAATGCAGCAGTCTGGTTGTATGGCTAATTTGCACTTTCCCAGAACTTTCACCAGGAATGGAATAGTATGATAGAGTGATGCAAAGAAAAGATTTACCATGCAATTGTGGGAGCAAAGCAATAAAAATGTGCCACCATCTTTTGACAGATTAAACAGATAGATATTTGTCATAGCAGCAGGTTGGTTAGAAATACTTGACACCATATGAATGCTTATGGGGGTGAAGTCAGCCATGTGTACACCAGTTTCTGCAGTCCTTTTAATTCAGCATGTAATAATTTTATTTTATTACTGACGGTACCCTTTGCATTAGGCTGCTAGCTATAATTCACTCGTGATCTTTGCCATTATTATCATAGTTATCCGCCTATAGATTTCTATAATATAAAAAAGATGCAGGAAGTAGAAGGCCTCCTGTGTAGATACTTTCTTCTGTATTATAAATAAGGGAATGTTTTGAAAGATCTCCTACATTATGGCACTACACCATAAACAGCACAGATGTTTCAATACAATCAGCTCAATCATTAGGTGTAGCCAAATTCTGGTATGCCAGAAAAAGGACTGCATAGTAAATTATCACAGATGAGTTAATGCCACCAGTGATGCTACTGAAGTGACCAGACTGTGGGTGGTCATGTAACTGATATAAGAGCCATTATGAGGTAGTGTGCCTGATGCTGTGAGGATTCGTATGCATAACAAAGCACCTCATAGCTGTAACATGGGAAGAGTGAGGAGGCTATAGTGTTTATGCACAGCAAAGTTCCAAATTAGTTTATAATGGTAAGGAAAGATGATGATACAAAAGCCGCAAGTGGGCCAAAAGTAAGAAGAGGAGCATACACAAGGGTATGCTAAAGTAATGAATGCATGAGAGGAAAGAAGGGTGTTTGTTTTGAACAGATGACCATTTTCCATTGCCCGTGGAGAAGACTAGAAGGTTATAGTTGTAATGAGTGTGGGCGGGAAGGGAGGAGTGTTTATAGAAGTTACCAAGGTACAACAAACAAACATAAATGCACACAGAAGCAGGCAGGGAAGGTGAAGAAACAAAAGATAGATGTATGGAAACATGTAAACAGACAGGAAGAGGGCAAGTGCTGATGGGGAGGAGTAGACTACAAACAGAGTACATTAGGTGATGCACAATGAATGGGAACACCATGTCAGGGGAAAGGTTAGGGTACAGAAGCCCTGTTTTACTAACTGAGACTACAGTCTACCCAGATATAAGCCACTTCTGTGGCTGACATAATGATCTGGCCTTGCCTCTGGTATCTTGATGTGTGGGTTTTGCTTCTTATTCGACTCTGTTAGCCATACAAAAAGATGCTTCAGAGTGCCACTGTAGGTGTCTGGCTGCCAGCTCACCTTTGACACAGCCAGTCACTGCTCCTGACACAGGTCAACCAAGTGGGATCCCTCTGGGCCACTTTCAGAGAAGAATCCTTTACCCAACTCCTGAAAGGTGGCCATGAAGATTAGCAGAAAGGCTCCAGGTTACCATCAAAAAAGAAATTTCATCCTCCCTGCAATCAGGCACCCACTGCTAACCAAGTAGTAGGTACATCAGCTGGTGCATTCCCAGGTAGTCAGCACCACCACATATCCTGTACAACAGCTGACCCTGTAGTAAGAGAAACAAAAAGTCAAAGAAAACAATAAAACACATTTGTAGATGTGCATAGCAACTTGGATCACAATTTTAGATAATAGATATTGTATGGCAAACTTTCCTCACTGTCTGGAGTACCTGTCACCTCTCCTTAGACAGACATCTTTGTTCTAGGCAATATTCTTTGCTGCTATATCAGACAGTAATCTGTAAAATGATTCCCTGCCAAGAGATGGCAAGCACAACATTAGACAATATCCAGAAAATGCAATGAAAAACCATATACACAGTGCTTAATATATAATGTTGGCTTTCTGCCTTTAAGTTATTCCTCTCTCTGATGCAGTATGTTGGCACCACTGCACTTAGCTATACCTGTGCTAGTGCTGCTCACCAGAGAGCGTGATGTCAGTGACATCATTCACTAACCTGACAAGCTGATACCAGGCATTAGTCTTTTACAGGTTCATGGGTTCATAGGTAGGTACTAGGCTATTGACCCTAGGGCCTATACAAGCCTAGCCAAAATCATAATATTGTCTCAGCAGATTTCTCCCAGTAATCACTAAGCAGCAAACAGAAATATTTTTATCTCCTTGCTGCACCAAAGTGCACTTCTGCTAAAACCAGTGCATCAAGCAGTAATGTAACAAGTGTGGGAAAAAAGGGAGCAGTTGCCTGCACACAAAGTGCTAGGGGAAAAATCGAGAAGTGTACAAGTATGCTTCTTTCATTATTTTATTTATTTATTTATTTATTTTGTGTTTGTTTTGCTCTTCACTTGAATAATTGGGGCTGTAGAGTGCTGCATTAGGAACAGGCACCTAGTAGTAGATGAGCCAGGTCCTGCTCTGGCCTCAAGAGACAATGTCCATTCAATGAGTCATAATGAGTGAAAATAGTAGCCACATACACATGGCCACACTTGAGGGACACCACATGGTGGTGAATCATTGGTAAACAAGGGTGCATGATAGAAACTACCACTATAACAGACAGGTGATGATTTGAGCTTGCCATTGTCTCTGCCCAAGTGTAATGTATACATGATTTCCAATCCTGTGAATAGGCAAGAAAAAGCATGGTAGTACTGACTGTGGGTGACAGCACACTGAGTTGAAGCATCATTCAAAGATAACTATGCTAAATCACCTTAACAGCATAATCATCATGCTACAGCATAATAAAAGCTATGGTCACAGTTAGGCATGTTGTGGAACAATAAGAATACAACAGGAAATAGATTGGTGGTTCAATGGCAGTAGAAAAGGTAGCTGCTTACACATCTCAGCACTGCAGAGTGCACATATGAATGCATTAAACCAACATAAATGGATACTGAACAGTGGAGTGTGTAGGGTAACACAGAGGAAAGGGCATGACTGGAGGGCACCCAGTCTGAAAACAGAACCAAAGGCATGGGAGTTTCCTATCCACAGGGGGGGGGTTCAATATAGCAAACGCATAAACTGCAAGACATCCTAAAGATAAAACAAGGATTCTTTACATAGGTCACACCACATGCTATCAGCACAGTGTTGCAAGAAGGGGGGGGGGTGGTGGTAACATGTCCATTACTCCTATCAATATGGCAAATAAGGTGAACTGTGACAGCACATGAGCTGAGAGGAAAGCATCTACGACACGTAGGTAAGAGGACAGTGCAGACACATGTTCAGTCATGCACAGAATCATGCACACACACACACACACACACACACACACACACACACACACACACACACATATATATACACATGCATGTCCTCATTGAGATGTATAATCTAAAGTTGTACACATCTTGCTATAATCAAGAGATTAGCAGCAACTGGAAAAGTCACGACAGACAAAGTAGGAATACTGCAGGCCTTACAAATACATATCATGTATGTCTCTGACAAGGATATATCAGATATGGTGTGATCTTTTAGTGTGTGGTGCAGTGCAAGATTGCTGTGACAGCCATAACAGGACAGTAGTACAGGTGCAATGGAGCATTACCAGCATGGTACTGCATGCCAGTGACAAAGGAACAGGTTATTATCCAGGACAGGTTCACCACAAGAGGTGGGTTACCAACAAAGAAACATCTCACAGAGATCAAAGAGTTCCAGTTAACCCTGTCAGGGGCAAGGAGAGAAATGTAATAGTTGGTGGTTGCTTGGATGTGGGAACTGAGCTGATGACTATTGTCCTTGTGTCTGTGGTGGATGCATAAGATTAGTCCTACAATGTTCCGTTATTATTGTACACTCACACACAAATGAGATGGGATTATGCAACAGAAAACATATGTGTATTGGTTCTCCAGGTACATTGGGCCTGCAACTGCTGCAAGCTGCACCAAAGGTGTGTATGTTCCTATATGCTGTGCAAATAATTGACATGCACAAGGAAGTGTGCCACAATTTCAGGAATGATGCTTATGTTCCATCACTGCCACAGGTATATAATCTTTATGTTTTGACAGGTTTCAGTGGCTGAGGGTCCAGAACAACAGGATTGCACATGCCTTTTTTCATTGAATCACCTCTGTCTGATAATGATGATGATGATGATGATGATGTCACCATGCATGTAGCACAGTCTGATGACACAGTTGAACTGTCAGCAAAACTAAGAGTTGAAGGCATGTGCCAATCCCCAACATAGTAAATGACAGTGGAAGTGTAGCCTAAACATCTGGAATCATCTTTTCTTATCAGTGGATGTTCTCATTGTATTGGTCCCATGCAAATTACATCACCCAGAATAGCATCTGTGCGCTGCACAGCCTCAAAGTTTCATGCTGTCCAAGTAGAAGAGATACATGTAGTTACCACTGCTGCCATTACTCTAGGACATTTGCTGATCTGGCTACCACACTGCATCAATCAGCAGATGTCATATTAGAGGCTGCGACAGAGACAGCCACTAGACACAATGTGGTGGAAATTTTGAGTGTTCTATCTTGCCTTTATAAAGAGCTGGGATTGTTGCAGAAACTGCAGACTGACTTTCACCACATGAAGAGTGACCTTTTCATACAGGGACATAAAGAAAACATCCATGTTGAGGGAAGTGATGTTCCAACTGGCATCTACTTGTACACTCAGGAGGATACTGGCAAATACCTAACATGGTCATGCAAGGGTCCAAATACATAAGGTAAAGTAATGGACCAGGCATAAACAGAAGGAACACACTGTTCCAGAATCTGAATTACATTCACCCTTGGCAAAGGATGTATACTTCTCTATGTGGGGACACTCATGATTTTGGTTGATGGTTAATTAGATCTCCTACAGGAATGTCTTACTAAGCTGACCACCATGATTTCTGCATTTACATGCTATCATTACCTTCTGTTGTTCTACTACTTACAACCTCACTGT